>NW_028187111.1:1497663-1560486 GCF_003343005.1 Rhea americana
GCGCTGCGGGCGCGGGGAGCGGCTCGCGCCGCCCGCGCCTCGGAGGCTCCCGGACACCGCGTCCCGCTCAGGGCATCGCGCGCGCCGCCGGGGAAGGGCGCGCAAATCGGATGCCTCCGCGCCTCTACGTGCACGTTKGGCAGCTGCGCTACGCCGCGCGTACCAAAATGTCAGTGTCCTACGGACMGCGCTGGTGCGCGCGCGCTGCCGTGCGTGTGCTGCACGGTCGCCGCAGTTCTCTTGCAGCGGCGCCTGTCAAGCGGGCAGCTGAGCTCCTGACCCTGCAGGAGAAGGACATCCCTGCGGAGAAGGAAAGTATCATTAGCTCCATTTTCCAGAAAGGAAAAATGGGGTCTTGTTTCAGTTCACACTGAAACCCCCCAGCTCCCTGCTTCATATTGCTTGCTGTTACCTGGACCCAACCTCTGAAGCAGAAAACCCTCAGCTCTGTCGGCACAGTTGAACCATTGCATCGTTGTGTGCATACATGCAGCTCCAGACTTGCTGTATTCACCCAAACTGGCAGTGTATTTGGACCATAAGAACTGAAATGCAGAGAAAGAAATGTTTCCATTGTTATTTCCTAGTGCTAACGTTCATTGAGAGCATCACTATCATTTGGGATCTTTGTACAGTTTTTGTTTGAAATCTCTTAATCTTATAATACGTGTTTCTGTGTTTCTTTTTCTTTCTTTCCTTCTTTCTCTCTCTCTCTCTCTCTTTTTTTTTTTTTTTTTTTTTTTTTTTTAAGGAAAAATGTTAGACGTAGCTCCAGACTCAGATTCTGGCCATGGTCATTCTACATTCTACAGCCCAGACCTAGTGGTATGGATCTGTCCTGAGCATTTAGTTTTTGTTTTCCCAAAACAATAGCAAAACCACAATGTTGTTATTTTTTACCCTGGAGAGATGACAGAGACTGTTTATTCTGAAAGAGATTCACAAGCCCTTACTTTCATACATGACCAGTCCATGTACTGCAGAATTACCAGTGGGCTCAGCATCACCTAGGACCTCAGATAGCCTTTGATGAATTGGGATGCTGTCAATTTTCATAAATAATTGTGTTATTTTTTTTCACTTCTACCTCAGTAGAAGTGCATTTTTAAAGAACTAAATCATCATGTTTATTACTGTATAATTGCATAATCATAATGAATACTTTCCAGACAGAGAGAATAACTGACTGCAAAGCTGAATGAACATCTTTCTTAGATCTTAATCATCCTTAATTGAAGATGGTTCCAGAAAAAAAAGGGTTTACAAATTTAGAGAATTCACTACTAGGGCCCAAGCAGACCAGCATTTCCCTGCAGCACTCAATAGTGTAGAATTAATGTTTAGAATCTCAAACCAAAATAAACTCTTGTTTTAAGAAATTGTAGCAGTTTCTTTGGAAGGTGGAGTCAAGTTTTTCAGGACCATGCCATAGCATGACAAGAGGACTAAATTCTGTTAAGGATTTTGTCTGGTTTGTAGAACTGAGAAAGAAGGAGAAGGTGATTGTTTTAAGAAAATATCTCACTATACTTATGGCCAATACTTGAACTCACATCTAAACCTCCCCATCAGCCTTACTGCCTGACACCTTTCTTTGTTCCCTGATGCTCTCCAAGGGTGAAGTCATGCCTGGGGTAGGGCCTGACCTGTGTAAAGTATGCACACAAATGAAACAGGTCTTGTTCAAGGTAGTTTGTTCCTACTTATGGACAGTCTGGTTGCGGGCTCTGATGCTAAACTGTGAAGAGTTTCCACAGCAAACTGCATAGTCCTGAAGACTGAGAGTTTAAGGAGCTCATGGAGGACAGACAGCCTCAGACCAAATTTTTCTGGAAATCCCACTGTGAGTTCCTGCAACACAACACGAGGGAAGGAGATAAAGACAGACAGCTCTTGAGGAAGCTTTGATTTATGATCTCAGTCAGTACAAGAGCTACCACCTGAAGCTGCCAAGAGTTCTCTTGAGCCCGTCATGCCGGGTACAAGGTAGAGGTCTCTTAAATGTCCAATCAATCTCCTGTGGATGTTCAAGGGGAGGCAAAGCAGGCCCTCACAGGGCCTCACAGGGGTGAGGTTAAAGAACAGCCGAGGGCACCTTTACTGCACCTGAGTCATTCTGAAGTCRTTGAGGATGTGTGGTACCTGGGAGGGGACTGGGAGAGGGATGTATGCAGTCAGAGATTCCAGGCTTAAAAGCTGTATGGGAAGGAGGAGGGGGGACCAGTTCTCCCAGAGCCAACATGTGCTGCTCCCCTATCATGGTATGAAGCATCACTCTCCTTACACCCAGAGAAAGGTCTCATGACATTGGGCCAGGGGAAGGTGGGGTCTCAGAGGAGAAAAGAGAGGTTCACCCACAAAATGTCCCAGAAAATCAAGCATTTCCTTCTCTGAACACTGATGGCTTTAGAACAGCTGTCAGAATACTTAAACTGTGACACATCTTTCAGCATCAGTATCACAGGATATTCAAATGGTATTGTCTAGCATGTCCTCGATCYCCATTTGTATGGCTTGAGACACAAGCAGCAGCTCTCTTGTTGATCAAAGGGAATGACCAGCCTGTCTACATTTCTATATTGGTGCTGCATTTAAAGGCCAAGAGGTCTCACTCATTTAGGTTCTCTGTTGATACGTTCTGGTACAGGACAGCACTCACTAGCTGATCTGGCACTGCCATCATATTGTCACTGCTCRGTGCTCACAGGGATCAGCCTGTTGCTTTATGTGTCATACTTGGCTTGCCTGGTTTTGGGCCATGATCATGATCATTTTTTACCTGACTGAGATTCTTTTTTTTTTTTTCCTGTTAGACTTGCTGATGTTTATGGCATGCTTTCCTCCAGACTCTGTTGTTCTATGTCCTTGGTCAGCAATTCTGTCAAGTCACAGCAGTTCCCTTGCAGTGGAAAGACATCTTTTGTGTCAGTAGGGAGGTTCCTCAAGAAGCAACAAGGGGTGTCTCACAGAAGAAGGAGAGAACTCAGAAGGACAGAGGGACCCCCCAGAAACAGCTACTTTTCTCTTATACAGATTTTGTTTGACTGCAGGGGTAGTCTGCTTCCCACGTGTATCACTGGTTGCCCAGGCATATTAGCAACTCAAAGGCGGTCAGAAGAGAAATGGACATCTGTGGAGGAGGACTACTGGAGGTGACTTTGGAATAGAATGGCATCTGTAGTGAGCTGAACCTAGATGTTGATTTATTCATATAGTGCATCTTATTGCCCAGCATTGAGGCAAATAGGGTCTCAGGGATTGTCTTTTTGGGCACAGCTGGACAAGTTAAACTCAGCTGCTGATTCTTTTGATGATGCCTCTGATGGCCCCYGGTCAGGGGCAATAGCTGTGTCAGGTGGCATTGCACATCCATATTACATGGGCTGTGAGGATGACTTTCTCCACTACAAGTTGATTTCCTATTGAGTAGCCAGAGCAGAGGATGTGCAGATGCTATGAGCTGATGAAGTCTCCCATAGGCATTGGGAGTGGTGAGGTCATGTGTTGATGTGAACAGAACAAGTGTCAGCTTTTAAGGCAAAGCATTAACAGTTGCTCTTTTCACATGGAACTTTTTGTTCCTCCACTGTTGGTTACACTAGATGTGGAGGGCAAAATAATCCCACAAATGGAGCCACAGAAGCATTTTTTTTGAGAAACTCTGCAGAGGGTTAAGAGGACAGAGACAACTGTATCTCTGTCTGGCAAGTTCTGAACAAATATGTTGGTGACCTCTCAACCGGAATTCTTGTAGCTCCCGAATGCAGCAAACGAGCAGCTCCCGAATAAGGTTTGTTCGCCTTGTTGAACTGACACCAGAGTAGGCTTGGTGCTCCTGAATGTTGGCCTCTTCCAGCTTATCCATATCTGTCATGGAGGGTGTGTACGTGTTTGATGAAGAAGAACAAAAGGATAGGAACAAGATGTGAAGGCTAGATGGCAAAGTGTAAAGGCAAATGTGAGAGCTGGACAGCTCRAAGTTCATTCTGACAAAGGTTGCTGAGGATGCAGTTCAGAGGCATGCTTAAGCCAAAGGGTAGAGATGTAACTAACTTGAGCCTGTTGTCTGGGAAGCTGCATCCCAGATTTGAGCCTGGTTACCAAAGGCTGAGTCTTGATACCAGTCTGGTGTGCTGAAGAGGATTCTGTGGATGTAACCTGGAAATGGGCTCTATGTTCTTATATTCTATTGCACGAGTTCAGGGGAGTATGATAGGAAGAACGTCTGCCTCAACTTCTTACACTATTCTTTAGTGCTAATCAAAGAAGATAGACTGATAGTTTGAAGATAGCACACTGAAGACTGACAGCCTGGAAGACTGAATCTTTTTTCTACAGGACAAGCTGAGTACCAAAGACAAAGGCATGTTCCCTGCTCCCTCTACCCCAGAATGTTTCTCATCTTTGGCCTGTGTAGGAGAAAAGGCTTTATTCAGACTTCCCTCTCTGCTGAGACTGAATGAAGAGTTCTAAGAAGGAACATACACAAAAAAAGCTTTAATTGGGATTCAGAGAAAGTCTGAGCTGTTAGACTGTGAAGGAAATGTTACAGAGAGGGGTTGGGGCTATTACTGGGGTATGAAGCCGACATACTTGGCTATGTAAATGTGGCTATATCTCTGTCTAGGGGCTGTCCCATAGAACATGAGCCTCCTTGCTGCAGCTACACTTTATGGATAGACCATGTGCTCAAATAATAATAGTTCTATGTTTTCTGAGCCAAAAATTCTTCTTCTYTTGCAGAGGACCATGAAGTCTGCAAATCTGCAACACATGGATCCCTTACAGAGAAGCAGTTTTGCTGCTGGAGGGCAGTTGATGTTGTTTTGGTCTGTGCAGGAATGAAGAAAGGAATCAATTCTTGCTGTAGTTTCCTCTGGATGACTACATACTTAAATGACTAGAGTGGTATTACACTACCCAAAATGTAATCTACTGGTCCAGCTAGGAGTGAAACATAAACAAGGCAAAATCTGAATTAAAGGCTGCTAGAGAGAAACAGCACCCAGTGTGCATTTGATAAAATCAGCAGCCCTGTGGACTGAGGACAATCCAACAACAACTCCAGCCCAGCTCCATAAATGTTATTGAACAAGTCTCATGAAGGTGTGTCCTATGTGAATTAGCCTTAAACAAAGAGGACTAAAAATCTCAAGCCTGTTCCTTCTTCCTCCCTGCTGTCTTGGTTTAAAAAGTTGAAAAGTCATGATTAAGTTGGCTGAACTTGTTATTTAATATGTTTTATTTAGTTTGTATCTATGATTTTTTTAAAATATTTATCATATTGCTAAAGAATGGTGACTGTTTTCCTTGAAACTGGAGATGGAAGAGACCCAGTAAGTTCACATCCAGTCCATCCCCCCTGCTGCCATTGCAGAATTGTTCTGCATGTACATTTTCCAGGACCTCCTCCAAACTAATTTTGAAATGTTATACTTCCCGGGGGGGTCTGTGTTCCTCATGTACAGATCTCATTGCTTGGAAATAGCTGGCGATGTATATTCTCATCTTTTCTTTACTCCTTTTCCTCTTCATTTTCTTTGTTCTCATATTCGTTTTCCAGGCAAAAACACTTCTTATTTTGTTATCCTTAAAAGTTTCTTCTCCCTCTTTAGCTTTTTTCATAAAGTATCTACACAGTTGGGCAGGGCTACTCTGGCAGATAAAAGCTGCCTAAGCACTATCATTTGAGCAGCTATTTGTTGAGCAAATCTGGAATATCTTGCCCTGGGGAGTATGAAAWACCAAAATAAAAGCTCCAAGGTATTTGCTGAATACCAAGGCAGAAGCACACAGAGATCATTACCCCTATATTAATCACAGTCAGTCTCACTCTTCTCAAAATCCTGTTCCTGCGGMTCTTGCTATAACCTTTCAGCAACAAAAATTCCATTAAAAATGTGATTTATAATTATTGTAGGTCCTTTGTTTATCACTCAGTCCCTGTAGCTGTTTGATTTGGGGGTCATATTTGGCCTTTTTGGGGCAGCTCAGTGATCTGGCTGATTTCCCTCATGACAGAGTCATCTTGAGCTTCAGGAGCTAGCCATGGATAAAATAACAATTTCATGTTTTATGATTGCAAAGAAAACTTTCCTAATGGGAACCTGACAAAATGAATGTTGTGATATTTACCTCAGAGGGCTGTCAGCCTCAGACAATCATTCTGAGTTAGGACCTGCATTCTGCATTTCTGTTCCAGAGCCTGTTAACAACAATTTCAAAATCAGTGTAGTTAATAGTATCTCTTTTTGCCCACAAAGGAAAAGAGACAGTTGGCATGAGAAGAGAGGCCATTGAAGACAAAGCTCTCTTGTGTTCGCACTATAACTAATCTGAAGGCAAAATTTAATAGTTTGTGTAACAGCGTTTTCCAGTCAGGTTTCTCCCTTATCCTTTGATGTTTTTCTCTCAGTTGTTTTTTTATTCTGATTTATTTTTTTATTTTTCTCAATGTCTTCTCTCATTTCCACATCTTTATTTCTTTATTTCTTTCCAAAGTTTGGCTCAGAATAGCTACCCAAAAAAAAAAAAAAAAAAAAAAAAAAAGCTTCTTAGCCTCAGAGCTGAAGCACAAGGATGTTATTTCTCCATGAGGAAGCAGTGATTGGTAAGTCTGCAGGTCTGTAGGGCTATAAATGTCATGATCTCTGTGTTATGTCTACAGTTAGTGCAAATGTAGTGTAGAATGGAGAACCAACAAATCTAACCTCAAAGGAGGCCCCCAAATATCCCTTCAGCGCTGACAACCTAAGCAAATCTATACTATATGCCTACAACCAAATATGGAACTGCATTAAAATCACATGACTTTGAAGTTACAGCTGGAAAGCTTTAAAACATCCCCATTCCCTTCTCATAAGTGGTTTTGTAGGAGCCCTATGTGTGCATTCAAAATTTCAAGACCAAACCTGAGCCTGAATGCTCATTGACTTTTTGGAAGCTTTTTGTTCTTCCCTCATCTTCCCTGCACCTCCTTAGCTTCTGTCCTTCTTGACCTCTTGCTGCACTTCTACTAAAAGAACGCTTCATAGAGGTGCTGTAATTTTAGCCAGCTTTCTAACCATATACACTTGTTTTTCTGGATTCTTCTCCTAAATCCTTCCTCTTGTAATTTCTGTTCCATCTTTGAGTTGCACATATGATCTATCTCAAAATTGTAGCACGCATAGAGAATTTACACTTTGAACAATAAATAGGCTTCTAAGAATACAGAAGGATCTTAATTATCTCACAAGCCAAATATAATTCTAGAATGGGATTTAAAGAGTTTTAATATTGTTTCATGCAGTTGCAGGCACTCTTGCAGCCTTGCATTCGCAAGCAAATTTTGACAGATTGACTTGGGTGTGGTGCAGTTTTTGTGTTTGTTTTTGGTCAGTTCAGGYATTATCTGTCTGGATAAACATTGACTGAGAGATGAATCTTAAGTACAGCTGCCATCATGGTTAATTATTCATGATGATGAAGGTTAATGGCTACTTTTCCCAACAATCTTCCTAAGTGAAAGTTTTTACAGCAGTAAAGGCTGAATGCTAATGTACTCCTCCGTGTAAATCTGCCTTCCTACAAAATAGTTGCTGTCCCTCATTGCTCTTCAAGAACAATAGTCAGATGAATAACTGGAGGTTCAACTTGTGACCTCTAACCTCTATCCTTTAGTATATAATATCATGTAACAGAAGGTGACTGAATGAGTATGAGGCCTTCTTGCAAGACTCAAACAGCCTCCTTGAGGCACCTGTCTCTACCGAGTAGATAGGGAGCATGGGTTATGTTCCCAATCAACTTACTTCAGTCAGGACCTTAACAACTGGAAGAAAAAAATTAAAAAACAGGATGAATCTGGTTCTCAATATTCTTTTAGCTTCACACAAAATATCACCTCTCTTAGCTCATTCTTTCATTCACAATGATCCAATCTCCTCTGCTGTCTTTGGGTTACTCATGATAAAGAACTAACACACATTGATACCTGAGCATGTATTCACTATGTCTTAGGTCAGAACTGGTGTGAAAGCACCTGGAGATCTCAATGGACACTTAGATGCTGCACAGAAAAATGTTAATTTATAAACTGGGGACTTTTTGCCTTTGTAATTGTGCTACTGTGACAACAGATGGAATAGTGTATCAAGTTCAAGTGTTCCAGCTTTAAGACAGATGGCATTAAACTGGAGATGAGTCAGAAAAATACAAGAATTATTAAAGATTTGGAAAATATACCTCAGGGAGAAAATTGAAAGAGTCAGATTTGTTTAGTTTATGAAAAGGAAAGGTTATCACAATTGTGAGTTTATCACAATTTTCAAACAGCAACGTAGGGAAAAAAGTGTTAATAGAAAGCTTTTCAGTTTTATAGCCAAAGACAGTTTTATGGTAGTAAAGCAAAAAGTGGCTAAACTCACCTGTTTCTTGTTCCAGGTTAGGCAATGGGAGATGGATAAAGTTTCTGCTGCTCAGAAATAGCACTCATTTGCTCACTTATTTGCATTTGTTTATTCTCAGATACCCAGCTCTGAAAAAGTGTGACAAGAGACATTTATTGGAATTTGAATTTAAGTAGATTCAGGCTTGAAATCAAGTAAATTTTCTAATTTGGTTAGCAAGTAGTTGTCAGAAGAATTAACAACAATTTTTGGTAGATTTTRCTTCTAATGGAATTGTTTTTAATTCAAAACTGGATTTTTTTTTTTTTTAATGTAGTTCAGTCAGGACATTAATTCCAAAACCAATAGTCTATTACAGAAGAAGAGGTCAGACTACACATTCACAATGCTTTCTCCTGTCTCTATAATCTTCTTGTCTCTGAATTGATACTTTTATTACAGTATTGTTTAATCATCATTCTTAATGAAGCTCTCATTAAGTACCTCTGCTTTCCTGAGAAAGGGTCACATGTACTTGTTCAGCCATTACTGAAGTGAATCTCATCATTAAAGAAAGGAAATAATTAGTTGCTTCTTGTCTTCTGTGTCACAGCTGCAAGTAGGACGATATGATATCTATAATGTACATGAGAAAGTACATTCTATTTCTTTTTAAAAACATAAAAAATAAATTAAAATGCCATTATGATGCTGCACCTACTTTTCGTCCTATACTTCCCCACCCTTATCATGCTTTAGAATACATTTCTAGGCCAGACTGAGTCTTCAGACTTTTATAGAAAACAGTTGGTATTTTCTGAGTTGTTTTTAAATGCTCAGTTACTGGTCAATATATGCATCATGTTTCAAAGCCTAAGGAAGAAGATGTGTTACCATGTTTAGCTATATTCTACTACATATTTTTGTAAATCAATTTTATTAGTTTCTATGGCAAAATGTTTCAGTTAGGAAGTATTTTGCTTTTTAGAAAGCCTTTTGCTCCCAAGCCACACTTGATGGAGTTGCTTGCAAGAATACTGCATCGTCTTTGCAAACAGGAATCAACTCAGTTGAAATAATGCCCAACTTTCAGCAGTCCAAAGATTAGTTTCAGATAGTTACAAGAATGAGTAACTCCACATTAAAAAAAAAAAAAAAAAAAAAAGCCCTCTCCTGTTGGGCAATGATTTATTCCAAAGGCCTTTTGTGCTGGGAATATGAAAATCATCCCAGCTGTGACTTGGTCTAATAGTCTGTAACAAATCTCTGCAGGATCCTGTTTACCTCATTATCTGTCAGTGACTGGCCAGTTTAACTAAATGGTTCTCTGGCCATAGCCACTCCTCTGCCTGGTAGCTGATTTAATAACTAGGTCATTACTGAAATAAAATAAATGGACCTATAATCAAAGAACCAATATTTCTAGACTTCTAACAGAGAGAAAGAGCCTGAAAAGATAAATGGTTGAATAACATATATTAGCAACTTTGGGGTCAAGTTCTGCTTTTGGCTGAAAGGCATAGCATGCCAGACTTACTTCAGCATCTTTTTATGAGGCTATGGTTCCATGCAAATTCTCCTAGCAGTGCCACAAGCTTAAAAAATTCATATGTGCCTCCCTTGACCTGATTCACATCCCTGTCCTCCACTCCTATTGCGCAAGTATAGTTGGCTGTGGAGATGGAGAGGGAATTGGGATATTGATCTAACTAAAGAAGCACAACTAAAAAAACCACGAATTTTTAACTTTGTCTTCTTGATCCTGTTCCCTGTGCAGCCCTATAATCAGTGGTATCATCACAACTGAGGAAGCTAAATGGGAACAGAGGAGAGACTTGCTTGAATCAAGAAAAATATTCATGAAACAGTGGCCTGAATGAGTGCCTCTGTTTCTTGAAGGATCCTGAAACAACCCAGAAAACAGGAATAAGTCTGAGGTAGATTCTTCCAAATGGCTAGCCCTTGCTTAAGTGTTCTCAAAATGCATTTGTAAGCCAAGGTCACTCCCCAGATCGAAAGGCCCTCATACTTAATATAATCAGATTTCAGCCAGACATGAATTAGTTTCTGCCTCTCAGTGCCCACGTCCAATTATAGGAGTTTTGGTTAGAAAGATTRATATAAATGCAATTATAATCTATTTACTGAATTCATTACACATTTCCAACTCTGAAACTACAGCAGGCACTTTACACATAATGTATTTTTTATAACATGAGTTCAGCAATCAATAGCACTTCATAGTTTTCCAGTCTGGGATATGAATGACAATTCTCAGAAACAGTATTTCATTTAATATTCCAGAGTCTTAACACCAGTATTCCACCTTTTCTTCTGTATTGATCATTTTATAGTGCCCCATCACCAGCTGTCATACTCACTGATTTCACCATTTTCCTTCTCTTTTAGTCTTTATCATTGCATTTGCTTTGCATTGTTTGTAGTTCTAAGCAGCACTTGCCACCCTAAAAAAGTATTGCAGCTATTAATTATTTAACTTCTCAAGTATCCCATTTATTTTGCTTGGAGGTGTAAATAGAATCATCATCCATCATATTGTAAGGCAGAAGGTAGCATTTGGCACTCTAGCTTGGTGTTAATAACATTTTTAAAATTTATTTTTCTGTTGCCTCTTTTTTTTGGGTGATGGCCAAGATTTTGCTGTTTTTTAATGATTGAGATTTTTGTTCTTTTTTGTAGTTGCTCAGTTTGCTTATTTCATCTTTTTTTAAGTATGGGTATATAGCACAAGAGGATTTAGACTGATTACTTGCTATTCAGCTAGCGGTTGTTTTCCTTTTGGCTTCTGTCTGAATCCAATAAACCTGGGAATACCATTGGAAGACTAAAACCTTGATGTGTTCATATATGAATGTTGTCAGCAGCTCTGGTCTTTCCTACTGAATAGAGTACATAGTGTATATAGTATACAGTATATAGTACATAGAAGAGCTATAACGTGAAGGAACTAGAATATTCAGTGAATGGGAATGGCTTCTATACAGGAAGAGTCTAAACAGACAGTTCAGATTGGAAAAGAGACAGTTCAGGGATTTTATGGCAGAGATCTGCAAAATGAAGAAGGGTCTGGAAAAGCAAATAAGGAATTTGCCAGTCTCATAACACAAGAAGTGGAGTGTGAAGCAAGTGAAATGGTATGGAGAACTACCGAACATACAGGAAGGATAGGGCAGTGTCTTTTCCACATACATTGTGGAGCTCAGTGGCATGGGATATTGCAGAGGCCAAAATTATGAATGGGATCCAAAAAAGATTTGACAATTTCATGTAAGAAAATTTTGCCAGGACTGTCTGTTTTGGATTGGGGGTGACCTGAAGTGCTGGAGTTCTAGAACCTCGGAGAGAACGAAACCCCATTTGCGCTGTTCTCATCCTCTTTCCCTAAGCATTTGCTACTTGCCTTCTGAGGCAGTACACTACCTTCTTAAGTGGACCTTTGGTACAAGGAACATGGCTGTTCCTGTGTGCTTAGGAAAGTTGAGGTTGAGGAGGAATGAGGAGGTGGAGATGGAGAGGATAGTTGAATGCATGAGGAAATGGGATCAATTCATCAGTGAGAAAGTGCAGAGTAATGCRATTGTCAGGAGGTCTAGGCTGCTAGATGGGAGAGGTGTGAATAGGAGGCACAGAATCGGTCTCATTCTCTCATACTGGACTTTCAAGTGGCTCAGTTCTCAGTTTTCAAAGGTGAGGCCTCTCTTTTGTCTCCTACCTTCTTCATGTTTTCATTCTCCTTGTGTCCCTGTGGCTTGGGTAATCAGACTCTTTTTTTCCTTTTTACCTTTAAAAACATGATCACCATACATGTGCATATGTAAGGTGTTTAGGCCATGTCTGTTCCTATTTCTGCCCCTTTCATAGCCCCACACCATTCCCTAAACCAAAAATCAGATATTAGAAGCAAGATACTGGTTTTAAAATATGTGGCCCAGAATAAACCTTTGACATTCGCTACCACCTCCTTTGTCACCAGAAGCCCTAAAAGACTTGACTTTCTTCTGTAGGCTCCTGTTCTTCTGTTCTAGCCATCATTTTTCTTCTTTCAGACCAAATACTTTAATGTTGCTAAGTTTCCCATCGTTGTGCATCAATGTGTAAACAGAGGTCTTTTTGCACAAAACAAAGTTGAGTTACTTATCATCTTTGATCAGATTATTTGGATCAGGTTCAGCTGACGACAACATAGTTATTTTTCCACCCCTATACATTTTCAACATGCTGCAAATCCCTTATGCTTGTGGGATTTCTTGTTTGYTTGCTTGGGTTTCTTCAGAGGTTAACTTCCCCAAAGAGCAGTGTGGAAAAGAGAGGAATGCAGCAAATTTCCCAGATCCTGAGAAGCAAAGAATGTGTGTTGCTGGCAGAATATGATTGCTAAGAAACATCCTGGATGCCTTCAAGTTAAAAACATGAGGGTGGTGAAGTCAAGGAGTGTATCTACAGAAAAAAAAGYGAAGCTGAAGCTGTGAGGCCTTTGAGCATATGGTGTACAGGTGAAATAGATCTTCGAGATCAAAGGTTAAAAGTTATTTTTTAACTCATGTAAACAGTTCTTTTGTACTTCCACAGTGCTTTTTGTCTAGGGATGCTAAAGYGTTTTTGCAGCTAGG
Source organism: Rhea americana (assembly GCF_003343005.1). NCBI lineage: Eukaryota > Metazoa > Chordata > Aves > Rheiformes > Rheidae > Rhea > Rhea americana. The sequence continues at coordinate 1,510,664 of NW_028187111.1, forward strand.
GGGACCATTACGTTATCTAACAATCAGGGACACTAATGTGGAGAGTTGAGGTGCAGAGCCAAGTCACGAAAAGAGACAGTAYGAGCTGGCAACAGTGGCGACTGTTCCTTTGTCTGTGGGCTGCCATCTTCTTCTAGCATCTAGGATTTCATTTTCAAAAAGGCCGAGTTCTTTATTAGTGGTGTATTAATTAAACAGCCTTCCTATGGCCTAAAAGACCACCAAAATTTGACTTTGTAGTCAAATGCCTGTGATTTCCCAAATGGGAGACTGATGCCTATCCAGACAAAGGAGTATTATTATTCCCATTTTAGAGATGTGATACTGAACACTCAACCCAGTATTCTAATGAACAAACAACTTTTGCAACAATTTTTATATGTATACAGCTCTGCTCTGGCCACCATTGCTCTTAAGAGCACACACACTGAAATAAATGAAATTAGATAGTGCATTGAAGCTTCTGTTTTTAACTGAGCCTTTCTGCAGGCTCTGAAAGGCTCCCTGAGCTGTAAGTATCAAATCTCCACTTGAGACCCTGCACACTGAGATATTGATGCAGTATACCAGAAGTTATTTACTGGATAGAGCTTGACAAGAGTGATGCCAGGTATGTTTTGTCTAGTGTATTAAACATCAGTGCTCAAGGTTCAAATTCAGTTAACGCTTTTAAGTGCTAACATATCTCTTCACTTACCTTCATCAGCCAAGAATGAAACTAGAAATAGCACAGTGCTGTACAGATGGGTCAGACTGTTCTTGCAGTATTTYAGACTCTGGATCTGAAATATGAAGTGGCTGTTTCTTTAATGTAGAACGTCTGAATAACACCTAGAGTACCAAAGTGATCTACTGGAAAGGGCATGATGGAATGTATCAGTTTTGCCAATGTCTGTGCTTTTTAAATGCAGCATACTAAACACAAGCAGATGTTTGGAAAATAGGCAAAGTTATTGGCAAAGGCCCTAATGAGAACTGCTTTAGAAGAATGCCTGATCTGTGACATCTGGATAGGCAACAGTGATATGAAAAAAATGGAGAAAGTTTACAGAAGAGTGTCAAGTAGTTTTTTGGTTTTGTGAAGTTATGATTTAGAAGTATTTCCCTCAAATGGTGCAGAGACCCTAGCTGATAAAACATTGTGAATGGATAATATGTGGGGAAAAAATTGGGAAGATTTAAAATATTGTTATGCTGGTTTTGAAAACCACTTTTTCCATCTGAGCTTACGAACATTTTAAACCTTTTGAAACATAAATACTGGAAATGAAAAGATTTTCCAATTGAAAAAGACGACTTCATTTTGAAAACATTAAGTTCAGATATCATAACCACATAATTTTTTTTCCAAGACTCTTACTGAGTCAATTTATAAAACCTGCCCTTTCTCACTAGCAGTGCTGGTTTCAAAGAATTATCTTTCTTCAAAGAAAAAGGCTATTTTAGAAAATTCATAAGCAGTTTTAGGGAGGACTGTGTTTAAAAGCAGTGCAAAACTCTTCCAATGGCAGCCTGGCAGTAAGTGCCACTGGTCAGTAAGGCCTATATTCATCATGTGGTGCTGGCTAGCTTTTCGTCAATAGCTGTTAAAAAGTACAGGTTAGTAAGGCCAGCAAGGAAAAAATGGGTACTGACGCAGGTATTCTGAATAGGAGACCTGACCATACAGGATGAGGAGAAGATAACAAAGTTTTTTTTTATTTTTTTTTTATTATTATTTTTTTAATAACAGTGGAGTGGAGATATCAATTAGCAGTGTGGATATGTGGGGAGGCAGGGAAATGTTGATGGCTGCTTTGAGAACTGTTGTTATTAATAAAAGGTTGAGTGTTCTCATTAGGATAGATGATAAGCAGGGTTATTTGCTGTAGACAGTACAAAAGCATATTCTGAMAAGAATATAAGATATTTAAACAGACAAATCAATATTTTCTTTAATCTGGTTTTCCAAACTGCTGCTTTCAAGTCTCTGACTTGACTTGTTTCTCCACTGTGCTCTTTTTCCCTTGCAGATCAAAGTCAGCCCAGATTTTAAACCTCCTTTGTATCYATCTTCCATTCAGAAACATCTACAACCGTTTTTAAACTGGTTCAAGGACAACCCAGCAAACGGATTTCCTATCAGAAAAGTGGTCTACAGTAGTTGAGATAAAAAGTTGAGCAACTGGCAAATACATGGAAGAATGATCTTGTGGATTGGACAGTGGAGTGATTCTTAGGAGACTTGGATTCTGTACCTTGCTCTTTCAAAACTTTCCTGTGTGACTGCAGGCAAATTGCTTAACTCTGTGTTTTAATTCTCCCATGGCAAAGGGTGACAGAACTTGTCTGCTTCACCTGGGAGATGCTCACATATTAAAATTGATGCTGACTAAGTGAGCATCTAAACAACTAGACAGCCCTAATCAGAGTTTCCATCTGTCTGCTCTGATACATATCTCAGTGCTACAAAGGCAGCAGGATCTTCAGATGCCTTCCCTTAACATTAGTTTCCTAAGTGTTTCCTCAGCTCCTCTTTGGAGCTGTTTATTCCAGCCTTTTTCTAATGCCTATTGGTTTTATTTATGTCAGCTTGCCGCAGCTAACAGTAACAACCACTTTAATTTTTTCCTATCTATTWCCAACTGCAGGAAATAAGCTCCCTGGAAGTTTCAGCTGGAATCAGCAGTCCTAATTTTCTTCTCAAATAYTTGTCTACATGCACTGTTAAATATTTGCTGTGGTCCATCTCAGATATTTCAGTAGTGAGATGTTTCTATATAGAATGAATATAGGATATACAGAATTAGGGAGGCCTTTACACTGCCTCATCACTGAAGGTCACTTAATCTCTCAGAAGCATTTCCTAGTGTCTGAGACCCCTTTTCAGGGTCATTCACAGAATATCTTTTCCATAACAAGTATCCTGGGAAACCAGCAGGAAATAACTCTAGGCCAGATCTCAGTTCAAAACTTCTAATTATTTATTTTCATGTGAGGTTTTGGCTGCAGGAGAGATGTCCTAAGGATAAGGGTCCATGACACCAGTGACTCAGGCTTCAMTTTTGCCAGGGATATTGCAGAGGACCTTGTAATTCTTTTTCTATGACTTGAGGGTGGCATATTTCTCCCTTGGTTTGTAAGCCAAGAAATTATACTTGCAGTTTCTAAAAAAAATCGAAACAAAATGCATCTTAATAATTTTTGCCTTATAAGMTACTGTATGAGTTACTTAATAATACATTAGGCTGGAGCTTGTAATAGGGCAACAACATTTCTCTTTTGCTGAAAATAAATTCTACCTAGCACTTTGCTGCAGAGGTTTTTAAACAGAATAGAGCTTCAGTCAAATGTCTTTACTCTTCCTGTGCAAAGAAGCAGGAAACACCCATATCTTCACACAGGCAAACCCATATAGACTAGTTCTGTTGATGTTCTATGTGTATTTGTGTGATGTTTCTGTTAGTTTCTGAGCATGGTTCATGCAGGACTGGTTCTAGTGCCTGTTATATTTCCCGGTACAGAGKTCTCACAGAGGAGCTTAAGATCAGTTAGAGATTTGAGAATTCAGTTAGAATTAAGAGATCTTAAGATCAGTTTGGAGTGGCTTTGTCACTCAAACATCAGCTGCCTCCATCTCCAAGAATGGGACTAGGCTAAGCTTGTTCTTCTTCAGTAACAGACATTTTCATTAACAGTTGGAAGAAGACCACTGGACAAACTTATCTGCATTCTCTGTTTTGTGCAAAGCTAACTCACMTTTTCTTGACATTGGAATTTTACCAGCTCTGWTGGGCTACTGGCTTGAAATAAAAGYAGGGGATCTTTCCCGTGCAACACCAACGATTTGGTGGAAGTGTTGCCATACTATATCATGGAATGGGTTGCTTTTTTGATTTTCTCTCACTGAGCTACTGTGAATGTCTTGATGCACCAAGATACAGTTACTTGCCTAATTCTCAGAAACTTTCCCTTAGAAGCTACAGAGGATGTCAATTTTTTTCTGGTCACCATCTACAGGAACAAACCACTTAAGTATGTGGTGATCTGCTGTCTTCATCTTTCCATATRAACAGCATCTTGGTTGTGCTTGCATCACTGGGAAGAGCTGGGAACGCAAATGTTGCAATTATCTACCACCCAATATTGTATATTTCTCAACATTTTTACTAGAAGTTATTTAAGAATTTCACTTGAATCAAAAAATTCACATTCCTTTTTTTTTTTTTTTTTTTTTTTTTTGTTTGAAGCCTCTTATATAATTTGGCTTTCAGGCAACTTCTTTTTTCTTATAGTAAAGGGGCTAAACAGTGACTTTTATTTCTAAGCCAAAGAGACCTAAGGGTTGGTGAGATCAACACAAAGACTGTTAYTTTACTAGAAGTTGTTCAGCTGTGCACAGCAAAAAATTTTTTTTTAAGGATGGTCCTACTATAATCAACACATGATCTACAACAGCTTAAGTGATATTGATAGCTTTCTTTGAGAATATTTTGTATTCTTGGAATACACAGAGCTGCCACAGGGACKGGGAGGTGCAGCATTCCCTGTCCTTTTCTTTACTGCACGTGTGCAATGGAGAAGGAGGAAAARCGAATGGGGTTTTAAAGTACCCTGTAGATATTGCCTAAGGAAAAACTCCAGTTACCATTGCTGCTGTAGCCACAGTATGAGTGTACATAAAGACAGTACATCTCAAAGAATATTATTAAAAAGTAATATTTCTATGTATAGCCAAAAAATAGTTATAGTGATGTCTCCAAAATTCTAAGTCCAGTGTGCCCTTCAGTTTGCCTCCTAAAATAGTCAGAAAAAGCAAAACTTGGCTGTTGAAAATTCAAAATCACAGGAATACTTGTTTCATTCTGACAAAGCCTTACATCTGCTCCTTTGCTTGCTACTTTAAATAGTACCTCAAGGGCATGGCAATGCTATCTTTTCTCAATCATAGAATCATAGAATCAGTAAGGTTGGAAGGGACCTCTGGAGTTCATCCAGTCCAACCTCCCTGCTCAAGCAGGGTCACCCAGAGCATGTTAGACAGGGTTGCATCCAGGCAGGCCTTGAATATCTCCAGAGAAGGAGACTCCACAACCTCTCAAGATGTGAAGGTCTCCAGGGAATATGCAGGGTGACCTCTAGGGAATTTTGCAGCTTTTTGTCCTGCAGTTGCAAAGGAGTGCTTCATGAGCTGTCACTGTGACACCTCTACTGAGGTGTCACATTCTCTATCAGTACTGCTGTACATGGTATAGCATAGTAATGTGTGATTAAAATGGTGTTGGAAACTTCCCCTACAGATGCCTATTTGACCTGCCTGGATGCCTGGAAATTGTCATAGAGGTGTATAAGAGGATGGATGTTTGTGTCTCAGGTTGYGGCTCTTCTACTGGATTCCCAACACCTATATCCAGAGAGACAAAYGGGATGATGGACTAGAGTGTAGACCGAAAGGATTTAATGCAGTTATTTTTTCACAGGTATGCCTCATGAAAACTCTTAGAGGGTGTTTTTCTTGTCTGACTTCCTGCTCTTAGCAGTATTGTTTAAGTAAGTCCATTCTTTTCATATTGTTATTTACTTTCAAACTTATACTTCTTCACACTAATAAAAGATTCAGGGAATACAGTTGACAGAGAAGAGTGTACACAATTAAGTTGCACTGTATTATGTAGCATAACAAACACTATTTCTACCAATACATATCTAACTATCGYAGTATTGTTCTCTAATAAAAACTACTAGACCTTTTCATTCTCTGAGAGATCAATCTCCCAGTGTTTGTCTTTATGTCTGTTGAAATTAACCTATGTATAAAATTTTGTGTGGAGAAGCATTTAGCTTTTAATCAGAACATTTCAACTTATTTTTTTCAATTCCTCTTGAAAATTATGATTTTTTTTTCAAAACTGGTTTTAGAAGCCTTGGGGGATTTTCCAAACAGTTAAAACTCAAGAGAGATCATTGTGATACTTTATATGATTTCATTGTGACCCTTAGATTGTTTGGAATGTATAGTACAGATGCTACTGAAWTTAAATGTTTTGACTATTTTTTTCAGTTATTACAGATAGCTTTTTTTTCATTTCCCTTTTGATAGTAAGAGAATACTTTGAAATTTTTGGTGGGAGRAAAACTGCTTACTATCAACTGCAATTTTGACCTGTAGAGTTTATCATCTTCATGAAAAGGAAATTCTCTCCTTCAGAAGAGGATAGTGCTTGTCCGTGATGCATTATGATCCAGTTGTTTGTGTGAATTCCACTTTTCTTGTTGCATTCCTTATAATTCACTTCTTCTTTCTATACCTCAGTCTTCTTGTACCATAGCTTTTTTTTTTTTCTTTTTGCCTCGACTGCCTTACAGTTCTGTTTATGTCAGGAAATCTATTCTGTACAGCTTCTGAGTACCTTCTAGTTTACATGAATAGTCCTCAAAATGCGAGCAGGATAACTTATGAAGTACTTGCTGAGAATTGGTTAGACTTACGGGGTTGGTCATGAACCAGGCTTCAAAACATCKGAGAAGAGAAATGACAAGAAAACATGCGCTATTAAAGACTGGAAGAAYGTATACATAGGGTCTCAGTATCTCATCTCCAAAAGTGTCAGCTACTACAGAGAAAAAGGTGGAAAAAATCTTGTTAGCAGAGATGAAGATGTTGGTGAGATGATTTCTAGTAATACAGCTCATGCTGGAAGAGTGCCCTGGCAGCAACGAAGGTCARTGGGTTGTATCAATGGAAGAATTGCCAGCGGATTGAGGGAAGTGATATCCCCTTTCACTCAGCACTTCTTAGACCGTATCTAGAACACTGCATCCAGTTTTGGGCTCCTCTAATACAAGAAGGACAGATGTTCRGGGGCCTGAAGCACTTGTCCTGTGAGAGGAGGCTGAGGGAACTCAGTTTGTTCAGCCTGGAGAAGAGCTGGTGTGACAGGGACCTAATTGAACCCTTCCGATACCTACTTTATTGAAACAATGGAGCCAGGCCCTTCACAGTGATGTATGGTGGGAGAAGAGGAGAGATAACAGACAGAGAAGAAGAGAGGTTCTGGCTGCATATGAGGAAAAGCTTCTTCTCCACAAGGACTTGGAGGCTTTCAAGACCTGACTGGGCGAAGCCCTGAGCAGCTTGGTCTGACCTCAGAGCTGGCCCTATTTTGAGCAGGAGGCTGGACCAGAGGACTCCTGATGTCCCCTCCAACCTAAATTATCTTATGATGTTGTGGTTGCATGTTTCTCCTTAAGCGCACATTAGTCACTCTGCCAGCAGCACCGCCTAGGCACAGCAAATCAGTTCCGTTTTATCGGGGCAGTCAAATTTCCTAGGCCCTAGGGACGACACTGAAATCCGAGCTAGTGTCAGGAGGAGAGGAGCCACCGGCTTCCCGCAGCGCGGCAGGAGCCTCTGGCAACCGGTTACCTCAAGCAGGAGGCGCCGCGGCCGTTGCGGCGGGCGCGCGGAGAGCCGCTAGGGGGCGCGAGCGGCGCGCGCAAAGCCGCCAACGGCCGCGGGGCGGGAGCTCCGCCGCCTGAGTGTGTGTGGGGGGGGGGGGGGGGTGCTGCAGCTGCTGGCAAGCGACTTCTGGGGTTTTCTGCGCCCAGAGAGCGTGCTGTGATGATCTACTCGGATCTCCTGATCGCCCCTAAATTTTTTGGAGGTTAAAAAATTATTATGAAATCAAAGGCACCCTCATTCCAAAAGGTACCGGGAGCGCAGTGTAGCCAGTGACAACAGGTGGCCTTTACCTGAACAAAGAGTAGATTAGACCATCTGGATAAATAGTATAAAAGCGTTTCTTGACTCAGACTTGTTTGGGAGGAGAAGACAATCATGTTTTGTTCGGAGGGAGTGCATTAGCCCTCTCAACTGCGAAAGTTCATTTTGGTGCATGCAGACTGTAGTGCTGGCAAGCTGAAGGGCAGCTAAAAACTGTTTTCATGGTGCACCTTGACTCCCCTCAGAAAAGTCCCTTTCAGACTATGTATTCTGTAAAATTTGCAAGACAAAGGAAGARCAGGAGTGGAAAAGGAAGGGGATGAAAGTTTCTGAAGTGGTATAGAGATGTTTTCATTTTTTGAACAGTGTGAAAAGGGAACAGTTTCTCCTGCTAACAGCAATGGAACTGGGCTGAGGAAAACTTTGGGAAATGATTCTGAGAAAAACTAGTTATGCTTTTGTTTAACGTGTATGTTGGAAGAGGGTGAGCAATACACGGGGGTTCATCAACTTTGTATGTATGTAATGTAAGTGTAACTGCAATTTGAACTACTCTCACTTGATATTTGCACCTTTTCCTAATTCTGTGTGCTTCTGATAGCACTGCTTTTTAAGAATGGCTAGCTAGGCATAATCTCTTGTAATCTTCATAAGTTTTGTTTTAAGAGCTATTTTAATAAAAGCAGTGGACAGAGCTACAGGTCTCAGTACCAAGTGCTCACCAAGTGCAATAACATTCGATCGTGCAGAGCTGCCATGAACTTTGTAAGTATGTAAGGAGATGTGAGCAGTCAAGGTCTGTGAGAATATTCCAAACTGCTGAACTCTATGGCAGACGTTTTCCTTGTCACTGGTAYTGCTGCAGGTTGGAGAGGAACCCTCCACAGAGGGGAAGGGCTGGGCAGTTGCCAGTACCTTKTATTTCCCAGGGGCTGTGAAGCAGGCCACAGTGCCTGGGGTCTGCACGTGATGCCTATGCATCACAAACCAGCCCAATATGTCACTTTTCATTTCTTAGCTCTCTTYCATTTCTGCCTTCTTTCTTTTCTTTTACATCTTTTCTTGCCTGATGGTATCTTTCCTACTGAGAAGCATCATGTACTGTGCCCTCAGATTGGAAAATTCTTCCTTAGTCCTTTCCATTCCTCAGCCTTGTGGCACTCCTAGTGCAGAAGATGAGAGAGCAAAGAGAGACTATTGAAGAGTTAGAGCAGCCCTGTAGCCAGTGTCGATAAGCATTTCTGACCCCCAATTTTTTGCTTTTCTCCTGATTTTGAGAAGGAGAATTTGGGAATACACATAAGAACTACATTTTTAATAGAACTGCTGTATTTCTGCAACCGCAAGGTTGAATCTAACCTCCAGTAACAAAGAGCCCAAGGGAAGAAGGATAAAGGCCACTAAGGGACATTTGGCCAGAAATAGTTTGTCATGATGATCCTCTCAGAAGCGACTGTGGAATACTCTGGAAATGCAACACGTCACTGTCCCCTCATTTGACAACGAGATGAAAGTATTGGTTGTTGGAGCAGCACTGGCTGACATTAAGAAAGTCCACACAAAAATCAACAAGCTTTCAGTCCAGTTAATCAGTGAACTTGAAACAATCTGTCGCAAGCGCTGCTGTTCATTGTAACTGTGAAAACACCTTAGGGCATTGGGTACAGGTTTATCACACTGCTTTCCATTTCTTGGCTGGTCTTTTTTATTTTAGTAGTTCCATAATATTGTGCCTAGAACAAGTGAATGGTGTTTTTAAGCGAAGCTGTTACATACCGTGGTATCTAATGACTATCTGCTCATTTGTTTGCTTGCCATGTTTATAGAGCCTCTAAATAACTTACTGTATGCTGTCAGAGAAAAAACTGCTGTGTGAGTGAGGAGGAAATCCAAATGTACTGCTAAGAAAGAGAGAAATGTCTGCGTATCAGCTGTACTTTTCTGCAGTCCTTACCATGCTAGCACAGAGGATTAATGCATTTGAGTAAATACATCAAACTTGTTTTGTCCCAGAAGCTTTTTTTTTTTTTTTTTTTCCCTTAGCATTCTTCAGGTAGAGGAGGAAATTAGGGTTGATTTTAGGAGCTAGAAAATAAGAGGTAGAGAAACAGATAAAGTAATAGAAGAAGGTTGGAAGCCTTAAGTAGAGGAATGGCAAGTGATTTAGAGGAAAGGAGAAACAAGCAATTCCACTAATTAGAAACAAATGAAGGATGGAAGGTAGCTGTGAAAATATGAACCTCCCCAATGCTGTGACTTCTGGCTGGTTACAGTTGCTGAAGGTGAGTACTTGGTGAGTCTGGGTCAAAAGCCCCTCTGATGTACCAAGTTTTGTTGGAAAAACTAACTCTTGGATTTCCAAGTGCTAGAACTCTTTTTATTGAGTGAATATCAGAGAAGGGCTCTTAGTTCTAACATAGATTTCCAGATACCTTCTCAGATGTGGAGGAGCTGATTATTGTTTGTTATTGTGGACAAACATGATTTTTTCTTCAATGCATAAAGCTGACCAGCTCTTCTTCCTTTGCTTCAAAAAAACTAAAAATGGGTATGTTTCCTCCCTGAGAACACAAATTTGGCTACTCCCCAATACACTGCTTTAATGATAGGAGAATAAAACACTAACACAAAAAAGATGTATACTTTAATAAGTCATTAAATAATTCTGCCAGCAAATAATAAATGTCTACATAAAAATAAAACCTTTGATATTTAATAAATTTGAATGATATTAATCTGAATGAAAATATTTGGAATGTTAGTTTAATAGCTTAATAAGCTGACTCCCATATAGTTTTACTCACCTCAAGGGACATGCTAATTTTCTCAACCACCATGGAAGTGGAGTAAAGTTTGAGATAGCATCTAGCAACTCACATCATCATTTAAGAGAAAATAATACTTATACCCASTAGAAATTAAAGAGAATTTATCTCCCCTGAATTAAACTCTGAGCTGAAACTTGTCTTGAGAATGTGAGAATCATGTCATGAGAATGACTTGCTGTGTCATGAGAATGTCCCTTATCATGAGAATGAGTCCCCACTCTTGTTGCAAATGTAAGGCCTAAAAAGGCTAACAAGGTCTCAGAAGATTTTTGTCTCGTTTTTGCTGCATTCTTCCTTCTGAAAGATGTCAGTGGTGTTGAAGATAGACAGTGCAGAGATTGTTTAAGATCGCAGAGCTGGCACGTTTTGAGTGAAACAGAATCTATTCTGAAAAGTATTACTACGTCCTGTATTTGACATTACTATAGTGCATGGATTGCTTTATCTTCAAACATGAACAAAAATTAAGAARGGTAGAATGTAGTCAACCAAACTGGAATGTGGCCTACTTCTATTTTTTTTTCAATACCTGCCTAACTTCATTTTGTTTATTTAGATTTATATACATAAAAGTGATCCCTCCTGCTTTAATTTCCTGTTTCTGCATCCACCTGAACAACCTGGTCAGAATATAGAGGGAAAAAGTGTGGGGGTACTCACTGGCTGGGTATATTGAGTTGGATGGTTAAAAAAAAAGCTAAAGTAAGTAGAAATCATATTCAAAGAAAGTCTATAAATCAGCTGATGTCTCATATAAAATGTCTCATAGGAATCATATGACTTTTCTCAGAAGGTGGGGAAGGAGTTTGATGTTCCTCTTTCTACCATGGAGCTGTGCAAGAAAGTGTCACAAAGCCACTCTCACTTTGCCAAAAGTGCTTATAGCTCATGATTAAGAGCTTGCTCCTGATCAAATTTCCTATGAAGATTATGATGCAGAAGACTGTGATCTAATTCCTTCTATTTCTGAGACATTCTCTTCTGTATCCCACAAAGCTCTGCTTTCTTCATCAGGTCTTACAGTCAGGATTTTACAATATCACAGTGCATAATTAAAGATACATCAAAAAGTCACAGGGATCGAACTAGGTCATCCAAATGAAGAACTGCACTGGCTTGGAGAATGTTTTGATTTTTAAATGGCTTATCCTTGTGCTGTCTCTGGATTTTCCAAAGTCAACTCCTGCCCTTAAAATACTGACACCTAGCTGGTGAAATGCACTGCTGGTTTCCTTTAGGTGAAGAGGGAGACTGTAATATGTGATCACAATGCTGAATAGGGCTGGCTAATATAGTAAAGTCTTCTTGGTCCTGTTAAGTCTGTGAAGAAGTCCCAGCAAAAAGAAGATTTTTGTCTACATGCTAGTTGGAGCAGCTGCCTGCWGTGCTTCCCTAGGTATTGGTTACTCTTGACAAAGTGGGAAGACTTCTACTCTTCAGACATCACCATCTTCCTTCCTGTCTAGTTGCTAAATATATTGTGCCTTTCTACTTTTTTGTGTCTGAACAAAGACACTTTTGTGTCTGTCTTCATCCTTTTCTTGTGGGATGTGGATGGCAAGGTTTTACTGGACTTCAGCTCTTCTCTCTAGATTTAATGGGTTCACTAAGTTCAGTTCTTCATTTCTGAGTGGAATCATAGGAGAAGGCAAAAACACATTAATTCTGATGGCAATGACACAAACCACTGAGTGCAAATCTCAAAGGTGGTCTACTCAATAGCTGTCAGGAGTGCAGACAAAATAATTGCACCAGGAGCCAGGAAAGTTCATGTGCTAGTCAATGAATAACGCAGAAGACTGAGGTGGGCACTCGCAATTTTTTGGCCAAAGCCCATTAAATCCCTTGTGCAAGGGCATTGCCAGCCAAACCAAGTGGTTGCTTTGGCATATTGCCACTCATTATCTTTTGTGTGGGTCAGCAGAATGTTGCTGAAGGATAAAAGAATATTGTATTTGCTATCATTCTGTAGCAAAATAAAAGCAGGGGACACTGTAGAGTGAATTTTAGCCATCAGACAAAAATGTTGCATGTTCTAAAACCTGAAGAGGAGTCTTGTTCTGGCACTGGACAGAGTATCTGAAAATATGAGAGCTAAGTGCAGAGACACTTCCCAGTTAGCGGTCTCGTGGTTGGCCTCAGTTCACAGCTGGATAGCTTCTAGACTGGTAGGCTGACACCTAAAATAGATAAGTATGTGATTTACAGAAACATGAGAAATAGGAGCTGAAAAAGGGTTGATAGTAAATGTCCCGTTGTCTTAGGATTTGGAGAAAGAATGAGGTGTGGCTCAAGACACTTGGCTGCCTAAAGAAACAAGACTGACTGTAAGGACTGCATTTCCCTCTTGCTGCAAAGAAGGATAGATTTTGATGCCAACATGAGGATCCTTTCAGCACAGAATAAACCCTAGATGTCTGGAACCTAGTGTTGGAACAAAATAGAGAAATTCAATGCAAAAATCAGATTCTCGGTCAGAAGATTATTCTTGTAGTCCAGTGTTAGGAATTTCTGGTGGAGCAATGCCTGGGATTCTTCAGCTCAGTGATGACTGAGACACTAGCAGTTTATGGAAGCCTTATCCCTCCCTCAGCTCCACCTTTTTTACAACTACTGATGGACAGGAGAGGTTTATACAGTTCAAGGATGGTAGGAACCAAATCCTTCAATAAACCAAACAAAAGCATGGAAATGCAGGAAAGAGGGGTAAGCCTCAGTCTCCCAGAGGACAAAAAAGAAGGGCAGGTAGGATATAGGCTCCCAAGAGGAGTCAGGAGAATGATGGCTGGACTTACTGCTGGATGGACTCAGTTGTGCAAGAACTAAATCGTCTATGTAAGTTTAGCGTAAGTCCCACATGAAACCTAACTTTCTGTCAGCAGCTTAATATAGGTAAAGAGGTGATTACAAARAGCAAAGCCTGTGATTTGGGGGACAGCAGAGATGAATGAGAATTAGTAACTTACTCTGTTGAGTAGATGAGGTATTTCTCTTCTTCTTCAATATCACAAAACCCAGAAGAAGTATGATCACTATAATCACAGCTATAAGTGGGCCAAAGAAATTTATCTTCTCTTGTTCCGTTTCTTCTCCCTGTATCTCTGAGTAAGAGAACAGAGGAGATGCACACAGCAAAGATTTAATTTAGTAATAGCTTAACCAACCTATCCCAAAATTATATGAATCAGAAGCTAGCAGAAAGGTCTCCAGTATCCTTTGCTTTTACAGGGCTTCAGTCATATTACTATCCATATGGCTTTATTTCCATTTCCAACAACTAGCAGAAACATCAGGTCTTAGTGGCCACTTCAACAATGGTGAATTCTCTTCCTAAGGTTTGGGTAAGACCTATGAGATCAGCAGTCTGATTAATGCAAGAGCTTATGACGCTTCCACTAGTTCTGTGCTCCTCTGCAAGTTTGAAGTACCTGGGATATGTTACTACTTGGTATCGGTTGGAAATGAAGGTCAAAGCCTAATGAAATGCTGTAAGGGATATGAAAATAGCTGGGAATGTAAGGGAGTTTCCCTCTGTTTCTGACTACTGTGCTTTTGAGTTTTGATTGCTAGAGTACATCTGATACAACTTCAGTTACTGCCAAACAAGGGGTTTGTTTATGTGGAATTCATATTTGTGGAAATTCCTTTGGGTAACACCATCATACTTTATCATACTTGCATAACGYCTGGAAGGAGACAGGAAGAATTGAATAAGAAAGAGTAGGATGCAGCAATATAGCTAATACTAGTGGTGTTAATACTCATGAGCAATATGAAGAGCTGTGTACGCSTCAGAAAGCTTCTGTACTGCATTTTAGTATTATTTACAAATCCTGGAATCTAAGGGTATCAGAGGCAATCTTCTAGCTTTACTATTGATGACTTAACTCATTAGCTAAAATCACATGAAGAAATCTGCACTGTGGGACTTTTGGGGGAATGAGTGGCAAGCTGCTTTCACATCTGCAATAGTAAGATGCATGCTTGTACTTCCCTACCAGGCTTTCCTACAGCACTACCATTCCCTCTAAGCTTCCTGTTCCCACCACTTAAAACATCTCTCCATCTTTAATATTGTCTAAATGGGACACCTGCACTCAAACACATATATATGACCGAAGTGGGAAGCATCTTTATTTTGATGCATTTGTGCCATGGTTTACAGATAAAARTATGTCAAAGGATGTTTTCCTGTCGCAGGAGATAAATAAAAAAGAGTTTTAATTTAAAGAAAGGATCAGTCATGTGGAACCCTGATGTAATCCAGCAGTAGTCTGACTCGTATGCAGGTCCCCAGTTCAAAACTCTGTGGTTGGAGTTGCAGGTGAAGCCTTCCTTCAGTTCAACCAGCAGAAGTGGCTGTGGCACTCATTGGTAGCTCGTGCAGTACTTTTGCTAGGTAACAGAATTGTGGGGGCCTGTCTACATGGGTTTGTTCAGCACTTAAGATGATAAAGCACCTGGAAACATAAACAGGAGGCATTGAGAGATTTAAATTTGCTTTCTTGCCTCTCCTCTCTAGACAATTGGCCTGTTTGTGACAGAGCCCGAAATCCAGGAGAACATTATGGCATCACTAGGATATCCATAAAAGTTCATTTTGGAATGTATCTTTTCATTTAGAGGGGGAAAAGTAACAATCTGCAGGCAAAGATTACCTACACACAATTGACACTGTAATCATTAATATGTCAGGGAATACTCTGCATGGCATAGAGCCTAAATTTCTTGCAAGAAGTGTATATAAAAAAAGACACAATCCAGAGGAAAAAAATACCCAAAATATCATTTTGAAATGCAGGTTTTRCTGCCAAATCTTATTAAAACCACTAGGTACATTTCCAAGACTATTCAAAGTTTCATGGCCTTTACACTTAAAACAGCACAATAACTGGCAGCCTGTGAGCCCAATCTGGCCTTAGGGACTCTTCTGTTCAGACTTCTGCCTCRCTCTAGCRAGAAATAAGGAATAGCAGCTCCAGCATTTAAACATTAGATTTTTTTTTTTTTTTTTTTTTTTTTTTTACTGTGAGATTAGTCAAATGCTGGAACAGGTTGCCCATATGTACTGTAGAGTATCCATCCTGGGAGATATTTAAAATTCAACTGGATAAGATCCTGATCAACCTCTTCCAATTGACCCTGCTTTGAGAAGGGAGGCTGGGCTAGATGATCTTCAGAGGTGCTTTTCAACCTCAGTGCTCCTCTGATTCTGTGAGGCAGAAACCTCTATCCTAACAGCTGAGAGTTACTTCCTGAAACTGGTTCCAGCTTAATCCAGATATCTGGGTTGCTTTGTTGCTGCAGCAGCATCTGGGAAGGGAGTGAGTAGGGGCTGAACTGTATTCTGGATTGTGTAGCAGTAGTCTCCTTCTATTTGCCCTCTCCTAGCAGTATTAAGGTTTCCCATGGAAAAAAATCAAGAGGCTGTGGCTATCAATAAAGGGGATGGAAAATATACAACACTTGTAACCAGCCCCTACTGCTAATTAGGTTTTACCACCATGCCTTGAATGTGCAGCCATCTGTGATCAGCTCTACAGTGATGTTCTCTGCTCCTACCTATGCAAGAATCAGAATGGGCAAATAGTGACTCACCTATGACTAGTGGCACTGAGACAAGGCTCCCCAGGTGCTCTCCAAGGTGAAGCAAGCAGCTAATATTAATGAGGGTGTTTGTAGGAACTGTGATATTCAGCTTACTAGTGACATTGTACAGCTTTGTTACAGCATCCTGTGACACATCCATATGCTGTACATGCCTGTATGTTGTATTTTCTTGTGATATTAGCCAAATCATCTGCCTGGGCTCTGGATAGCCTCCACTGGAAGAGCAGGAAAGATTCAAGTATTTGCTGGGCTTTAGTTTCCCAGTATGTAGCTGTGCTATCTCAGGTTGACTATAGTTGGCTGAAACAGACCAAAGAAAAAGTATTGTGAGTCAGACACATCACATCTTGTGACAACTACTACCAGTCATTTGAGATTTTCAGGCAAAAGCAAGTCTAAACAGTCATCTCATGCAAACATGGGTCCTAAGAAGGATTTGTTTTGTTTTTGGTGCACACAGAGACCTGCTGTTTCTTATCTTCAGGATGTTTCAAGGGTACCTTCTAACAAAACAAGTCTGATGAGCCAGACAGTAGGCCCTTGTCTCTCCCACCTCCTTTAAACTCATTCACAGCTCAGAAGAATCAGATCTTGCCTGCTTGCAAGTCAATGCTTAAGCAGAGAATGGGGATGGGATACAGTGCTGTCTACTCTGAACCTCCTCATTACATGAGGGGAAAACCATAAACCTTTAACTATGGAATGTAGAGGCAGAAATCATCTCAGGGATTTCAGCCTGGAAGAGGATAGTTGTAGATCCAGTGCTGTCATGGTTAGAAAATCCTTTGTATCTGTCAATATTATGGATAAACATTTCGCAGCACAAAAAAAAAAAAAAAAAAAAAAATCACTCATCTGAACTTGATATCTTGATAACTTGACACCCTCAGCCCAGCTTTTATGTGTAAGTGACCACAGTGCAGTTTCTTTTGCTTTGTGTTATTGGATACTCATCCCAGTCAATGAAAAACATACCTTTTTTAAAAAAAGCCAGGTTCTTCTTGCTCAGAAAAATAATAAGCAGAATAGGACTGGGAAGAATTATTTAAACATAAAACATGAATAATAAACAAAAATTTTAGCTAATGCTCTATTAAATGGCTCAAATTCTTCTCAAACAGGGTTAATTTTGTTAAAGTGTCATAGTGGAAATAGTAGACTATAATGGGAAAGGAAAAGGAAAAAATGCAGACGTGATACTGACTACATGTTAGCATATAGCAAGTGTAAAAAAACCAGGTTCAAGACACCATTGAAAGTATTTTAGTGCCAGTAGGACTAAGAACAATATGAAGAAATATTGGAGAAGAGAAAAGAATTTCTTAGGGAARTAAGTTGCATGCAGAGTGTGGGCGACCTGTGAGCTTGGTATGTGGATTGTCAAAGTTCACAGAAAAGCATGTTTAAGGACATAATTTGTATCTAAAGATAGCATGTCTTCCAAAAAGGCTGGGAAGTTAGATTCAAATACCTCAAGAGACCATTAGGCCCATGGTATTTTTAACAGTGTCATAATCACCCTAGTTGGTTTTGTTCTGTTTGTTTCTATAGTGATTTTATGATTTCCTTCTCACTTGCTTCCAGTCATTGTTTGCTGTTACATATTTCTTCACTGAATTAACCAGTGTTTTATTAATATCCAGTATTTTATGGATATTTCAGGTTCCTATACACTGAAAAAAGTCTCTTCTCAATCTGCTTTGCAATAAAGTAAGCAGACTGATCCTTTAACATCTCCAGCTGAAGTATGGATTTCAGATAGGTGTTGTAGATGTTTTCTTCACACTTCTAATGTTTTTAAACACCTTTTCACACTTTTTAAAATGGAGACTCTGAAACAATAGTCTGTATTCTGTCATCAGTTTCACCCTTACCACACTGAATTGCACATATTTTGAAATAGCTGCCCTAATCTCACTTACTTCACTTCTTGATCCATCTAAAGGAAGCACTAGAGTCATGCTATAGCAGAAAGTACAGAATTTCTAGTTAAGCTGTTTGTCATCATGATCCTTACCTTATTTGCTTGTTTGAAAGCCAAAATTTTCTATTGTGAAGCCTGCCTCTCTTTCTGGAGAACCATCTGTGTTCTTTGTTCTTAAATAYGTATTATCTCGTCTTACATACACTGAATACGTAAGTATATATTGTCTTTATGTAATACATATAAATAATACATGTAAACTGTATTAGGAGCTACTTCAGTATTTTTGAACAGGACTTGGTCATCAGATAATCTAGATAGCTTTATATGACTGCGCTATTATACTTGCACAGTACTCAATCACTTGATCTTTCTCATGTCCATTTTAAGTATGAAACCCATACTACAACCAACCCTTCCATGTGTGATATGATATTCTAATACCAATTAAGGAACTAAATACATAAGCACAAAACAACAGCTTTTAACAGCAAATACATTTCAACATTAGTGTTTTATCTTCTTTGTTATACATTTATTTTTAAACATGATTGTATATTGTGCCTTCCTTTGGGAGCTTACTGAACTGAAAGTCATTTGGAAGAAACACAGCAGCAGGTAGGTTAAACTAGGTGTCCTAAGTTAAACCCTAAAGATTTTGGGCAGTTTTTGTACCTAAATATGTGACTTCCATAACATGTTTCTCAGGGGCTGGTTAAGCTGATGTAACCACTTGAATTAATTGAACAGTTGATGCTAAGCATCTCTTATATTGGATACCTTGATAATTAGTGCAAGTTGTGAGTCTCTGAGACCTAAAACTGCTGAAGATGCTTGTCAGGTATCTTCTGGCAGAATCAGAATTAACAATCAGGGTTTTCTGTCTGTGGATCCAGGGTAGCACAAGGCTGAATAGCCTCATGCAACCTGGTTCTCTCTTTCTGGCTGCTCTTCCAGCTTGCCTGCTCTCTTTGACATAGTATCTTGAAGCCTGAAAACACAAGTGGAAGCCTAAAGCTGTTCTTATTAGTGACTTAATCCATCACAGTGGAAGAGAAAACACAGGCATATTGCCAAGGTTACCAGCAGAACATTTTAATAGAAGCCATTAGGAAAAATATATTAGGAGCTACTATAAAATTTAGAAAATACTAGGAAGAGATTGCTTCCTCACTGAACCCCATTCTGCTGTTAGAGGATTTTCTAACTTTTCCTCTGATAACATGCAACAAATCAGGCTGTATCTCACTAATGCCTGCATTTTTTCCTGAGAGATTTTTCAGTCTTCCTTTAACAGAGCATGTGAATTTCTACTCCTCCACATATAAGCTGCTCTTTTCTTTATTTTCTCTGTGATTTATATCATAATAAAATAGCTAGTGTTTGCAGAAATCTTGTTATGTTTCAGTGGAAATTTACCACCAATGAAGCTAACTTCTATTGCTTTTAWTAAAAGGCAGTGGATAAGATGCAAATAAAAAAGTTATTTTCCAGGGCCCTAGAAGCCATAAAACTTTTACAGGAGGCAAGAGGAAGAAGGCAGAATGGTTTTCAGTATAAAGTGTGGCAAGGTAGGAGCTAGGAATGGTATGATGTTGAGTGAATTATTGCCTTATTTCCTACTTTGTCTGATTGCTTCCAGCTACTGTTATTTCAGATCTGATGATCTTCCACTGAGAATGCTCATTTATCCATCTTTAGAAATGCTATTCCAGTGCAGGTACATCTCCAGTGGCTTGGGGAGAGCAGCACACGTTTCTGGACTGAACAAAGTGACAGACTACCAAAAGAGATGACCAAGTGCTAATTAGCAATGATTACTTACCAATGATGTACAGTGAACACTCAGATGTGTGTATGACCTTTGGTAATCCTTTCTCTCTGTGCTGTATAATACATGTATACTGTCCCTCATCCACAATCTCCGCATTTAGCAATTGCAAGGTCCATCTGTCCATATCCATCTTGGTGCGGTTAACATATTTAGGACTGAGGTTCTCATGTTTTTCTCTGCCATAGTATATTTCATGCACCACTTCAGCAGCACCTTTTTGCCAAAAAACTCTTAAGTCTTTAACGTCAGTTTTCTGCGAGTTTGTAAAATAGCAGGATAGGTATGCAGTGTGATTGAGAAATGACTTCACCTGATGCACATTGGCAGCAATACCTCACAAAAAGAGAGAAAAATTACGATTTACATCAGCTACAAAAGAAGACCAAACATTTGAGCTCATAGAGACAATACTTAAGACTGTAGCAATAAAATTATCAGCATTCAGACAGAAGTTCTCCCACTAGATGTGACAAGATACATGATTTTTCAGACTGACTCACAAAGGCTTGTGGAGTTGATGTCATAAAACTGTTTTTTTATTTTCCTTCCTGTATTTTACTTTCCAAGGAAGTCATAGAGGTGGTGTAAGCACAAGCTAATTGTAATTATAGAAGACTATTTTCTGAAGGCAAAAAGGCCACGTGCTCACACCATTCTTACTTGTATCCTGTGTAATGAGATTGTCCCACAAAGGAGATAGCCGCATATTTTTTTTTTAATTGAGTTTATTCTTTTAATAAAATAACACAGCACTGCAGTTTTGAAGAAAACGTAAAATACTAACTATCTGAAATATGTTAGTGTCTAGGGGATATATGACCAGAAGGTCTGAAATAGGTGAACACTTTCTGTCTCACTGAAAAATTAATCTGAAGTTTAATGACAAATTCAGTGTCAGATTTAGCTGTTCTGCAATTAATCTAGAGTTTAATGACAAATTAAATGTCAGATTTAGCTGTTCTTGCTGATTTTGTTAACAGAAATAGTCAATAAACACAATTATGCTTTAATGCAAAGCATTGTATCTTTTTGAACTGAACTACACTGGGGCTGATTTTTCTCCCACTTTCATCAATGCATGTATCCAYTGTCATTATGGGTGGTAATGGGTAGTGAAGACAAAATTTTTTTGAATGAGAAGTACAGCCCTCTGTCCCAGAAGATACCACTGCTTTGTTCAAAAGGAGAAGGAGAAGATTTATAATCTCTCTCAGGAAGCAAAGTTTTGACTGCCACTGTGGATCACCAAACTGCAGAATGCATTTCTCCTCAGCTGCCTAGAACTCCACTTGTCYCATAACAAACTGTCATTATTTTCAATTTAATGCTGCTCTCTTCTATAATATACAGAGGTCATACACACTCATTTTTAATGGATTTTAAAAGCCCCAAAAATTTAGGAGCAACGTAAAATAAGTGCAATATATAAAGTTGAAGAGAGAAAATACTTACTGTATATTATTATGAAGTTCTCCCACAAAATGTGTGTGTATCACATATCAAGACACAAATAGTCAAAACAACCTTTAAAATTAAAAATGTGTCTCTTACCTGGGAGAAATATCATTGACTGAAGGAAGAATATACACACCTCCATGATGCTACAAGAGAGCAAAATAAATGAAATATGGTTAAAGGGTGAAGACACTCCAAGTATCTTCTCTAGTATTGCCAAAGWAGTAGTAAAAGTTTGAGCAAGAAAGAAACTATTAAGAAAGTTCATCTCACCTCTTYCTGTTGACCAGTGTAAATATTACTGTGGGCTTCATAGCTTTAAGCATGCCATGGCAGATCTCTATTTTACAAAGAAGGCAATGAAGTGCAAAATCACTGTGGACAGGATATGCCATGAGAGGACTTCGGAGCCCCTGGTGTGCCAAGGGCAGGATGAGTACCCACAACTGCTAGTGCCAGGAAAAGAGGAAAGGGGAGCGTGCTTGCCCATGGTGGTGTGGGGAGAAGGATGGGGGAATTGAAAGTGGAGGGGGGGGAGAGGGTGACACAGAAGGAGGAGGTGAGGAGGAGGCAGCGCAATGATGTCAGCTACCAGAAGCAATGAAGTGTGTGACCTTCAGTTTTGTAATAGGAACCTGCTCTTCACTATAGTAAAATATAACTGAGAGAAATCCTATGTGGTTTGAAGAGGTGAGGCTAAATATCACACATTTTGTGGTAAAGAAAAACTAGTTTCTATTTAGAAAAGAAGGAAAAGAAACTATGACTCATCTCATAAGCAAAACACCTCTATGACTGGATTCATGTGGTATACATGCCTACAATCCTGATTAACCGTCAAGGCCCTTTTTCCATGTCATTCTCATTCTCTGGTGAGAGAACAGCACCCGCATCTGACTAGCCTGTGATTCCTGGTTAACATTTCAAAGCAGCACCTTTGTGCTCTTCCTGTGCCATTTCTATATATTTGGGAGGATGTTCCACACAACACTTGCCAAGGTCTCTCTTTCTCTTTCTTTAAACTCCTCCAGTGAATTCTCTTTCACTGGGGCAGATGTAGAAACTCTTCAGCTCATCCACTACTTAAAAGCAGTAAGATTGCTGCCCACCATCCTGACTGGTAGTAGTTTCCTGATGCGTTCCCATTTTTGGGCATGTCTTATATTAAAGTTACAGGCTTTGGTCTTTAACTTTACCCCTCTTCTCCTGTTAGAAAGTCTAATGCAGAATTTCCCCCAGTCAGCTGTCATGTTTTTTGCGCATTGTGTGTGAGAAAGAAGCCTAAATTTCTCACAGGATATAGGTAATTCTCCTCGTTATCAGTGAGACTCACCTGAGTTGTAGCAGAAGAGGAGAGAAGGCTTGCACAGACTTCACTGTAATCCGAGTTCACTCTCTTTCTGCTCCAGCCTACCACAATATAAACCATTCTCCTACATAGTGTAGTTTTATCAAAGGAGTTTCCTTCAAGGCTGGGCCCCACTGAATTAAACCACACCACTGATTGCCTAAATAAAATTGCTTGTGCCAAGCCACAGAAAACTAGAGACACTCTTTTTCAGCAGCCATATTTCCCTCTGCAAATAAGAATTTCAGCTTCAGTCAAATACAAAAATGGATAGCCCTTTTCTTTGGACCTAGTACAGTCCATAAGAGGAAAAATTAAAACAAGTTAGCAACTGGAAATAAACAAAAGAGATACAGTGTACTGCTTTAGCTAGGCATGTTTTGCAATGACTGTCTCACAGCAGCAAAGACCAAAACCGGAACTGAAAACGTAAGAGAGAGAGAGAGAAATAAAACCCAGGCAAAAATATCAGATACAGTACTCTCTCCCTGCCTTTCTTTATGAGCTGGATTTGGAGGTGTGAGAAGTCTCTAAGATTGTACTAGAGTTTCCTCGCTGTTGTCTTCTAGGAGAAAATGTGGTGCTGGGGTTGACTGCATGAGGAAGGATCCTGGGAATCTGCAGAGAAGTGTATCTAACATATCCTACAGAGGAAGGTCACTGAGTGTGACAAACTGTTCATTTCCCTACATGAACTGCATTAGAGAGAGTTGCTGAATCATGAAATCGGCCAATAAAACTTCAGTTCTATGAACAGCTTCTCTTCCCTTTTTTACAAGGTGCCTTTCACCAGCAAATGCAACACTTTGGAGCCTATGCCCAGAACTCTAAGGGGAAGAAAGGGAATTACAGTCCCTTGTTGACTACTTACACCATTTCTTTGGCTTTGTCTGTAAAAAAAATCTGTGCTCAGTTCTCTTTTATTTTATATCTGTGGGCCATAACATTGGAAGACTAGTTCTGTCCTAGAGTTGTTTACTGGTTAAGAAAGGACTAGGTAAGAAGGGAAACGGACACCTTGGTTCCAGTACACTGCTGGCAGATGATAGAGACTGAACTGCCCCTTTCATGGCCATAATCCAGTGCATGAGCACTCTGCTCATCTCAGAGCATTGTGGCTGTGTATCCGTGGAGCTTTTCCATTCACATGCTGGCTGCATCTGGCCATGGAAGTGACTCTTGATTCAGGATCCCAGTGATAACTAAATAGATGGGAGTTCTTTGAAGACCCAGGGCTTAAGAATTATTTCTACCATTCATAATCATGCAATGCAGGTCCTCAGGGAGGTAACCATTTTCTCTTGCTAAATAAGGCTAGCATTGCATGGCAAATGCTGTCCTTGCCTCATGAGGCCCTATCAGCCATCCCTGGAGACATCCCCCTAATTCAGGATTGGTGAAATCATGTGTGGTTTTCAGAGGTGAAAAACAGAGGGGAAGTATCTTAATTGAAATCATGTCCGTATGCTCTTAGTGGTCATGCTCAACCCTCTATTTACCATCTCAGCAATCCAATCTCTGAAAGGATGAGAAACCACATGAATACAAGTACTTTATTGGCCCTATTCATGACTGCCTTTGGTCTGAACCTGCCTGAGAGAAGCTGTGAGGCAATCCCCATTCAGCTGGGCACATGGGGTTTCCCTCTCTAAAGAGCTCTGGGATAGATTTTTGGGAGAGAGGTGACTTCACTGCTTTTGCTTGTGAGGGTAATTGCCAGGAAACCCTGTGAGACTCATTTTCAGATTGGCCCGTGCTTTCTGTATCTTCTCTCTCCAAATTCAGCATATAATAAATGCAAAATGAAGAGTAAAGTTCAGGGGGAACACAAGAGCTTTGTATCTGGAATTTTTGAACTGGGTTTGATTAGCTCTCTTTTACTTGTTGTCACTTCTGGATATAGTCACTGACCCTTGAGAAACTGTCAGATCTGTACTCTTAGACTCCTAAGTTCTTTCAGTGTCCTTATTTAAAAATAAACCCTTTAAGGGTATCTAGAAACATGTACTAGGTTTATTTTTGTACATTAGATACATGTTTTCTATGCCCCATCTTTCACCATGAACTCAAACTAAAACTGGCCACTAAACTAGTAACTCACTCATCTGAATTTTCTAGAGTAGGGTATTTTTCTAAAATTTCCACACTAGGTATCAGTGACTGCCCTCACTAGTTGTGCTGTGAGCTTCTTGTAGAGAGGATAGCTGTGGCTAAGACCCTGCTACCACTGCATCCTGAAAGCTATCCTAGAGTTTTATAAACAGCGTTGTACTAAAAATGTGTTCCTCAGCCTTCAAACACTCAGAAGAACCCATGTTGTAAGCACAAATTGAGTTCAGCAGGTGTTATCAAAGGAGAAAACATCTTAAGGAAATTTTCTTAACATAGCATGGCCAGAGAGTTTTAGGATACTCTCCACCCAAATGCTTAGCCATATACTCACATAAATATCCAACAAGGGGCATATTTTAAAACATACCATTATCCAAGAAACTGCCATTTTCCCATGTGTTTCTCCAGTTAGAAAGTGCCATTGTCTTGATCAATTGCTAAACTTTTTCTAACACTCATTCTCTTTCAGAAAAAACTTTAAATTCAGGTTACATTTTAAAAATTCTGTGTTTGCTGATTAATTATGTTGTTGTTTTTCCAGTATAAAAAAGTCTGTCTCCCTAATTCTCTATTTCTGAATGTATTTTGTATTCCTTCTCACTATCTCTTCTTTCAGTACCATCCTTTGATCATATCCAAGATCTTTCAGACATCCAATCTTAAGAGGAATTATCACTTTCTTTATGATTTTGGGAACGCTTTCCTCTAACATCTAGAATCTGCTCTCTTAATAACAACTAAGCAACACCAATTATTTAAATAATACCTTTGTTCCAAAGATCATGTATCATCCCACTGCCTCTGCAAACTGAATTCTTCATCCACAACTAACAGGCGAGTATCTCTGAAAGAGAACACAGCAACTGCCTAGTAATACATAGTCCCACAACACAAATCATAGGACAAGAACAAGTACTACACGTAACTGAAACTGAGGGGGGAAATCTGGAGGGGAAGAACATCACCAACCAAAGTGAGACATTTGTTGGAATTAGCTGTAGTGTTCTGAGTCCTGAGTTCTACCTACAGGACAGGTCAGGTTGAGGTATTTTTTCACATCCTAAGCTATACCCTAGGCTACCCCCAGCCACAGAATTGACAGGTTGGTTGAACCACTTTTTCTGCATCATAGGAACCACCTCAGGCACTGTCTTACTACACTTATTGCACTTGCCTTGCGGTTAGGCAGTCAAGCGCACTTCTTGGCTGGGAAGTAGCAAGTGCCGGGTTCATTCATCACTGGTTCATGCTAACCTATTTGACTTTGCAACAGAACAGAGAAGGAGCACACCTGTGTGCTCACACAGGTCACAATTTAGAGAAGGCAGGTGATGAACAGAACAGTCAGCTGGTGGAGTTTCCTCAAGAGGCACTGCACAGAGGAGGGAATTCAAACACACATTCCCAGACCGTCTTTCTTCTGAGCCTTCCATTTCTGCAGAGGACAGCAGGTTAACTGGCTGGTGTTAGACCCAAAGTTTTCAGCTCAAAACAGGGCTACGCAGAGCAGCGCAAGCACAGCCTCAAACAGCTGTTTGCAAAGGGTCCTCTAATGACAAACATTTACTGTAYACAAAAGGAAGAATTCATAATTAATTCCTAATATGTGCCCAAATACATGTAACAAGGATGGTCCTCAGGTACTACATTCTTAATTTTCAAGAAGCATCTTTCATAATCAGCTGGGTATCTGATATCAACCTCATAGGGCTTCTTAAACACTACTGATCAGGAGCCACTTCTTTCTTCTTGCAGAAAATTAATCTCAATCATTAAATGAAGATGTGAGAATTCAGAAATGCAGTTAAATGAACCAAGCCCTGCTGCTCTCAATTCTAGTGCAGAAATCACTCTGGGCACATATACTTATTTTCTCACAGTGCTGCTTCTGGCATATTAGCTAATTTACAAAGCCAAAGGAAGAGATTTCACCTTTTGGACTTGCATTTCTGCCCCTAGTCCCAACTACCAGTATTAGAGTAGTTGAGAAGAAAGAACCTGATTATCTTGTATACTGGTGTGGATTAAGATTTCCATCTTTATGATGCGTATAGTCAGAATATGCCCTGCAGGTCCACCTAGGTATTCCTGCCCTCTTTCTGATTGGAATTCAGCAGGTAATTCATCCTGCTGATGCCACTGTAGAACAGACTTGGTCTCWTTTTTTTTATAGATTGGTCAGCTCACTACAGGAGTCACTTTACTAATAGCAATTACATTTTTACAAATGTATTTCCTATTTGTTTATAGGAACCTTACAAAAGCTTGCCCGATTAACAGCACAAATCATTATCATAGAATCATAGAATCAGTAAGGTTGGAARGGACCTCTGGAGATCATCTAGTCAAACCTCCCTGCTCAGCAGGGTCACCTAGAGCATGTTAAACAGGGTTGCATAAAGATTTCAGTATCTTTCAGAATTCAATTCAAAGATTTCAAAATATTTAATTGAAAGCATTATTACAATATAGGCAGTACCTTATTTCTTTCTCCAGATTTCTTGTTTCAGAAGGCAGCAAAWTACTCCATGGCAGATCTTGGCAACAGACATGTTCATTCTTGCCTCTGTCCTATATTCAGTGCGTGTCCTCTGCTACACACAGACAGCCCAGGTCACAGAAAACCAACTCTTTCCTAGCACCAATATACATGTGCTTCTTACAGCAAGCACTCTCTGTCTGAAAGAAACTTCCTCTTTTTAAGTTGAAATTCCCCTTGTTTCAAAGCACATCTAATTCCCTCACAAACGTCATAGCAATTCACCATATCCCTGATCTGCTACATAGCCTTGATCTTCAGGAAAACATTTGCTTAGATTTTGCCTCAAGGAAGTATATGTTTCTGAGGAAACATAGTTTTCATGGCTGGCAAGTTCCACTCACTTGTGTTTGCTTAAGCAGATTTTATATTAATAGAAATAGTTTTGTTGGCACAGATTGAAATTTCTCCAATAAGATTAAACAAAACTATCTGTCCTTCCCCAAATCTCTGCTGCTGAAAGTCACCAAGTTAATTTAAGACCTGATGACACAATAAAAATATAGTTGAATGGATAGTTACATAAGTTATAAGAATGGTGATACCAGGACTGATTCTGTAACAGCTATAGAAAATTACAGTAATTAAAGACCATACTTTACCAGAGCTGCTATTCTTGCCATGTTGTGATTGATATCACTGAGTAAAGATGTGCTTGTATGTTTGACTATTTGTATGTACAATTATTTGATAACTTAGTTTTCCGGTACTGACAATTTATTTGCATTGACTTTTATTTCTCTTGTAATCTCATTTTGATTTCACCAGTTTAGTAAGACTTGCAGCTTTAGCATATATTGTTTTGTTTAAATTTACTTATGAACATGCGGAGACCCTCATAAAAGCCCAGCTTAATAAATGGATTTGTGCTTGCCAACCCTAGATCAAACATTATTCGCTCTTGAGTGTCTTTTCTCTAAATCACAGTTTACACATGGCATTCAGAAAGGAGCTGGTTGGGGARAAAAATCCAGCCAGTATCTATAGTCTGTTCAATGTTATTAGACATGAATTCCAAATCAGCTTCTATACACACATCTTTCTTAGGCCAGGATAAACTACTCAGCAACTCTGATTAAAAATAGAGAAGTAGGCTGCTATGAGTGAAAAAGGGGAAGTTTTTTTTCTCCAGCCTGTAGCAATCAGAGCACTATAATTTGCTTTTAACTCAAGCTTCCTATGAAAGCAGCCAAAAGAATAATTCCTTCAACTAGATTGATTAAAAACTAATTGGATGTAATTTACATGTTTTCCAAACAAGYTCATCAAAATCTAAAACCTAAAAACTTTTACGCTCTTGGATTTTTTTTACTCGCTTGCAACTTGGTCTTGTAGTTAACAAGAGAAGCAGGAGACCTGCATAAGCTTTTCCAAGATGCTGAAGCATCTTCCCTCCTGTCTAAAACCCCCAAAGTCCCACCAAAAATAGTGATGGAGGAGACTTAGACATTGTACTGGAAGTAATCAAATTGCAACTGCTAAATATTGTTTGTTTTTCCACCTACAGATTCTCACCATTTACACTGAATGTCACACAAATTTACAGAGTTAAGTCTTCAGTTGACTCAAATCATCAGCTAGCCAGCCTGGTTGCAGCTGGATGAAGTGGCAGTGTCCTAAGTAACTTTTGATGTGGTGGAATTTGATCTTGTGCTTATGGTGAAAGCTTTGCTATGCATTTATAGAATACTCTTTTATCTTGATTCTTACTGATATAATAGGTGTTTGATATTCAGAACTCAGTTTGCAATGTATTGCTTGTGATTCTCTATCTTACATGGAAAACGTGTTGAAAAGCAATTGAAATAGAAAACCAGCACAGCTAAATTAGAAGACAACCTAAAAGGTTTGATACAGGACAAAGACAGTGTGTGGGCAAAGAAAGAGAAACTAGATCAAGCTTTAAATGAAACTCATAAAAATTACATAAAACCACAGAGTGGTAAGCATTTCATAGAACAGAATTAGGAATTAGTGGATAAGAAAACTTTTCAGAAAAGGTTAGTGGGAACTCCAAAAGTGTAATGGAAAAAAACTTTGATTGGAGATCATGAAAAAAAAGGTAAATAATTATTCAGGAAGATAGACTGAACTTAAAAGCTCAAGTTTAAGACAGTTCACAAGTAAATTTTCAGCAATTTCCAGCCACTTTTGTGTCTGTTGCAGATAAAGACCCCTTGTAATCACAGAAAGAATACAAAGATTTAACATAAGGCTTGAAAATGAACCTCCTAGTTAGCAGAACTAGCAAGAGGAAATGCCCTCCTTATTGAAATAGATTACACGAAACACTGTATTTCTAAWGTTGCACTACATTACAAGCTGACAGATACCTGGAAAGATGTTTCACTGCAACCTTGATTGCAGTTCTCCTGGAGCTTCCCAGACAGAGCTTCCCAGAACATCATAGACTGCACAGGGCCTGGCTGCAATTCATACCCATGCTGCAGAGATGTCRATTAAAGAGTTTTGCCAACCTGATGCTGCTCATGATACTGCATGATACTTACATTACAATAAGATGATGTGCAAGCAATTCAATGAGGCATATGTGAAGCTGTGTGCCTGCATCCATGGTAAGCTCATGGTGAGGGCAGAGCAGCTGCGAGCAGTTCAGCCTGCAATGCTCACCTGCAGCCAGGGCCAGACTGACAGAGGACCCACACATGAAGCACTGAAACCTCAACTGCATTACGTTCAGGTGCTATTTAACCAGCTTACTGAGATAAGGATTTTACTTATGTTGGGCAGATGTCTTGATGGTTTTTAGATAGTTGCCAGAGTGGAAAAAGCACAGGATAAAAGAGTTAAAGATAGGGAAAGTGGGCGAGGCTGTTGAGAATCATGTGAGGCTGCGGAGAGGCTTCCTCAGGGGGCTGTTCTTGGGAGGAAGGTGAAGGACTTTCTGCAGGGAAGTTCATTAGGAAATGGCGTGGCTGGCAGGTAATGCTCTGTGGCTTTAAGCTGACGTAGCCACTAGGAGGCAGGCAAGAAATGTCGAGCGGTCCTAATCCAACCTGATGGCAACTTCAGCAAAGGCAACAGGCCCGTTTAGAGCGAGATAACCAACCCTTCCCCCCACCACCAGCCTCCCAGAAGCTCTCAGTAGTATCTCAGATTTCTGTTAAAGGCCTGAAGGATGCTAAGACATTCCTCATTAGCCCCCCACCCCCCCAAAAAAAAAAAGATAAACGCTAATGCAGAAATTACGCTTGACTTATTAAAAAGCAAGGCGATCTCCAAAGATATGCTGCTGTAAACAACAGGACAATACCTAAGGTATCATTAGGTAGCCCCTAGAGTCTCTGGAAGTAGCATCATGGTATCATTTCAGCAAAGAGTCTTATCACTAAGACTGAATTCTCCACTACATGGCCTGATGGCACAAAGTGCAAAAAGACTGAGAAACCAAGCTGTTTTGCCTGTATTGCCGCAGTCACAGCTCACTCTGAGAAACTCTGACATGGAGTGTTCTCCCAGTGGATGGGACAGGACAAAATTTAACATTAGGAAAGGTAATTAAAAATCTTCTTTACTATAACTTTTTACAGCAAGTTTTGTAGACAGAGGAAATGTTTTTATTAGATCCAAGTACTGGCAGAAAAAACATGCAGGGCTTTTGAACATAGGAGTTGAAGAAGGCCTGAAAGCCCACTTAATTTTCCTTGTTATATCATTTGCTTCAATAGAAAACATTCTCTTGCTACAAACCTTGCTCCACTTGGACTGTCACAGCTACACCACCACTGCTCTTACAACTGAGGCTTGTATCCCCACATTCGGAACATGAGAGACATACAGTTTGTACTGTTCAYGGACAGAATACAATTTCCATGCTCCAGAATGGAAATTTTGACAATTGGCACACTGAGGAGGGAGCAGCTTACATAAACCTGTAGGAAAAGCTAAAGGAACAAACGTCTTAAATCTAACCACTTTTTAGGATGTGGTTTTCTAATTCTATGCTAATAGGTACCTCCTTTCCCTCAGAATTCACAGTCCAGAAGCTTCCCGTGCTAACAGGAACCTGCATCACTGCCTTTTAAAAACAAGGATGTATCACTGTGCTAGAAGAGTGCAMGCATACCCCCCTTCTGTTCTTTAGGAGTCACAGCACTCATCCAGGACTCCAAGGATACAGCAATATGGTCCTCAAGGGGATTCTAAATTACCTTTCCACACTACAGGACTTATCCAGATACCAGGCTACAGGCAAACCTGGGGTAGGACAGAAATATGTCTGGTATCAGTTCCCCTTTGCAAAGACGAATCACAAAGTCYCTACATCAGAGAAGGAGCAGGAGCAGAAATACCTCCTGCAGTAAGAGTTTTACACTAAATATTATTGTGCCAGGTGCACTGGCAGTGGCTTGGGACAGAGACAAAAGACAGGAATGACCTAGTGGCTGCCCTCATCATACTGTTAAAGTAATACTCTTGCTCCCTCTTTCTAGCCCCCAGTTTCCGGAGAAGTGGTTGAGAAATCCCATCTACCAGAGAACAGCTGGTTACAAGCACTAGTCCAGAAAGTGAGAGATGGAAGTATACATACTCCCAGGCAGGACTGGGAAATGGCCTATGGGCTCTTCACCTCTGAACGAGGACTGTCACCACCGAGTGACATATGTAAAAATAATCCCTACCTAATTGGAAGAGAGAGCCATCATCCTTCTTCTAACTGTATTTTAAAAGGAGTATGTACCTGCAATCCAGTTTTGTGTGGAAACTTAGTCAATAGGTGTGTTCTGAGACAACTAGGTACAAGTAGGTCAAATGTATGTCATGTAGTAAAGTGCTCCTGCTTAAGTGCCCTATAGAATCCTATCACTCTTTTTCTATGTTATGCTAATTAAAAGAATTATGACATTTGAGACCAGAGCCTAGACCATTTCCTTTTTGACTCAAATCCTGTCAGAGCATAACAGAATCTGACAATTTCCATAACAAGAAATAAAAAATGAAACTTGCTCAAAATGGAAGAACATGAGTGCAATATGTTCTGCAATGCAGGTCCACTGTTTGGAAATGTTATCAAAAGAGAACTGACGTGTGAAACAGAGCATATTGCTCTTAAATGCTTTACTTTCTAAACTAGATTAAATTAAATTAATTGCTGAAAAATATAAATAAACATGTAAGATATTAAGTTGACACAATCATTTTTGTGTTTTCCATATAAGTAGTAAGTTGTTTCTCTTTGAAGCTTAGATTACCTATCACTTGGAAAAAGAAGAGAAAATGTGAAAGAATTATGCCCCTTCAAACAAGGCTTGGGTATTTAAATCACTTTATGTACTCTCCCTGCTAACACTGTTTTTCTTTGCTTAACTAAAGTGCATATTAATAGAACTACAGACAGTTCTGTTCCCAGATGTGACCTTCCCCTAGCCAGGGTAAGCAAAATTACTTTTATTTTGGTCACTCTTTGCTGTTATTAGAACTGAGAATGATTTAAGAATGGTTGAGAGAATAAAAAATATTGACAAGTGTAGTGGGAGTAAGAGTGAAGTCAGAGAAAATATTGATGAATTAGGTCATCAGTTAAACTAAACAGGCAGAAGAAATGACAGAAGCTGACATCATCTACAACTCATCTCTTACCCTATGTGTGAGTTTGACAAAAGAGTTGTGCAGTAGTCTCTTCCTTGTCCCAAGATCTTCACATTGAGACCTTCTACCGTTGCTCTAAGAGAGGGTGACAATGTGTGAAGTGACAGCAAAAAAGGTCAGTTTTCAGAGTGCTCCACAGGTAGCTAAGGTAAAGACAATCCCCTTTAGTGGACAGCAAGAGGGGAGGGAACAGCACATTTCTGAGATTTCTGAGATGTGACTTTGGTCAACATATTTGGAAGACCTTTGTGGAGTTGCAGTGTAATGAGAATTCTATCTGTCAAGGTAAGCAGCACAGGCAGGTTTTTCTTGGGCCATCCAGTAGCAAGATGCAGGCTACAGGCTAATTCAAAGCAGAAGCCAGCTCAGAAGTGTACAGGCTAACCTATGCATGCTTGCCTACTGGGGACTAATTTTTATAATCTTCAGAAACTGTAAATAATTGTGTGTGTGATGGCTTGTATGCATCCAAACATGTAGAAACTGCTATCTTAAATCATCTTGTATTGTGCTGCGTTTGAAAACTGTGTGTGTGCGACATTAGATCGCAACATGGGAAACAGGGTTTTAAGCCATTTTGAATCAAATCCGAGCAATTAGGTTGAATAACGGAGAATTGCATACGTTGTTCAATAAACAGTAATCTTGATAAGCCTAGCAGCTGCCTCAGAGAGCTTGAAGAAGGTTATGTTTGTTGTATTACTATTATTACCCATTTTTAAGGCTCAGACATGTAATTTCACAATTTGAATCCCAYGTGTTCATCTGAAGTGCACTTGTTGACTTCATTTCGTATTGTATTTATCAAATGTTAATTCTTTTTATTACCATTTTAAAGTTGATTTGATCATTCAATTGTTTGATCTTAGTTAGCTTAGTGAAAAATATTCCTTTATTAGGATGTGAATGCATTTTAAGTTTACTTGTTTATTAACATGTAAACATCCTTGTAAAAGGCTCACAGGGATTTTTTTTTCTTTCAGAATTGCACTAAGGTTATAAAATCTAGAGCCACTCTGCTGGTAAATATTTGTCTCTATCTCCTGATGTGTACCTGTATTCTTCACAGTACTCTTTACACTTCTGCGTAAGGCACTTGCCAACCTTATCTTTTACAG
Organism: Rhea americana; assembly: GCF_003343005.1. NCBI lineage: Eukaryota > Metazoa > Chordata > Aves > Rheiformes > Rheidae > Rhea > Rhea americana. Next base: position 1,544,744 of record NW_028187111.1, read on the forward strand.
CCATTTCATTAGATGCCTGTATAAGTGTGTGTGTGTGTGTGTGTGTGTGTGTGTGTGTGTGTGTGTGTGTGTGTGTGTGCACTATATTAGCAGTGCAAGAACCAGAAGAAATACAGCTATTTCTAATTATATGTATCTTCAGGTGGTTTGATGGAGTGTCAGTGTACTTATGGGCTAGCAGAATTCCATTTGGTCCACACTGCAGATCCCACTGTATTTGTCATCCCTCATCAGGAGTCTGTCCTCTTTGAACTACTTGTAGTAGTTCAATATAATTCAAAAGTACTTCACCTTGAAATTGCATTGCTTATAACAGTCAATGGATCTTAAAATATTCTTCAAGGTTATTTAAAGTACTTCTGTTATCTCACTTTAGTTCTGGCAAAGTCAAGTGAAAAACTCTGGAGTTTATTAGCGATGCTCTGAAGTATCTAGTCCTTCAGTAGGTGCCAAAGGATGATATAATCCACAAGCATATATTTTATACATTTTAGATTTCCATTTATATTGCACAGACAAGCTCTTCAAAGTTCAGAAATACAAGCACACCTTATAGTGACCCCCTTCTCCCTGCCACGCTTTTATTTATTTATATATATTTATATAGGCCAGTAGGAACAATGGAGCAGTGCACCAAAGTTAATATTGTGTAAGAATGGTATAGTCATAACTTCTTTAGTTGAGACAGATATATCTGCCTATGTTTAGTAGCATTCAAACACCCACTTCAATGCAAGATTGTCTCTGCTACAGGCCTTTTTATCCTAAAATATTCATGAGCAGCATTAGAGTACTTTAGAATCATACTATGGCATTCTGCAACTTGAAATAAGATATGTTTTGGAAGACTTTGTTTTATGAAGCATTGGGTTGCAGTCTGGAGACAAAAAGAYCTGAAGAAACAGAGCATCTCATAGTCTTAACAAAAAGATATTTTAAACTCACTGACATGCTGAGATATTATGACCAGAATGTTAACACCTCTGGTGTTAATTTGATTAAGAAGGAAAGAGAGAGAAAAAGGATTTCAGTGGTACAACTATACAGGGAAGATATGATTACCTGTTTTTAGACCTGTAGATCATAAAATCATGAAAAATTTATGTTGGAAGTGACCTCTGGAAGTCATCTAGTAGAACTTGCCTCCTGCTCCAAGCAAGTCTAATTAGAGAAGATCTCATAAGCTCCCTGGGCAACCTGTCCCAATATTTGATCACTTTCACGTAATTTTTTTTTCTTACATATATATAATATAAAATATAATATATAAAATATAATTTATTTATAGATATATAAAAATATATTAAAAAGCTAATATAATTGAAATTTCTCAGGTTACAACTTGTATCTGTTTCCTTTCATCCTATTGCTATGCAGCTCCAAGAAGAGAGAAATCAGAAGTAAAGATTCCTCAATGCTTGTGGCACAGTGTGCCAGTTAATAATATCTAGGAAAATACAAATGTGGTAGCATGGTGGAAGGAGAGAATGAGAATAACATCGATGAGTTATGCCTAAGCAGGTCTCTATAATAGATAGAAGAAAAGCCTGCACTGTTACAGGGAAATTCGAAACTGGCAGATTTGCAATTAAACATCAGGAGAGTTTCTCTTTTGTTCAGAGGCTCTTAGACTTTACGGCCAGAAAAGACCTCTATTTTCACTTAGGCTGACCTCCTTGTGAAGAGGCTGGATAACTTTTTTTTAGAACTGGATCAAAGAATGTCTTTTTAAAAGAGATCTAATCTTGTCTTAAGGATTCAAAATGATGGTGACACAACCTCTTTCCTTGAAAAGCTTGTAAAATGCCAGTTCTATAACATAAAAGCCAGCCAACATGAGGTAAATATTTTGGATTTTATTACAAGGAATAAAGATGAAAGTCACTGTACTGGAAATTGGTGGTTGCCTAGAGACCAGTGTTCATGGCCTAATTATATTTAGCATGGGCAAGCACAGGAGAGTCCCAAACATGGAAGGCTTCAAAAGCATTAGTTTATCGAATCTCAAGAAAGTGATAAGCAGGATAAACTGGGGAAATATATCTGGKCAGAAAAATGTAAATGAAAATTGGTAGCTCTTTAAGAGAGTTGATCAGTTGGCCAAAAGYCACCATCAAGGAAAAGAACATTGGCCCATGTTGGTTTCAGTAGCTAGGGAAAAACCACAAATAGAAAAAGAATATAAATAAATAARCAATTTATAAAAAATGGAAGACTTGGAAACAGATCATAAAAAGGAGGTCTCTCACTGGAAGGTCTGAGGACAATACCAAGTGTTTTGAGATCATTAAGAACAGTAGCATTAAAAAAAGGTAAGCCCAGAAATGTTGGGCCATAGTTAGATGCAGCTGATAAAATTGTTTATAACGATGTGGAAAAGACAAAATAATTATTTCCTTACTATATTTGAAAGAACGTCACGTGACACACGGATGTCAAATGAGACTGATGAACTGAATTCTGACCTAATAATTACTGAGATGTTCTACAACAGCTGAAAACATTTTGCAATCTGCAAGCCCAAATTACTTGCATGTAAGTGTTATAAAAAGAATTGGCTGGGGTGACTTCTGCATCTCTGTAAATTTTTAACAAATCTTGGGATTATGGAAAAGCACCAGAAAATCAAGTGAGTGATAATATTGTGTCAATATTCAAACAGAATGAGGAGAATGACACAGATAATTGTAAGTTTGTTACAGGAAAAAGCTGTTACAGGATTTAGCTGAAAAAGACTTGAAGGGTAAGATTATAATTAATGTCAGTCAGCATATTTTTAGGGAAATTAGTCAGACCAAAGACTTCTATGGGGAAGACTGCAAGTTGCACCGATGAAGACAACAATATTTATATAATACACCTGGACTTTTTTAAGGCAGTTGATTTAGTACCACATAACACTAATAAAAAAACTAGCATAGTACAATAAGCATAGCAGTCATTAAATGGATTAAGAACTAGGTAAATGACAGTTCTCAGTATCTGTTTGCAGAGCAGAAGCTGTCACTGACTGGTGGTACTTCTTGACTCAGAAAAGTATCAGCTGGTAATAGGATTTTCTGTGGCATATGACGTGGGCTCCTTTGAATCCACTTTGTGGGCAGCAAGTGAGTTTGCATTCGAAAGGAATCATGTTCTGCTGCTGCTCTGTGTGTGATGTGAGGAACCATAGAGCACTCAGGGATTATATATCTGATAACTCTAGGCCAAAATTGCAGGTAGAATGGACCACAACTTCAGCTAGGCAATTTTTAAAGAAAATACCAGCTTTCTTAGCAAAAGAGYGGAAGCCTTTGGCTGATGGTCTATGCTTACCTACCAGCAGTCCTATGGAGCTCAGAAGGGTGGAGAAATATAGGCTGGCGTGTCATGGATCTGAAAGCCATGTTGCATCTTCCCTAACGGTAGCACAACCACATTGACTACACCAATTTAACATGACATTTTTGAAGTCTGAKCACTCATTTAAATTAGAACACTTTTTTTTTCTTTAGGTCATTGCTCAAGTTTGACACAYTTTGGAGATAAGGTTGCAAGAAAATGGAAAATCCCTTGTTTTCCTGATAAAAAATGTGGTAACTGTTTTTACTTAAAACTAACAAATGAAAATCCATCTTCTTGATAAGTCAGACATGGGAGATTTTTCTCAGAAAACTGATTAGAGTAAATTAGGGGTAATTGAAAACAAAGGATTAGAATTCAAACCCTTATGCAGCCTAATGAAAGTAATCATAACTGATTCTGTTAAAAATATTGTATAAAAATATTGCATCTCTTTTTAATCTCAACTTTCCAACCTCCTTTTTTTCCCAGTTAGTAACAGAAGGGCTTAACGTAGCCACATATTTCTCTGCTTCCCAAAGCCTGTGTCCTGGAGCACTGAGCAAAGGCAGAATAAAGAGAATTTCTGAAGGATTTTTTAGAATGAATCTTGGGTGCTTTCTTYCTAGGTGCATTTCTCTTTTAGTAATGATATAAAGAAGTCTAGCAGTGGAACATTTACTCAGACCTTCAATGTTACCAGGGAATGTGTCATGATTTGTTTCCTGCTTGAAGACAGATGAAACTRCTAGCATATGAAATGCTAGTTGCTGGCCGTGCTGACAAAAAGGGATTTGTAGTTTTTAAGAACTGCCATTAATCCTGCCTTGTATCAAAGGGTGAAGAGTTCAGCAGCACCAACACAGTTCTAAGAAAAGAAAGAACTGACAGAGGGAAATTAGATGAAGGGATCATCCGTTTGTGTCTAACCATGTAGCTATTYGGTGCTGTGTTCGGGAGGGAGATTAGCCTGCTGAGATGGGGAATGGGACCCCTCAGGCAACCAAAGATGAAAAGCTCAGCTGCACAGGCTAAGGTGGAGGGTAACTCTTGCAATGCATGTGCCTTTGGGAGAGGTTTGAAAGGTGCAAGTAGTGCTGCTTGGCCTAACTTTTCATTCCTTTGTTTTCCAGGGTCCATGGCAAGACCTGCCATTATGCACCTGTCTACCTTAAACTGATTGTAAAGGGGAACAGATCAGTCTCCTAGGAGGAAACAAGGAGGAAACATTTCAGGAGGAAAGAAGGCCTGAAGATAGCTAGATGGGTCTTGTATTTGGAAGAAATGTGAGGGCTACAGAKCATGTTCAGATATATACCAAACAAATCAAAAGAACAAGTCTTTGATATTGTGAAAAATCTGCAATTTATAATGATCTCTATTCTTTTGTCACTGGAAAACATCTCTTTCCTGTTAGTACAACTTTATAGGATGCAACTACCTTGTTCAGATCTAGGTCAAGTTTGTTACAGGAAGCTGATCTTCTGTACTTTCATGCATCTTGTTTAGGCCAACAGGCCTTTTATCCATCTTTGTTTAGGCAGACTCCCCATGAGATTATGACCAAAATTAGTTTCTTGCCTAGGTATAATTCCACTCTCTCATTTTACCATTTTGCCTTCTCACTTAATTGATGCTGCCCAGGACTCAGGACTGGAATTTCTCCATCAGGATGGAATTTTCCTCTTTGACATTTCAAACATTTTTCTTGTGTGAATAATTTTATTTTGGTTATTTCTATTTCTGCTTTCACTTTCCTTCATGGTGTTGTRTCTGTTTTATATGTTAGACTATGAATCATTTGTGCCTGCTTTTATTAGCAGTTCTCAGAAATTGCACCTTCTTCCTTTATCCTGTTTAAAAAGAGCTTTTTCCCATTCATTTTATCTTTAACCCAAATGTTCTCCTGCTTTGTATGCCTATCTTTGTGAACTAGTTCAGCTCATTACAATTGTTGGACTTTTGCCTGGTGTTTGGACATTTTCTATTACAAGTGCCAGCTGCTGTTTTGCTGACATTGTTTGGAACTTATTTTTTTTTCTTTTTTAGCTTCTTTCACTATTACCAAAATTATTTAAAATGTGTGATGCTTAGTATCATATGTGTAATTAGTGTAATCTGTGTAAGAGTTTTTACCTTTGAGATTTTGATTCAGTGGTCTTTCAGGTGTCCATTTCTTTAATGAATCTCCAATTTCTTGATCTGTCATAGAGAGTCACGATTAAAAAAGTGGACCCTCCTGCTTCCTCTTCTTTTCTGAGTGCTTACTGAGAAAACGGGTAGCATTTCTTTGAATGTATACAATGCTCTTCCATGTCAAAGCAATATTCTTCATCTTTGCATACAAAACGCAGCCAGTACTGTCAAATCTAGTGCCATTCTTTTAATCATCTTCCATTTTGCTAGCCATGATGATTTTCATTTACCACAGAAAATGCTGGTTGAAGCTGAACCTTCTCCAATTTCTTCAGCAGCTCTCATAATTTTTAAAGTTGCCAGGTTATTTACATGGTGCAGCCACAGAGATTTTAGAACTTCATTTTTCTTGTGACTTTTTCTGTACTGAGGCTAGTAATTTTCATCAATCATCTTCAACTGACTTACTCTCTTTTCTAGATTTACTGGTACTTGTGATTTGTGCTTTAAGGACTCCCTAGTATTTCAGTCCCATTGGAGCAAGTTTTAGGTAACAAAAACATACACAGTGTACACAGCACTCATTCTGCTGTCATTCAGCCTGGTTTCAGTCTCCTTCTCTATCTATGAAGGAGTACACAAAAGTCTAATTATGGTATAACACAGCAACCTGCCATTACTTTAAACTATCAGACAGAACACAAACTCCCATTGTACCATTTGTAGGGAGGTTGGACAAGATCTCTGAGGCATGAAAGGACTCAAAGTATAGCATTGAAGATGTCCAAATAAGATCAGCAGATTTTTTATATATGCTAGAGATAAAGGGATGAAGCTGGCTTCATTTTTTCCTGAAGAGTGATAGCTCATTTTTTTCATTTGTCAGTGTGTGCGCACATGTATTTATGTGTATATGTATGTGTGTGTGTGCGTGCATATTCTGGAAGGAGAAAGAGAATGTATTATCACAACAAGGCTATGTAATCATAGATACAGTAGAGGAGAAGTTCCCAGCCTAATTTGTGTAGGCATTTTCATCAGCAGTGGCAATGGCAGTCCCACAACTAGTAAAAGCAGCAGCAGAAACATCTTTTTTCCTCCCATGTTATCATTTGCCTAGATTTCTCCAAAGAAGTCTTGTTTTGCCCTCTAGAATGTTAGTTTTGCTGGAATTGGAGGATTTTTAAGTGTATCTGATAGTTCCAGGTAGTTGCAATCTGGCAATGAATCCTGCACAGTTGTTCCCCCTAGGCTGCTGTATGGCTGGAAGTCCTGGTGGTTTCAAACACACATGTGACACAGTTGCTGTGTACTTGTCAAGTAAAGCTGAGACTGTGAAGATGCACTGGACACAATTACCATGTACCTGCTATTCATCTGGTTGTGCCTAACCAACATTTCCTGGAAATGCTGGGTTCTTTGTATATATATAACATCTATTCGTACCTAAATAAATGCAGTATAAACCAAGAGTTCAGGCTTACTGCTCACACACATGTAGGCAATTTGGCAAATTCCAGAGCAGTAGTGAGAGTCCACTCAGTGTCACATATCATAGCTGGAATGCAGGCAACGGGTGAGATCTCTGCTCCAGAGACAAGTGCAAGACTGCTAGGCGCAAAGCCTCTCCCAGCTGGAACGGGGAGGGTGTTAGAAGGTGCATAAAGCCTGTCCTAGCTGCTGAAGGGAGGCACTCTGGAGACAAATTTCCATAGCAGCTTCTCAGCAGAAGCCCTGCAATGCTCTCCTGATTTCTGGATAGGTTTCATTACAGACGCAGGCATAAGATCACCTCAGAAACTGTGGGAAGGAAGAATGGGGAACACCTGAGGGGTATGTGGTTTTTATAAAACTTGGAGAGAATGATAAGGGAGAGGAAGAAGGTATTAGATGAGTAAGGAGAAGGATTATGGGAAAGCGTAAGGGACAGTGTCATGTTTGAATGAGAAATGCGATCTTTCCTGAGAAGCATCTCCTCTGGCTTGGCTTTTAACCTGTGCACAGGCAGATGGGAAATTCCTGTGTTACTCTTTCCAGTCCTGATAGGCTCCCTGATAATCTGACGAGGTGGCAAGGATGAACATAGTGCTTGTGACACTAACATACAGCTTTCTCTGTAGCATGTGCCAGCTTGCAGCTAGCTAGATGAATGCAGGCTCAGTTTGACAGGAATTTGCTGCCTGAGCACAGCATCTATACAAAGAAATCATACATTTGCCCAATATACATGATAATAGTAATAGATGATAGTGCCCATGATCTGGCTTCTTTGGTTCATTTGGGTCTTTAGGAAAAGGGAACATTGGTACATGAAACCCATATGCTCCACAGGATATTATGCCAAATGACAATGGCACAGAGATGCCTGGAATGGCSAAAGGGAGTAGAGAAAATGCRCCCATCAGTGATGGACCTCCCTGGYAAGATCATTCTGATGATGGGTGTCAGACTACCAATTTCATGGTGGAAGTCTGTGTGACTTGGGACCAGAAGGCAACAGCAACCTCTGGGCACAGGGAGGAGGCCCAAAGGCAGTATGCTGTCCATCTGAGTTTGATCCCAGCAGCTCCCATTGGAGRACATCAAAGATAGCCTTTTGCTCTCACTGCTGCATCCAGTGCTGGTTGTCCCAGGTCTTGAGGAGAATCTAGACACACTAGCACGTTTTGGTCTGCTCCACAACTGCCTCTCYACTAAGATGCCACTAAGATCTGAGAAAATATGTAAGCAACAAGCCAGCCAAGATGCCTGCATCTGTTCATGGCAGCAGAGACAAAGTAAGTCTAGTAATTCCTGGGCCCCAGCACAGGGGCCTTGTGCTTGGTCATTTGCTCCTGGTCATAATTATAGCCTGATTTCATGTCATCAGCAGCTGCAATCACTATGCTTGTACAATAAGTTCAGTGTGGATGCTGAAAAGTCATGGCAAGCAAGGCCATTGATACAGTGCATGCCGGGAGAGCAGTCAGGAGGTGAGAACAACAGCAGACAAATTGTTGGCAAGTTCCAAGTGCTTATCAGGAAAGAACACAAAGGTGTTGACAAGCTGTATACGTATGTGTATATATATACACATGAATATAATTGCCAAGCCTGAATGCTCTCTTAAAGAGCAGAGGGACAAAACTGACAAGAGCCTGAGGTAAGCTATCGCTTGCAGTGTGGATGCTACTGTCAGAGACCATAGCATCTAGTGGAGAGGCAGTTGTRGAGCAGGTCAAAACCTGCTAGTGTTTCCAGATTTTCCTCAACACCTGGGATAACCAGGCTCAGGAAGCCATTTCAACTCAGGCCTGGGCCTTTGGCCTCAGCCCCAGCTGTGTTGGTGGAAAGCTGGTCTCCAGTTCAGCCACAGCTGTGCCCTTGCCTGGCCATGGACCTTGTTGATCTGGATCCTGACCTGCAGACTGAGTCCCTGGTTTGACCTCAGCATTGCCTCATCACTATGGATCTACCTGGTGATCACCAGGCTGTGTCTGACCCTGGTTACCATCACTGGACCTGATCCTGACCTTGGACTGCAGACTGACTTCCTGGCTTGACCTCAGACATGCCTCATCACCAAGAACTTGCCTAATTATCTAAACTCTTGGTCTCTAGACTCTAGACTCTAGATCCTGGCTGCCATTCCCAGGCCTGCCTCACTTGTACATTGTAGGATGGAGCCCTGGCTGGTGAGACCCCTGGCTGTTGGCCCTGTTAATGCACCTGACTCCCCATCCCTTAGAGAGCAGCTCTTGCTTGCTTCCTGGCAGCTAAATGTGTCTGTTCAGTTGGCTTGATGCCTTTAAGTCCACCCTCAGGCTTGGCATAGCCTAGGAGATCCCATACATAAAAGTAGAAGACCTATTTGTGCAGGGTCTGCAGAGATCTTAATCCCTCCAAACCTGTGGTAAGCAAAGGCAGCTGCTAATGTGAGAACTGATCCTGTCATTTTTACATCAAATGCTATGTTCCCCTTTAACAGCAGAATTCTTCAATGGCTGTCCACAGCCTAATTTGGTTGCACTAGTTCAAGGAGAACATTTTACCTAACAATCAGATTTTCAAAGGATTTACTTTTCAGCTTGTTGCAGTTCTAAGACAATCTATTTTTTTCAATGTATAGATATAGAATAAAACCACTTGAAAGTGATTTCAAGTGATTTCAAAGAGTGAAATTGGATCTCATTAAAACATGGAGTTAGTGGAATGGTAACAGATGGGCCCTGCTGGGCAGGAGAAGATCATTGAACAAGACTGGGATATGTTAGTGACTTTGCAATTATAAAGCATGTGGCTTTGTAATTTCTAATCCCCAGTTCTGCAAAGTAATATGAGCAATTGGGCTCATATGTCTGCAGGGAGGCTCACTGAGACAGGCATGAAGATCTGTGTAGAGGATCAGGGACATGCAGATACTCAAAAAATGTAGCTGTAAGGATGTGTATCTCTCTCTTTTCTAGCCGAATTTTAACCTGTCCTCTCCAGAATGGAAGAAAGCTTCACAATAAAATAAGAAGCTGATTTTCACACTCCCTGTAGTTGTTACTAGATCTAGGTTGGAATTTTAAGAAAAATGTGAACCTTTTGAACATTGTGTGATTGATCTGCCACTGAACGTATTGCCCATTCAAGTATGCCTGTGGCAATGGGAGACAGATTTTAATTATGTTTTTAAGAGGACTCTGAGTTATTTTTTACAATGTTGAAAATCTTTACTTGTTTCTGTAATAAACATTCAGGAACAGGAAACTAAAATTTACATACTTAAATTTCTCATCGCCATTATCATAAAGATGTCTTAGAAATTCTATTTTTAGGATTTCAAAAATGGGGCACAAATCCTGTTTTTCTTTTGAAGCAGATTGTGTTTGGATGTAAAATGTCAGAAGTGGGAGATTTGTGTCCCTCTGAATGATCAGAATGATCATTCATTACTTCAGTCATTAAGCCCCATCATCTGCAAACCCAGATGTCAGGGACCTGAGTGCATCTCCCTTCTATGAATTTAGTTGGCCAAGTTAGAGTTTAGCTGGCTAGGTTCAAGGTCAGTTCCTTTGCTGAGAACAGCTGTTGTAAAGATAGCTATAAGTGAGGGCCTGCTCCTCCTTTCCCCTGGGAATTGTTTTTAAGCTAAGGCTAAGCTACTTCTGAATTTGGTCTTCCACCTCTGTGAATCTGACCCTGAACTGGACTGCTAGCTTGGCTTCCTGGCTTTACCTCAGACCTACCTTGTCACTACAGACTTGATGGGTGATCACTGGAGTGCATGTGACCCTGACAACTATCTCTGGCCTAAATCTTGACCCAGACTTCTGCTTGCATCACAGCTTCTTGTTGGTAAGATCATACCTGCCTTATTATCGTGCTCTGCTCATCTTCCTTCATGGAACGATCAGCCTTTGCTTCTCCCTGACACCAGACCACCAAGCAATGGATACCTTTAACTCATTACATAACCTTTTCCGTATGTTAAAACAAGCTCCAATAATTTAGGAATAGTTCTCCCAATGCATACTACAGGGAGCCACATGGTCTCAAGGTCCTGAAGCCATGCACCTTCTAAACCTTATTTCCAAGCATATTTGGAGACTTTGTTTTCAATTCCTCAGCTACAGAATCACAGTGCTACTGCTGACTCTAACACTAGACTTTGCGAKTTCTATTACTGGATTTCAGTTTTCATAGTTACAAATTTACTGGCATAGTCTAATACTCCTTAGTGCTTCCAAAATTCCTTTTTGATGTGCAAGTCTCATGGTGCCTTAGGGAAGCACAGAAAAGAGCATGAAAGTACTTGATTCATTAATAAATAGCTGCTRAAGGCTCATATTATAAGTCAGCTGGGTATAGGAGAAACTGGTATCTTAGCAGTGAAATAGAAATGCTAGGAGAGAGGGGATATTAAGAAGGACAAGAGGATGCAAAGCTAGAAGTGACAGAACTGGGACAATCACAAACAAAAAATATCTTTCCAGAATCACACTGAATGGACCTGAATGGTGCAAGACTGCCTTTGTGAAAACCACAAAGAAGCAAGAATATGGCTAGATGGGAGAACCTGGCCGGGCTGATTGATGGGAAAGGCTATATCTTTGTATGTTACACAGAGGAAAACCCAACAAGATGCGATTCAGAGTTTGGATGTGGAGCTGTATGGAGAATTTGGAGCAGAAGACCAAGCATGGGTTATGGGTCTGAGCTAGGAGGAGACTATGCTCTCTATCTTGATCAAGAAGGGAGATARGAGAATTAGATTAGGGCAGTATTAATCATTCTAGCCATGCTGAGAATGAGCAAGGGCTACTCTTCCTTATGAAGAAGTCAGGGTGAGGTTTGTTTGGAACAAAATGGAATCTGGACTGGAGAGGGTGATTTGTGAAATTTCCATATGGAAATAATATTAAAATGTATGTTTGCATAAGAGACAACATAGGGAGGAGGCATAGAGAGAACTGAAGAATAGGTCATATACAAAATCTCATGGCATAGCTAGATCGTGGGTTATAAGTCTCTTCCAAAGATGTAATGATTGKAGGGATAAGATGATAAACACGACAGAGCCACAGGAGGCACTAGAGACTAGATTTCGCAGAGTATGCTCACCAGTGCCCAGTCACTGTCTCATCACAGAGAATATGCAYGTTGTTTTTGGTTGTGTTACAGAGACTTTCCACGGAGTTTAGAGATCAGAAAAAAGACTGGAAAGTGTTTAGGATAATACTGAAGAAGATGCTTCCAAATAATGATTGCTGACTGTATGCTCAGGATTGTTGCAGAGATTGTGATGCTAGAAGGGATCATTGTGATCATTTCAAGAAGAAAGAAAGAACATGTGGGTATGGTAGGAACCACCTGTACTTCCACAGGAAAGTTATACTTTGTCTGGCTTTGAAGAATGTGAACATAGTAATAACTTTCCAGAAATAATGCTCTTTTATTTTTTTCCTGATTATCAGGCACTTTTGCACTTCAGTTTCACAGTTACATTAGTAATTGATCAAGGACAATAGAGTGAGTACAGCAAATTCCTGGTTCTTGTGAAAACTTTTTGGTTTCAGCACAAGACATTTCTGAGAAATGTTCTGGGCATCTCTGAGAAAATGCTAACAGAGGCAGAATCTATATAGTGTAGCACATGCTGAAAAAATAACTAATTCAATCGAAGTTCTGTATTTGGTATTGTTCAGCTACAGGACAATGCCACTGCAGCATGGAAAATCACTGGCAGACTAACAAAGATATACATGTTACCCAGTATGACAGAATCAAAGGATGAAAAATGACTCTTAGATTTTGGTAAGACTAGGGAAATCAAAACGGGCACAAAATTTTAAAAGTACAAGGCTTTATGATGGTTGAGAAACAGATGTTTTAGAATTTGGAAAGGTCATCATAAGCTACAAAACCTAAAGAAATGTCACTTCCTTATGATGAACTAAACATAGAGAAAAAATTTATAAAGGAACTTTTTCTGCTCAGTGTTTTAAAGAACACAAAGCAAAAAGAAAACTAGCAGTTAGCAGAGAAGCATGAAGCAAAGGGCAAACAGACTGAAGAACAAAAGTCTTCATGGACTGATCTTTTTTTTCAGACTGTATGAAAGCAGTGTAGCAAGTGAAAATACAAACATATTTGAAGATACTTTACAGATGAAAAGTGGGAGATAGCTGAAATGGCAAAAAAGACAGTTGAAGCCTGTTGATCCTGAAGTAACAGCATAAAATATTAGGTTTAATCACTGTAGTGTCTTGAGTGCATTGTAGTATCATAGAATCACAGAATCAGTAAGGTTGGAAGGGACCTCTGGAGATCATCTAGTCCAACCTCCCTGCTCAGCAAGGTCACCTAGAGCATGTTAGACAGGGTTGCATCCAGGCAGGCCTTGAATATCTCCAGAGAAGGAGACTCCACAACCTCTCTGGGCAACCTGTTCCAGTGCTATCATTGGTAATGCATCTCTCTTCTTCTATGCCCTCTCTTTGGTCTCTCTGGCCCACACTGCCTTTCTGGTTTCTATCACCTCACGGAAGTCTTAACACTTCCTTCCCTTTCTGACTAATGCAAGGCTAGTGACCAGTGTCCACCCGTCTACCCTATGACATTACTGTAGGTCCAGCTGGTAAAAAATAGAGAATAAGAAGCAAGAATATCACTAGATAGAAAAGTTAGCTGGATGGACACACAGGAAATGCCCTCATTCTGATATGTTAAACAGATCCAGCAAGGTGTAGTTCAGAGCTTGGATGTAAAGATGTAGGAAGTGTTCAGAGCATAGAACTAGTCTCAGTTAGAAAACTGTCTCCTTCCCCTTCATCAAGAAAGGCGGGATAGGTGTCAGGGCCTTGAGTGCACTGATCAGCCTTAATGGCTCTGACCTGCCTCACCTGAAGTCACATATGCCTGCCTGAGGCCTCAGGTGAGGCTGGTCAGGGCCATTAAAGCCTGTTAGTGCACTCAGGCCCCTGACAGTAGGAGGATGAGAACATTTCAGGTATTTAGCCTTCACCTCTTCAGGTTCTTATAACTGATGATAGTGATAAACAGCTTCCTTACAAAGGAAGAAATGAGGAAAGCATTAGGGTTATTGTGCCTAGTATYTAGGGGATAACTATCAGTATAGGAAGTTAGTTTCAGCACTAAGTGTTTAACAGTCTGGATTTTTTTTTGACCCATCCACATAGACTACCAGAGTTTTTGGTTAACTGAGCTGCYTTCCTTCCCTGGAGCCCTCCCAAATTAACTTCTGTTAGGAATTAATTTCCATAGGATATCCACACGTGGACTAGAAGCTAAGCATTAACCTTCTTCAATTCAGTATGTCCAGCTGGACTTGGGGCATTTTCACAGTCCATCATAATTTCCCAAGGATTCAAAGCATTCAAAGTATAATAATGATAAAAGACTTAAATGCTTGGTATTACTGGTACCACAGCTTTCAAACCTGCTTTGCTCAGATACCAGCAGCTGCTATGACTGTGATCAAGGACACTACACACAGGTATTRGCAGTGTTAGTTGCAGTGGAAGCCACTCTTAGCTCTGTGTCTGGTCTATCCATCTGCAGGATGAATGCCTGCAAGCCTTTCTCTCCTGCTTTCTTAATATATTGCTCTCACACCTGCAAAACACTCTTCACTCTTCTACAGCTCAGCTAGGGGGTTCCCTGTGAAGAGCTGCTACCCACGGTTTCAATTCACTTTTCATACCACCAGTGTTACTGCAGTTTGGGAGCTCTACCTTATCCCTTAGAAGTCCTCTCTAGCTCAGTTAACTGCATTTTGGCAGGCTGAACTGACCTGTCCTCACCCCTGCCTTTGTCCTTCCTTGGCTGTGATTCAGCCTCACTAAACTGCCAGCTTCACTAAACACACTCTGCTCCCTACAATATTTGASTGCTGAAAGGCTCTGGTGATCTTGTTAAATCTTGAAAAATTAAAAACACCCTACCTTGAAAGGAGCTGGAGGTCTAATGTCTCCCTAAATTATGCACCTGTGCTTGTTCTTTTAATGCCTTTCAACCTGGTTCTTGCAGGTGCCTTGCAGATGCCTTGTCCAGGCCTTTGCTTTACTTTTCATTTTATACAAAACTGCTTACTGACTAAAAAACTTTTGACTTGTTGTGGATGCAGGCAGCCAACAATGCATAACTGAGCAGGGTAAAAGGGTCACAAATACCACCCATAAAAGACAATTCATAGATATTCTCTGATGGTCCCTGCATCCCCTTTCATAATCCTTCTGGCTTAAGACTCCCACCTGTTTGAAGTGGCTTGGCACTGAAYGGGAGGTCTTGCTACAGCCATTGAGGTGCCTAGGTTTGGCCGTGTCTCTTGCAGATCCTTAGGTCTCGGCTACCAGAACATCGCCTGTTCTTAGACTCTGCTATTCAGGCTGCTAAGACAAATTAAAGTAACTACCTCCGAGTATAYGCACAGTGGTGACTACTGAGGGTACATACTGGTGTCTGGTGAGCATGTTTGCATTAGATCTCGGTGCAGCTCTCTGGGGATGTGTCCGTCATGACTGACAGCAGTCCAACATTATTACTCTTCCACGGCGGTTGATCCCATCTTCAAGGCTCCCAGGAATTACTTTCGCCTCCTTGTCGTGCTAATGAACYGGTTTAAGTCGCTTCCCACCAAACCCGGCCTACACTGTTTTCCCAAAACACTCCGGATACACGTGTATTTTTTCGGCGTGCACCATAATCCGCGCCGCAAGCCCCGCCGACCCCAGACCGCCGCGCGGCCCGCAGGGAGCAACGACGAGCCGCTCAGCAGGCGGCGCCGCGCCGCGCCCGGC
>NW_028187111.1:1561237-1677459 GCF_003343005.1 Rhea americana
GCCGAGCAGGGATCGTGCCGCCAGCGCCAGCCTCCGCACGGGCTGAGGGGTGCCGCCGCCGCGCCGAGAGATGAGCCGAGCTCCGCCGGGTCGTCGTTAAACGAAGGATGACCACTCCCGCCCTGCTACCGCTATCCGGGCGGAGACTGCCCCCCCTGAACCTGGGGACCGCCTCCTTCCCGCACCACAGGGCTACCTTGAGACTCTCCGAAAAATTTATCCTCCTCCTTATTCTTAGTGCCTTCATCACTCTGTGCTTCGGGGCGTTCTTCTTCCTGCCTGACTCCTCGAAGCACAAACGCTTTGACCTGGGTTTGGAGGATGTGCTAATTCCTCACGTGGATACCAGCAAAGGGGACAAAAACCTCGGAAGCTTCCTGATCCATGGGCAAGGACACGACGAGCACCGGCACAGGTAAATGGTTTGGTTTTCAATAAGGACGTGGTGCCTCATCTGTGCTGCTATGGCAAGCGAATACAGATGGGGAGTAGGAGTGGGTTCAAGAGAGACCCTTAAAAAGGGCTTCCGGGTGGCCTAAGCACTGTAGTTTTCAGGTGCTTTATCACCTCTTCACCCCCCCACCCCCCGTGCTCCCCTGCAAACAGCCTTTAAAAGTACTTTCTCTGTGGTTTTTGTTTGTTTGTTTTTTAACTTCCTTCTGGCAAATGTAAAAGTTATGATTGCTTACCATGTCTAAAAGAGGCTGCTGTCTAGAAGCGTTTCAGTGTTTGGACAGGCCTGTGAAAAGTGAATCCCTCACACCTTGCTGCTGCTACTCACGCCAACAGCATTATGGCTTCCCAATATATTCTAGTTTCTGAGTTCATTTCTGTCTATCTTTGCGTCCTTCAGCTGCTGTATATAGTTGTGTCTCCTTGCTTTCTTTTCAAATGGGAATTTAATTTTGGCCTTTTTAAGTAGCTAGGACTGTAACGTTAAGGCTGAGCTCTCCTGCAGCGGGTAGATGATTGTTTTCCTGTGCTAGGCAATACCCTAGATCAGTCATGGAAAAAAAGAGTGATATTACAGGCTCTGTGGGAATACTATAAGCAGTTGAAAACTACTAAACCTTTTCCATAGGTTTTGCATTCTAAATCAAAGCACCTTTTTGATGGTGAATAGTATACCTAGAACTCTGATACAGATTTCATGGAGTGTCCTAAAGGCCATTAGCTTGTGATGTGCAGGAGATAAAATTAGTGTAGATGGCATAATTGCTTTTTCTGTCTCTTAAAATCGCTTGTTTTAATGTTGTTCCAGAGAATCAGAGGTGATGGTGATTAAATTCCCTTAATTATGTTTGCCTGTATAAAGAAATTGGAAGTAAAACAGTAAAACGGAGTAAATATCATGCTGTTGCTGTTGATAGTCTGTTTAGGCCACCTAAAGCTTTGTGCAGCACAAGCCTTTAAATGTTAAAGGTTGAGTCAGGTGAAGTTAAACCTCAAACAGAGATTCAAAAACTTAAATGAGAATTTTGCAGTATATTTGCTTCTAATATATATTAATTGCTTAAATCACCCCCTAGTGCCTGGATCATAGATAAATGAAGCTGACTAATCTCTCTTCAATGTCAAAGATATATAAAAATGGGTTGATGGTGAATGATAAAATATAATGTGCTCTTCAGTACTCACATTAGTAATATAATGAAGTTTAAAGAAATTTTAGCTTGTCCTGATAGTGTTCCTGAAGGAACACTCTGAAATATATTTATCCTTTTGGCATACTGTAAGAATTATTTAAATGTTATTTATGCTAGATTAAAAGAGGTAAGTAATTGACTTTATATTATTATTTTTTTTAGTCTCTGTTATGGATATAAAGACTAACTAAACTCTGTGGTATTTTTTCTTAAGGCATCTTTGCTGTTTGATGTTTTGGAGCACTTACCATGAGCTCTTTCTCCTGCCTCCTTAACTGAAAAGGGTGGATGCTTAATACTTAACTCTTTCTGTCAATAATGTTAATTTGCTGGTGCAGTTAAATATTGCACAAAATATAAATTTAGACATTCTGACTAATATGCCTTTGAGGTTCTCCTACTTTTTTTTTTGTTTCTTTATAGTCTTGTTATTTCTGAACTTAACCAGTTACTGTGGTCTCATGCAGTCAAAATTGAATTCTAAAATAAAAGACAAATGAAACAAACTCAGAAACTTTGACAACTCCAGCTCTGAATGTATCTTGTGTTGCTGACTGGATGGGACTTAGGAAAAGGCATCTGTTAATCGTGAGAGTTCTGAGCTGATGTTCTTGATTCTTATAACCTACTTACCTGGGTCCTTGTCAAGTTTCCTTTCTAAGTGCAGTTCCTGAGGCTACAGCTTCAGGAATGGTATCAAGATGTGTGTACTACTTTTATTCTTCACTTGTCGGTGAACAGTAACTTATTAATTGTTGGAGCTAAATGTGTTTTGTTTATTTGGGCTCTGTCCTTAAAATAAGTGTTTATCAGTTAACTCTTCTATCATTCCTTTTAAAGCAGTAAGTGTGTATACCCATCCCRTGTGCATACTCCAAACTGTCCTTGTCATGCTCAGATCTTATGACTGTCCTTTAGTTTGTAGTTGAACAAGAATAAGTATTATTCCTGATGCTTTAGTCCTGCAAACCAGTGGATTATCCTAAGCATGTCTTAGCTAAAAAAGCCTGCCTGCTTAACCTGCTTGGAAGACCTTTCTGTGAATGCTACAGGATTCATTATGAAGAACAGTTATATWCTTATGGAGCAAATGTGTTGGGTTGTTACCGGATAGTCTTATTGTTAGGCTCTCTGCCAGTTTGGAGGTGATGTGGTCAATGTGCAGGAAGAAGAGTCACTCCCTTATCGGTGTCAGTGCTCAGTTACTGTTACTTGATTGCAGAAGTGGTGACTGAGCTAAGCCTGGTTTGACAGTTTTGTGAGAAAAGTCTTCAGTTATCTCAGTCTGGGCTGAAAAGCTTGTTCCATTTACCATCAAGGAGCAAAATCTAGTGCAGCTAGTCTGCTGGTTGTATTTTTTTGAATAGACTGATGAGGTATGAAAAAAAGATCAAGAGAAAATAATCTGCTGATGATCCAGAGGAGAATGTGGTCTCAGATGTGAAGTAAGCTAATGAACTGACAAGCTGTTCTCCCAAGAATTGTGAGACTTTGGAAGATACTGGATGGAAGGTCATTCACATGAAGTATATACTTAATCATGGAATGACAGGCAGGTTGATTTAGTGAATAAGGAAGTGTTTTCTGTGAATGATAGTATGGACCTTTGTAAAATGATAAAAACTACTTATCTTTCTTATACTACTCTCTATATATCTAGGATATAATATTTTAATCTCATTTTCTCCTGTCCTTTAAACTTGAGCTTGATAGGCTTGGGGGGAGGATATGCATATTTGTCTTCCAGCAAAATGTAGCGAGAATGTGGGTAGAGGGCTATTGTACAGGCTTGCTTTGGTGTTGAGTGTACAAATAGTGATTCTAACTAGAAATTCTCTGTTCATGTGATTTCTCACCACCTAATGTAAATGAGTGAGGATGCAGATACCATATAATCTCCTTGATTTATCAGATTTCTTTAAATCAGATTATCCTTAATAAGAATATTGAACAGATGTGTTTTTTTAATGATGTGTCAAGCAACTGCTTTTTATATTTGACAAAAATTGAAATCACTCCTGTGGTAAAAGTATATTAATCATAGAAGCAATAAATATGTAATTTTATGAGCTCAGACTTGCAAAGCCACTTCCTAATAGCACTTGGACTATTGTTGTATCCACAATTCAGTCCTTCAAAGTTTGCAGAGCTGTATCTTCTGCTACTAAGTTCTTGTGTATTACCTCAAAAAATAAGGCCTGTGTGTACTTAGGAAAAAAAAAAAAAAAAAAAGGAAAACTTACCATCAGATTGATAGCAGGTGCTCATAATACAACTGTCCACCTCAGTTGTCACCTGCTTACTGTGTAGGTAGGAATAGGTCAGTGCAGATTATGCCTTTGACTTTGTTCCTGTGAAGCTAATGAATATGGGCTTCTGTATTATGCAAAAATAACAAGCTTAGCAGTTTGTTTGGACCAGTTGTGTCAGCAGCTGCATGGCAGTAGTCTGAAACCACTCTTCTGTTGCTCAGTGTACAGTTACCTTTATGACAGTAGCAACTAAGTTTCTTTATGGTTAAGAGGTATAAGTAATAAAAATATAATTCAGAAGAAGTATGTCATAGTTTCCGGTAAGCTTTCTAATTCTTGGTTTTAAAAAAAAAAAAAAAAAAAAAAAAGAAAAAAGAAAAAGTGAAAGGTTTAATATGTTTCCTTTGAATATCTCTATCTTTTGAGGTCTGTGTGTTTTAATCAGCCATTGCAGAGTTGGGCAGAGGAAGTAACTTTAACTTATATTATTCAGTAGAATCAGTGTCTTCTGTCTGGTCTTGCCAAACTGTCAAGTATAAAATTGCAATAAGCAATTCCTCCCCACCCCAATTCCCACAGTTCTTTCACCTGCCCCAATTCTTGCAATTCTTCCCCCCCAACCTTTACTTTAGCTATAGCTCATTAAGTGCAATGCTGAGTATTTGCTATTGTGATACAGTAAAAAATAACTCCCCAACCTTCCCCCTAAAAACAACGAACACAAACAAACAAACAAACAACAACAAAAAAAAAAAAAGCAGAGAACTCACATTTTCCACTGAAAACCCAGTAGCCACTGTGGCATCTGGGACCAAACACAGTACTTGTTCAAATTTTTGCTGCATGAAGTTGAGTGTCTTCAGAGCAGATCTTTGTCTCTGTGAAATATGGGCAGTAAGTTTGAGCTGAGATACTTGGTTTAGAAGTTAAGGGACTTCTAGGGTCCATTGCTTAGATCTTTGCAGTGATCCTGTGGAGCTGAAGAGGGCAGAGCTAGTCCATTCCAGGTTAGRGTTCAAAACATCTAATATATCTACTGCAGAGAAGTCAACTGTCTGGTCTCAGTGTTCAGCTATCCATGCTATTGCAAGAGCACTGTACTCCATCGAAACGTTAGGAGACATTTTTCAGTTGGAGTTTTTAATAAACCCTTGTTTTTCTTTGTTCTGGGCTCCATTTGGAAAGAGGACTGAGAAATAATGCTGGTACTTGGAAATGTGTGGAAATTTGTCCTTTGATTTCTGGAGCACCCAAACCATACTCKTTAACACTTCATTTGAGTTTCTCCTGAAGTTATATTGGATTATGGGAGAGGTACCCAGTTGTATTATTTCACAAGGTTGTATTGAAATTAGTGCATTATGTAATAGGCTGAGAAATGCCTTTTGTATGAGAAATGACGTTATCTTTGACTTCTGAAATGCAGATTCTAGACCATATGCCTAGATGTCCTCCCTCCTTTCCCCTCGCCTGCTTCAGTGTGCATCATATGTAGAGTGCTTCTTTCTTCAAGTTTTCCTGCTGTATTCCATTTTGTATGGAATGCATTTTAATAAAGCATTTGATGTGGATTTCCTGTAGTATGAAGTGACGGGACTAGTTCTCCAGTCTTTAGTCTTTCTGGATTAAGAAAAACTTAAACCTGTTTTCAGCATGCACACAAAATTAGATCTTGCAGAAAAAACAACCGGTCGGTCGCGGGAAAACTGCAGGAAGTGGGCTTGCTGGATTTAAGCCAGGTAGAGGGTGGGTGGCAATAGTACTTAGAGTTTGTTTGGAGTTTTGTAGATTAAAATCTTAAAGGAACTTCAACATAAATGTGGGTTATTTGATGCTAGCAACTGTGTAAGTAATAGTAAGCAGCATGGATAATTGGACATGCTACAGTATATGAGTTCTTTGATCTCCCAATCTCACCGTTTTTTTTGTAGTAAATACAAACATCCTGGCCCTTGTTAGCTAGTTTGGAGTTTCAGATCTTTGTGTTTCCTTATAGCAAATGTACACAAAACATGATATCACAAAATTTATGATTAGTTTTACATACATGTTTCCATAACAATTGAACTGAGATCAAACATGGGCAAAAAGGGCAGAAATCTTTTATGTTAGCAGTTTCTCCACTTGCATAAGAAAAACTGATAGCAATCTGCGTGTGAGATTTTTGAGGGTTATGGCACTGTTTTCAGATTAGGTTTCGTTTAGGAAAGTGTTATGGCCTTGAGTCTTTTTTCTGTGAATTTTTATAAAAGCATATGTTTTTCTCCCAGGGATATTTTGAAATCCTTAATTTGCCTCTCATGACCTTCTTCTCCCTTAAGAAACCTGTGAAGTCCAAAACATGATCAGTACCTTTATTGCTTTATTACTTTCATTGTTGCAACTCTGAATATTCAGAAATGTTTAGTTTGATAGGTAGAAATTTATTGCAGTTATTCACAGAATCACAGAATGGTTGGCATTGGAAGGGACCTCTGGAGGTCATCTAGTCCAACTCCTCTGCTCAAGGAGGGTCACCTAGAGCACATTGCACAGGACTGCGTCCAGGTGAGTTTTGAATATCTCCAGAGAAGGAGACTCCACAACCTCTCTGGGCAACCTGGTCCAGTGCTGTGTAACTCTCACAGTGAAGTTCTTCCTCATGTTCAGATGAAATTCCTGTGTTTCAGTTGGTGCCTGTTGCCACTTGTTCTGTCACATGGCACCACTGAAAAGAGTTCACCCCATCCTCTTTATACCCTCCCTGCAGATATTTACAAACATCGATAAAATCCCCCCTCAGTCTTCTCTTCCCCAGGCTAAACAGGCCCAGCGCTCTCAGCCATAAGAGAGATGCTCCAGATCGCTAGTCATCTCTGTAGCCCTCTGCTGGACTCTCCCTGTACTCCATGTCTCTCTTGTACTGGGGAGCCCAGAACTGGACACAGTACTGGAGACGAGGCCTCCCCAGGGCTGAGTAGAGGGGCAGGATCACCTCCCTTGCCCTGCTGGCAACACTCTTCCGAAGGTACCCCAGGAGACCATTGGCCTTCTTGGCCACAAGGGCACATTGCTGGCTCATGGTCAAATTCTCCACCAGCACTCCCAGATCCTTCTCTGCAGAGCTGCTCTCCAGCAGGTCAGCCCCTAGCTTATACTGGTGCGTAGGGTTATTTTTCCCTAGGTGCAGGACCCTGCACTTGCCTTTGTTGAACTTTGAGGTTTTTTTCTGTCCAGTTCTTCAGCCTGTGTAGGTCTCCCTGAATAGCAGCACAGCCTTCTGGTATCAAAGTGTGTTTTGATACAGCTTGTGGGATTTATTCTTTTGCCTTCATTTCCTGTTGCAGACTCGAGTGCTGTAATTTGTCTTAATTCAATAACTAGACTGTCACTTTATTACTAAAATTCCTGGAGTTCTGTTGCAAGTTAATTGCTTGTGGTGAGGGGGAGGAGTGTTCATCAAGGTAAAGATAATGGGGCCAAAGGAAGGAGAGAGAAGTTAAGGAAAAACCCTCCAGAAAGCCATAGGGGAAAACAGATGGGCTCTAAATGTCCTCTCTGATTATAATTTTTCCAAGTATCTGAATCTTGAAACATACTTATTTATCTCTATTTGATCCATATGGTTTCTGTTGTTATCCTTTGAATTTAAAAATTCAAGAAAAATGAATGATTCAAGAAATAAGAGCGATCTTTTTCTAATTTTTTTTCCATTTGTCTCAATTTTTTTCTAAGTTTTTTTTCTGTGATAATGAAAACATAGTGTCTTTTTTTTCCTTATATTTTACTATCTAGCTATATTTAGAGTGAATGAATGCATCCATAGCTGGAAAATAGGGTTGCAAAGTAAGGTTTTAGCATTCCTTAAAACTCCCCTCTCTCTTTGCTAATAGGAATAGGATGTGTTACTGAGGTTATAGTGAACATTGTGACAAAAAAGCTCAGGGACACTAATGTGTAAAAAATTGGACTTTATTAGCTCTGCTGCTCATAAGATTTATTTGCCCAGACTTGAATCACTTTTATGATTTCTTCTTGCTGCCTCTGATTTTTTTTTTCAGTATGCTTAAGATGCAAACCCGTGAACTGGATTATGTTGCATATGGTATTCAACATTAGTTTCATTAATATTTTGTGTGCTTTTTTACTTGTTAATCACATCTTAAAACTTCAGAGGATTTTGTAAAAGCTTCTCCAACTTCTTGCTTAGTGTCACTGTTGAGGCTTACAGCAGACAGATGGGCATTTAACGGTTTATAGTTTTCTTTTGTTTTTAAAAATAGATAATCTGATCTACGTGGGATGAGCAAAATTATTTACAGAATTAAGGGAATGCATATGATGAAAGTACTTGCTGTGTAATGTGTTAAGAGCTCTTAAATGAGATTAAATGTGAAAACTGACATTTGTATTTGCTGCTGTTAATAAACATGAAGTAATGTGTGCTGTTCGCATCCTGGAAGATATTTGTAAAATAACATTCACCTCCGTTCAGGTTAAGCACTGCTTACTAGGATTGCAAGGCAATTGAAGTTTGTACACACGGGTAGCTGAAGTTTCTCCTCTTCAGTAATTTGTCATCACTTTTCTCCTGGAGCTGCTGACATATTTTAGCTGTTCAAATGTACAGTCAAGCCACTTTGTAGGCAGATGGCTCTCAGTGGTAAATCAGACTAATCCATTTTACTTTTTTGAATCAATCTTAATGTACTCTCGAATGGTAAGGAAAAAATCTAATCTGTAGAAGTGGCATCTTTCTTACAGACTTCAACTGGAAGTGGACGATCACATTTGCCATGTTCTTACTCTGTGAGTATTCTGCCACAGGTGTAAGCTTATGCTGAATCTACTGGTTTCAGTTGCACTTATGGTTTAGTTTTGTTGGCTAGGAGAAATAACTAAATTTAAATAATGCATGTAGCATTTCATCAGCAGGTTTTTCTGGCTATGTTGCTGCCTTTACAAATTTACTGTATTTTATTCTGTTTTGAGTGTTAGTTACTATTTTCTCTATGTATTGTGTACAAGTTATGGAATCTTTTTTGTGGTAGAGTATTTGCATTCTTACTGTAGTGTATTTGAAGGAGGGGGGAAATCCTAAACTGACTTTATTGACTGCACATTTTCTGCCTGTAAAGATCTGCAGAATTTCACAGAACATTTTTTTTAAGGCACACAAAAAGTCCTGAAAAATGGTAGATGAACATAAACTACCTAGACTATGAACTGTTACTGTGTTTCTAGTGACCTTTTAAATATCTTATTAATGGAGGTTTGTCTTGGAAATACTGCAACTATGAAGTTTAGAATAAAACAGTTTCAGATGATGCAAGCCTGTGCCTGTTTTCCCTGTGCTGTAATCACACRTTCTTAGTTTCTTAAAAACATCTGTTCTGATGTTGGTTTCTATTTGAGTGGAAAATATTCTCCAAATTATTAAGTAACACAGGCATTGAATTGTGAATTACAGTGTACAGTGTTTTAGAGAGGAGGGTATTCCAAAGTAGTAAGTCCATGATTGAGTCCTGATATTATAGAGGGAATGTTTTGTACAGTGAATTTGGATTTCTATTTTCTGTGAATAATTCTGCTTTTTAGAGACAGTGGAATCCATGGCAATTACAATCATGATGGGTCTCTGAAATATCTGATTTCCAGTAAATAGACAAATCTAAACACATGAGAAGTTTGTGTCTTTTGTTGTCTTGGGACTTTGAGACTGTAGGGGGATTTCTGGGAACTTTCTGAGGAGCTCAAGGTAAAGACAGCCATAGGAGGCCTTAACTTCTTAGAAGCTCTGGCAGCTGCTAAAGAACTGTAGTATTGCTAGTGCCCACAAGGAACAACAGGGGCTAATAGTTCAAAGACTGGCCAAGCTTCGCTACAAAATTCCAAATGTGAGCCCCAGCAAGCAGCAAACCTCCAAGTCTTCTACTGGAGCAGGAGCTCTCCTCCTGGTGCCACAGATCACCAGCTTCCAGCCTCACCATTGCAGGAGTTTCCAGTTCCTGACCTGAAAGGCACTGACACTGGCCACCCCTCTGTCACAGTGGCCAGTGCAGGGCAGTTGCCCTGAAGGGGGGTGTTGGAGTTCCAGCTGAGCCCTAGTTAGGGAGAGTCAAGCATCCTTTTAGTCAGTGTTAGGGAGAGGCCTTTAGAAGAGCAAGACCGAGAGCACAGCTAACAGATGCAGTGGTTTTTGCAGCAGAGCGCAAAGGAGGGCCTGACAACATTGATCAGACCATGTTTCCTTGGCCACAGTGGTGAGGTACCACAAGGCACAGTCCCCAACAGCAATTGGAGTAAATTGCCCACTATGACAGTGGTCACCTCCTCCAAGCTCAAGAATAGTCCACCCCAGGAAGCAGGAAATCAAGCAAAGGTGGCAGGAAATGAGCATGGATCAACAAAGAGCTCCTGACTAAACTTGAGGAAGGGGAGGGGAAAAAAGAAAATGTGGAAGCAGGGAGAGGTGGTCCAGGAGGGAATACAGAGGCACACTCTGAACATGCAGGGATGAGATTAGGAGAGCTAAAGGCTACCACTTGAAACTGGCAAGGGGTATGAAAAACAACAAGAAAGTCTTCTATAAGTACATAAGCAGACAAAGGAAGGCTGGGAACGGTGTGGTTCTCCTGCTAAATGGGACGGGGATGCTGGTAAGAAAGGAGAGAGAAAATGCAGAGATACTGAGTGCCTTCTTAACCTCTGTCTTTACTGGTAAGACCGACCATCAGGAATCCTGGGTCACTGAGACAGAGGGGAAATCTGAAACGATGAAGAGTGACTTACCTGAGGTGGATTATCCTTTTAATTAATTGACTTGCATGATGTGGCAGATGGGCACCCTCACAAGTTCATTGATGACACAAAACTATGAGGAGGAAAAAAAAATTGCTTCAGTCTTCACAAAATCACAGAACAGGTGGAGCTGGAAGGAACCTCCAGAGATCATCTAGTCCAATGCACCTGCTCAAGCATAGTCAGCTACAGCAGGTTCCCTAGGACCTGGATTCTGATCATCTCTAAGGATGGAGACACTACAGCCTCTCTGTGCAAGCTGTTGCAGTGTTCAGTGCTTTCTTGTGTTAAGATGGAATTTCCTGTTTCAGTTTTTGCCCATTGCTTCTCATTTTGTCATTTGGCACCACTGGAGGAGGAGTCAACAAACTTTTTTTTTTTTTTTACTTCAGTTTTATCTCTGTATGTAATAAATCACTGTTTTAATCAGCTGTTGTTAATCTGAGCAGTAATGTTGGAGCTGTGGTGAAAAAGTGGTATGATATGAATGTTTTGTGTATTGGTATGTGAAATGAAATAGTGATTCCCATCCCAAATGAAGGGAAGGAGGGAACTTGTCAGCTTTGCAGTAACTATCCTCTTGATGATGGTGAATCTCTTTTTTTTTTTTTTTTTTTCCTGACAATTTTACATTGTGATTGTGAACTTTCTCATTTTGAAAGATGATATCTGTGGAAGGATACCATGCTTTATCTTGTTCTTTGATATCTATGAATTGCTCTGTGAAGTGGAAGTCAGTTATATTTGTCATTTTAAGAGGTATAGCTGTATAAGAAACTTTAAAACAAACTGCTAGTGAGGTGACTAGAACTTGTGCTGGATGTTTTTGCAAATAACTTCCTATATAAACTTACTGCAGCTTTCTCTGGTAGTGATGTTGCCAAACAGAATGATTGGGAATCATTCAGAGTTGTAACCAAGTGAGGCCTTGAAAAAACAGAACACACCTTTAGTCTTGGTTATTACTTGACATGAACAAATAAAGTGAAAGAACCTGGGATCTTTCTGACTGTCTTTAACTCAGTCATATGTTGGTATTGCAACATTTGATAGCTGTTTGTTGGCAAGAGTAAGCTATAGGAATAGTTCATTGGCTCGTGTAATAAAACGCCTAACGGTGATTTTGTTCCCATATGTGTTTTTGAACAGAGTTTTTGTTCTGTATGTGGTACACGTGAACTCTAGGTCCTTGGTTTGGTCTGCTTTTTTATATATCTGTAGTTTTTTGATGTTTAGTTTGGTTTCTATAAAGCACTTGGAAATACTAACTCTATTCAGATGGATATGCTATTGTAGCTGTGCAGAGTGGTTTGCTTGACTTCTCCCTCCCTCCCCTATTTAGWCATAATTTATTCAGAATAGCATCTGGCTGTCACACTACAGTGGGACTAGCTCATGCAGTCTACTGCTATTAAAAAGAAAAATGGGGCTTGACATATTGGTGTCAATTTTGGAAGATGCCTGAATCATTACATTCGGTGAAATACATGACGCTTCCAGTGATAAAGTAACCTGCAGGAGGAACTCTAAGGTACAGCAAAGAAATGCCACGTTTCTTCATTCTGGAAGGTTCAGGTATTGACACAAGTCATTTGATCAGTTGATCAAGTCATCAGCAATTTCTTTATCCATAAGGATATATATTTTCATACTCTAGAATTTGCTGGCGATGGTCCTGAGAAAATTTAAAATACTATTGAGTTTAAAAGACCCCCTTCTTCCTTCCCCCCCCCCCAGCCAAGCAAATGCCTATGGAGCTTCTTTTTATATGATAACAATAAACCAAAGATAACAAGGAAACAAACCAACAGCTGCCCACAACTCTAATTGGGGTGTATAATTTTTGAAAAACTCATAATCACTTGCTATTCTTAGGTTCCTTAGCAAGTTTATTTTGTTCTTTCACAGGTTTAGAATATAGACTGTAAAAAAAGCAAACTATGTAATATTATTATTCCAGTGATTAGGAGAATATATGGAAACATACTCTCCCTCCCGCAATATTCCTTAAATCTTGTGTTTAGCCAGAAGTCACTTTTCCATCTGCTTTGCTTGCACCTTCCACTGTAACCTGTGATGCAAAGCATCTTAAAGTACCTCAGGCATAATCTTTCTTCCTTCCTCACCAGTTTTCAGACCAGTTCACTAACACTTAGGCCTTCTAGGATTAGAAAGCTGTAAGTTTACATTGAAATATTAAAAAAAAAATGTGACAGCCAGTTTTTAGTTTTATATTTTCAGTTTCCATTCTACCTCTCTTTATAAATCAGTCAGTTTTAGCAAACTGACAATACCACTTTCAGTTCAATACTCAACCTTTCAAATAAAACAGGTCTAAGAATGTGCTGAGTGTTATCCAATGGCTGAGTAGTGAGAGACATTTAAAGCTGTCTGTCCTTACCATTCTTCCAATTACAAAAATGTACAATTACAGCATCACCACTGCCTCTATTTTTAACTGGGAAAGTGGTGGTAGAGGGAGTAGGAGGAGTTAGATGGAAGTATGCCTCCTAAAAGTTTTTCTTACAGTCCTTTTATACCATACTGTGTTTCAGATAGGTTTGAACAAAAGATATCTGATCTCAGCCTTTTTTTCTCCTGGAAAGACTTGTGTGTTGGTGGCCAGTATTGCCTCATCTTCTTTTAAAACATGAAGAATAAACTTTAACCTCTGAGAAGCAAAAGTAAATAAAAACCTCCATAATCTTCAGAAGTGCCCAAGGATGAAAGCTAAATTGGATGTCATAGCCTATCTCCAATATCATATTATGTGTGATTTGGTTTTTTTCTTCCTTCCATTCTCTGTGGAATCCAAAATAATAATGACCAGAAGTGGGTAGGGAGGCTAGTGAGGGCACAGAGCCGGTTAGACCTAGCTATTTACTGAGGATTAATGTGCTTACCTTCCGAAAGCAGGAGCCTGATGAGTCCCTGTTTACCTGGCAGGTGCAAGGCAGGTAGGATGTCAAAGCCTCTTCTGCTCAACCTCCTTTGCTACTCAGAATGGATTGATTCTTGATCTTAGTAAGTCATTATATTCTGATTCCATTTTTCCTTAAGGTTTCATGCATTTCTGAATCAATATCTTTCTCTTGAATTAAGTTACTGTCTCAGTAATTTCACTCTGATTTTGGTAAAGGTGTGCT
This sequence comes from Rhea americana, assembly GCF_003343005.1. Taxonomy (NCBI): domain Eukaryota; kingdom Metazoa; phylum Chordata; class Aves; order Rheiformes; family Rheidae; genus Rhea; species Rhea americana. Next base: position 1,575,062 of record NW_028187111.1, read on the forward strand.
GAAGCTCACATTAGATCTTGAGTCATAGACAGTTGAACCTCTTGGGTGATCTTGGGACTGCATGGCTGGTTACTCTGGCCCAGTATATTTGAAACTGTTGGGTCTAAACTTCTGAAAATAAATGTGATTTTATTGCACACAGCCAGTGAAGAAAAGAGCATCTCCCCACCTCACTCGCATCTGGCGTTTCCAAGAGTCAAATGACAATATTACCTTGTTTACATCACCTCTTCCTTAATTATGTACTATTATGTATAGTAATTTGTTTGGGAAATGACTAACAATGTCATGAAAAAGGTAAGGGAGTTGCTATAATCAGCTGAGGTAATGAAACTGATTTTGGTTTGATTTTTGAGAAATCAGATATTTGACTACAGCTCTCTGCAAATTGTGTGACTTGTTGCTGAGAGTTTAGAAAAATGGCTGTGGAGGAGAAGAGAAGTTAAGTCTGACTTTATACACTGGATCTGTATGTGTTTGTAGGAAGCAACATTAACAAAGGTAACTTCAAAAACAATACATAGTATGCACTATCTGGAAGATGAGAGAAGATTATAGTGATAGAAACAAGTGAACAGTAAATTGCTGAGCAATTTCTTATCCCTGACTCTTTCTTCATTTTAGGTGCATGTTTTGAACTACAGTACTTCTGTGTATTTTCTGTCGTGTTAGCATGAAGAATAGCTTGTGTCCATCTCATCTGTTGTTGAAGACTTCATAATGTCTGTAGTCCATGAAACATTTTAATACTGTGTATTTCACAGTTGTGTATATCCTTAATTGTGCTGATAGCTGCTAATCAGCACCTCATTGCATTAATTTATAATAATTTTCAGATGTTTCTGAAAAACCCATATCTGTGGTGTTACATGTGTATACTGCTGATGCATTGCTGCTTATATGTCRTATTTTGTTTCATTTGTTGTATCCTGACATATTTTATTACTATGAGTGAAGATCCATTTAGCAATTCCAGAAGAATGCTAAGTCATCTTTAGATAACACTGACTTAATTGTAATATATAGAGCTAGTTTACACATCGCAGTTTGCTCTTTTATGCTTTTTTTGCATTCTGCTGCTTTTATCATCTTGATGCTAACATATTCAACTTGTTTGTGGTTCTTTGTCATTCTTCAGACTCCACACTGGACTTGGCTAACCAAGATGACTTTGTCAACAATATTGTTTACTCAGTAGGGAAGATATTGTAATGGGAAGGTGTCTTTTTCAGGGTGAGACTTAATCACTTCTTGCAGTTTCCCTGTGTATGGTAAACTTGATTGCCTAATTTGTAGTGATGATAGGGACTGTGTTTGTGTTCTCTCATGGCAAAAAAGGTAACTGCTTCCCATATTCATAAACATAGTAAGCTGTGTGAGCCTTATGTTGTCGTATTTTGGGGGTGGGAGAGTTATTGGGCCATTATTTCTTTTCTGGCCCTTTTTTGAAGCAATAAAACCCCAACATCTGATTATCTTTTCTTGATTCATAAAGTAGTTAATAAGTTTCCATATCAAAAAAAAATCCACCCCACTGATAAAAAGTACTTAGAAGGCTAGATCATTTGTCACACAGTTGTCTTGACTCTTCTGCTTTATGGACAAGATTAAAGAACTTTGAGAGTAATGAGATACGGTTTTGCTCTGTGGAACAGTGTGGATTAAACTGTATGTTATGATTTCCAGATGTTTTGTTGCTCTATCTTTAATTATTGTTTTGGCTAATTTACCAAGCAAAGGTGTAAAACTTTACTGTTCTTTTAATTACCCCAAGAACTTTTGTAGAATATTTACATTTTAATTAATCCTGTATTATTATTGCAGTGTATCCATACTGTATCCTGTGTCCTTTTACATTTACCAACTTAGTATGCTTTATCCTTACTACTCTTTTACTTTCCTTTTGAATCACAGCATGTAATCAGTGTCAAACGTGTGTATATTTTTTTTCCTGACATAGAGACAGTCTTTACTGTCTTTAACAACAGAACATTGCCTGCAGCTTCTGTAGTCTCAGGATTTTCTTGTATTATGTCATGAATATATTCTGAGAGCTATTGAAATTCTGAGACTGAGGTCAAATTAAATTTGTTTCATTGTTGTGCTGTAATTTTTCCAGTTTCTGTGAAGGACTACTTTCTGAACTGCTGCTGCGTAGGAGGAAGGGATTGCTGATGACTGGTGTGATTCTGCCAGTCCTACAGTGCAGGGAGCTGCTCTGTGGTTTTTAGGCTGATCAGATGTTGCTCCCATGCCAGAATGTTAATTGACCAGCACTGAAGCTTGTTGGCCAGGAGGGTTATGTATAACTGTTTCCTGGTGGCCAGAGGAACAAGTGAATAGAAATTGCTGAGACCTGTATTTTTAGTTCCTGTTTGAACACAACCACTCATCTGTAATAGTCTTGTGCCCCAGTAATGAAGAGCTATTGTCTCATGTATGGATAGCTTCTGGGAAATTTGTCCTCCTCCTCAGGCTCTTTGCCATATAAAATTTTAAGTGCTTGGCTTATGATGCCAGGAGTGTTGACTGCTACTCTGATAGAGTATCTAAGCAGCTGATAGACAGTTATCAATTTACCATAAAGATAATGGCAACACTCAGAGGAGGACTGTCAGTAGAGTACTTAAAGCACTGTTGCTCTGGGGATGTGCAGAGCAGCTCTGGGCAGGTAGAACAACATTATGGAAATGTGGTAACTTGTGTTTGCAGAACATCAGTGTGACAGTAATCACTTGCTTGGAACTGTGTAGAACCTGCCAGAGGAAGTCCTATGCAAAAAAATCTAGAGCCATCTCCTTCCCTGGATTTTTGCCAGCTCTGTCTACATTATACAATATTTGCTACCCTCCCTTTGGAGTAGCTTTTTTATATGTATTTTTGCTAGCTACCAACTTATTTCGTATTAGAACAACTCAAAATTTTGAATGGATCATCTACATATTGTGGCTATTGCTTTAAACTACTTTCTCTAGCTGTTTTTCTTTTTTCCTTTTGTGAGGGTCTTAAGTTTACTTTTGGAATTCAGACTGACAAGAGGACTCACGATATAAAATGAGGGAGCCAGCATTTATTGCGGTACCTCCTTTGAATACAGACATCAGGATGAATACATTAATTTATTTCTCCAGTATAGGATGGGGAAATGGGAACAAGTAACTGGTTAGGAACAGGAACCTATATGAGGAAAGTGAGTCAGAGCTAGCAAAGGGCCCTAATGAGGACTGGAAGCTGAAAAGGAGTGAGTAATCTTTTCTTTGGAAGCTGGAGATGGAAACTGCACACTGAGTAAAATAAAAGAAAGTGGAATGACTGTGAAGCAGGAAATAAGGGGAGGAAAGCAAAAGGCACTAAGCAGGAAAAGATGAACATTGTCTGAGGCATGAGAAGAGGCAGGTATTGGCTGAGTAGGATCTGCAAGACTGATAATCGGTGTAACACTGGGGAGAGGCAATATTTGAAGTACGCTCTTGCTCAGTAATGCATAAATAAAATTTAGGGTGGTAAAGAATGATCCTAGCTGATGGAGGAAGCAATATATTTGGGAGAAACTGCAGGAGTGGAAACTGCTTTGCTGAGCGAGGGGACGGATGTGATGGTGGAGGAGGGAATGACTGGGGGTAATGACCATGTGAATTTGTATGAAGAAGACATACTCCTTATAGCTTGGGCTCTAATTTAAAATTCCTGAGCATGCAGTTATGTAACACTTGAAGCTCATGTCCTGTTTTCTTGTGCCCCATTCAATTTTGCCCATACCCTTGCCACAACAGCAATGTTTAGGCAGTGAGCCAATTGGGAGGGCTGATTTGGCCAGAAATGATCAGTGATACTCAGCTGGCTCAGCTCAGCTTATCTCATCACTCAGTTCGTTGGTCGCCTGAGTACCAGTGTACAGAGTAGGGGAATTGGTTTTCATAGGGCAGCTAAAGCTCTGAAATTTGAAGAATGATTTGCACAGGGATGATGGCAACATAAGGAATATTGAGTTATAAGTATCTTTTATGTTGTAAAATAATATTCCAGCTATTGTTGTTGATCATATTACTAATGCTTCGGTTATACATGAACAATATAAAACCTAACAAAACACCATCACCCGTGGTCATACATGGGCCCATTCATATGCTGATTGACTTGTTGTTAAAGAGTCACCACCTTTCAAGCTATTAGTGACTTACAATAGGAACACCAGGAAAGTCGTATTTCTGTGCACTGTCTGACTAGTGACTGGTACTTATGTTGGTGGGGGGCAGCTTTCACTGATCCCAGCTTACTCTTATGAATCCAGATCAGTATTTGCATGTAGTTTCTCTGTCTTGGGCATACAGTGAAGGCAGTCTTCTTCTTTCCACTTGGAAATTGGGTCTGCAAATGTTTTTTTCTGAGGTTGTCAAAAGAAATATACAAAACTTAACCTGCTGTAGCTTGTGTCATGGTCACTGGTGACCTCTAGCCTTAATGTTGTATGAGTTGTCCAATCAGATAGTTAATTTATCCCACCATGATTTTATTCAGTAGTCATCAGTTGCCAGCAGGCACAAGCCTTTTTATTGTGTCTTTTCATTGTTCACCTGAAAAGGCCAACAGTTAGTTTCCTTTTTTTGCATATTGAGTCACCTTAAAGCTACAATTTACACAGTTTTCTCTTTCTGACTCTTAAGAAAAGGCTGTGTGGACTTGCCCACAGAGGTAAGATTGCTGCTGTTTCTTTCCCAGTGTCAGCTTTGGCTGTCATCCAGTCATACCATCAGCTAGTTCAGGAGATTAAACACATGCAAAAAATCTCTGAACCAGCCAATATCCAGAAGAGCCCTACCAAGCCCCTGGATAGTATTGCACTGAGAGCTTCAATCAGTTCACCAGATGCTGGTGGAAAGTTGAGTGGTCMCTTCCACTTGGCAGTAGCTAGGTATTAGATCATCTTAAATACAGTATAGAACTGTAGCCTGAGTCTCTGTTTTCCTACTGCAAGCTGATACATGTGAAACACTGCAAAGGTATTTTCTCTTCCTCTGCTGGTGACCTATATAGTAACTGAGTGCAGGAGGCTGTCTTCCTATGTTAGCTCAAATGATAGAATCTGTCATGGATGTAAAGCTTCAACCTTCCTGTTGTGGATCACAGGGTTAAGATAATTGTCATACTTTTTAGCATTTGCTGCTTCTTAGTTTGCTTAGGAAATACAGTTCTATAGACAGTAAGTGTCTTTGGCACTTTGTTTTTCCTTACTAGAGTAAGGAAACCTGTGTTTGTAAGGTTGCTTATTTTACACTTCCAACATGATTTTACACTATATCTTTATGCTATTACTGCTTAAGGTCAGTGTGTTTTATTTTTTCTGGTTGTCTTTGACTACATATTTGAAACTAAATACAACTTTCAAAACCAATGTGTTAACTCAGTTAATTTAATTCACTTCTACATAATATTGTTAATGAAAGTGTTTACTTTCTTGGAAAGTTTTCCTGAGTCCTTTTTTTTTCCCCAAAAAAGAGTAGACCTGGAGTAGTTTATACTTTTCCTATTATTGTTCTTCCTGGACTTCCAAGTTTAGTGGAGTTTTTGACAAATTCTTTGAAATATATCCTGTATTGTTGATAAAGAAGTTCTGCTTATGACAAGCTTATAATGTCCATGTGGTTTGTTATGGAAATCTCATCTACCCTATCATATGCAGAGAGTGAGGATATCCTGGTGTATTATGTATTTAGTATGTTTATATCAAGCACTTCACATTATAAAGAATTCATGCAACTTTCTCTAGGACATTCTCATCTATTGTTTTCAGCAGGCCTCTGATATCTGTTGGAGGAGTGTTTTCAAGCTAAATCCCATGAAGGTAAAGAGATAAAACGATGGTCCTATTTTGCTTAAATGTTATAGATTATATAGGGCTGTGTCAATATCCTAACATTTCACGTGAGAAACTTGGTAGCGTATTAGTTGAATTCATGTCAGACATTCAGTTACTGGGCTAAACTACCTGAACAAGAGCATACTATAATCTACAGATGCACTAAAAAATCCTTTTGTCCTTTCCTATCTTGATGTACAGAAGGAAAAGGAGTGCATCAGCTGGCTGAGGCTACTACATACAGATTTATTTAATATCTAGAGGCTGTTTGGGTCCTTTCCATCACTCCTGAAGATTTTCTACATGGCTCCAGGAACTTTTTTTTCCTTCTCTGCAAGTACCGTATGAGAAAGGGGAATTTGTAACTCAGGGCAAAGATCAGGGAAGAAGGGAGATCATGGACTCTGTGATACATATATGCATGCAGCTCTTTTGTTGTTGCCGTGTTATTGTTTCTGTCTCTATCTCTTCCCCAAATTCCTGTGCAGAGCTAGATTATGAACCTGGTATCCCATTTTGGTGCAACTGTCGGGCAATGTGTCTAGTACACAGTGTGAAGGAGTAGCAATGAGTACTATAGTAGTGAAGATGTAGTGCAAGCCTTCATAGGGCATATACTGAAACAGTTGCTAATACTGTACAAAAAGTGACTTTTTAAAGAAAAACGTAATTGGAATGATATTCAAAAATATCCATTTCACTCCAAAACATGTAAAAATGTTAAATGTGTTTGGAAGTGCTAGTTACGCATTTGCATATGAAACTTTAATGTGGCTCTTTATGTGTTTGTACTACAAGGTGATCTTGAATTCATGATTAGCTAAGACTTGTTTCATTCATTGTACAAGATGTTTTCCCTATGGGAAACTTAGTTTTTGATAGTACTTGACTGGACATAAAATCATGTTTGAGAGCGTAATTCTATGTAGTAGGAGTGCTCTGGTTCCTTTTATTTGTATTTATATCTTACTTGTGCCAAAAACATCCGGGGGGAATGTTTTGTCCTACATATAAATGTGCTTTCTTATTTCTAAAGATGCCTCCTTTAACAGGAGACAGAAATAATGCTCTACTTTTGCATGAGTTGCAAAAGCTGCTTCCCCAGTATTAGAGGACCAGCTATACTATTCCACCCTGATCAAGCTATGTCTTTTAAATCTGGAAAGACTGTAGCATGTGAGAATGTTTGCCCATACAGTCTTTGACTTGACAGTGATGATTAGAATCTAAACACCCTGACACATTGCTATATACTTATCTAAACTCGTACAACAGCAGCTTCCAGCTAGAGTGATTGAGAGCAGAAATTGTGTAATATGGTGTTGTAAATTAGGCTTTTGCAGTTTTGAAAAGCAAATTGAAAGTATCCTGCTAGTATTTTGGTGCTATCAGAATCTCGATCAAAACAGAACATAGATTTCCAGGTGTTCATTCTTACTCTTGTTCAGTGCTCGTTTCCTAATCACAGAATCAGTAAGGTTAGAAGGGACCTCTGGAGATCATCTAGTCCAACCTCCCTGCTCAAGCAAGGTCACCTAGAGCATGGTAGACAGGGTTGCATCCAGGCAGGCCTTGAAGATCTCCAGAGAAGGAGACTCTACAACCTCCCTGGGCAACCTGTTGCAGTGCTCCGTCACTCTCACAGTCACAGTGAAGAAATTCCCCCTCATGCTCAGGTGGAACTTCCTGTAGTTCAGTTTTTGCCCATTTCCTCTTGTCCTGTCACATGGGACAACTGAAAAGAGTCCAGCCCCACCCCCTTGATACCCTCCCTTCAGATAGTTATACACATTGATAAGATCCTCTCTCAGTCTTCTCTCCTCCAGGCTATAAATAGGCCCAGCTCTCACAGCTGTTCCTCATAGGGCAGATGTTCCAGCCCTCTGATCATCCTCGCAGCCCTATGCTGGACTCTCTCCAGAAGCTCCATGKCTCTCGTGTACTGGGGAGCCCAGAACTGGACACAGTACTGGAGACGAGRCCTCCCCAGGGCTGAGTAGAGGGGCAGGATCACCTCCCTTGCCCTGCTGGCAACAGTCTTCTGAATGCACCCCAGGAGACCATTGGCCTTCTTGGCCACAAGGGCACATTGCTGGCTCATGGTCAACTTGTCAGCCACCAGCACTCCCAGATCCTTCTCTGCAGAGCTGCTCTCCAGCAGGTCAGCCCCTAGCTTGTACTGGTGCGTAGGGTTATTTTTCCCTAGGTGCAGGACTCTGCACTTGCGCTTGTTGAACCTCATGAGGTTCCTCTCTGCCCAGCTCTCCAGCCTGKCCAGGTCTSTCTGAATGGCAGCACAGCCCTCAGGTGTATCAGCTACTCCTCCCAGCTTGGTAGCATCAGCAAAACTTGCTGAGAAGGCACTCTGTCCCCTCATCCAGGTCATTGATGAATAAGTTGAGCAGGATGGGACCCAGTCCTGAGCCCTGGGGGACTCCACTAGCCACAGGCCTCCAACTAGACTCCGCGCCACTGATGACGACCCTCTGAGCTCTGCCTTTCAGCCAGTTCTCAATCCACCTCCCTGTCCACTCACCTAACCCATATTTCCAGAGCTTACCTAGGAGGCTGTTTTGGGAGACAGTGTCAAAAGCCTTGCTGAAGTCAAGGTAAACAACGTCCACTGCTCTCCCCTCATCTCCCCGGACACAGTCATTCCATCATAGAAGGCTAAATTTCTGTTTCTCGTTCCCATAGCCTATATGTCATCTTCACTGTTGCTTCTTGTAAACTTCTTTCATCTTTTTCTTCTTTTTCCTTTTTTCTTTAATTTCTGTTTCATTGTGGTGCTCATTGGGAAGGGATAGTAACCTACTCCAGTCAATATGTTACTGAACTGGGAGACAGAGCTGTTTGGAATTCTTTTATTGTGGGCGAGGAGCACATTTCTCTGATTCAAGTTTCTTGATTAAAATACAAAGAGCTCCCTAATGTCATAAAGTTTCAGTAAGACTGAGACTTCTGAGTGTCCACTTTTCAGATTAAGATTATTGGTTTCTAAAAAAAAAAATGTTTACTCCATATTAGCGTTGTAAGTGATTTGACAATTGAGTATTAGACCTCATTCTGAACAGGCTTAGCATTCTGCACAGAAGTAATTAGTTGCAACCATTAAATGGAATTTCTTTAATCAGCAAAAGATGCTGAAATGATATCTATTTTTAATTATATGTTTGTGCCTTGAGGCAGGTCTAATGCTATTTTCTTTTATACCTTTCCAGCAAAATGATGTAAAAAAGTAGCATTTGTTAAAGCTATAGTGATTGAAAACTCTAAATTATTGTTTCACTTTGGGGATTCATTGCTTTTCCTAACAAAGTATTTTCATATCAGAGTGACACTACAAGTGTACACTTGAAAATGAATGAGTATGGTTTTATATATTGAAAATCTGTATAAAGTACTATGTGTAATTTCTATTTTTTTATTTCCTCCTCTTTAATGAGGTTTATATTAATTGCTGTTGAACTAAAAAAAAGGCATCATATTTTTTTCCTGAAATAGTTGATCTGGTTCTTCTGAAAATCTGTGTCAGCGCTGATTCTATAACTACAAAATTAAAGAATTTCATGTAAGCTTAAAGTGCTTATATAGTCTCTAGTAACTCTTCTCAACACTCATAATGCCTGGCCACTAGTATGGATGTAGCTGTTGCAATGTTTGTAGAAAACCTCTGCCTTCCTTTATGAAGTAAAACTAAGCCAAGTCTTCAGGCTGTGATGATGCTTTCAGGTCCTGAGAAAGCCATTAACTTGAGGGTGCTGTCCTCTTCCTTTTTGAATTGATGCTTGGAATTATACAAATAGCCGCTGTAGGAGATGAGGAACACATGCCTTGGGGAGGCTCACAGCACTGCACAGAATCTTCAGAAGTTTTTTTTCCAGATAATTGTTCTCTTTGTTTTAACATTCACAATTAGGAAGCAAAGAGTCCTAAGGAGGACACCTTGCCTATGTGCTCTTTTTTTTCCCTTAGAATAGTTTTATCTGTTCTACATTTAATTGTGGAGTCTGTACTATTTTGTTCTTAATTGTAAGGTATGTTTTGTGGTTTTTTTATTAATCATTGTGCAAAAAACCCACAAGAGCTATACCATTTATTAAGGCGCTTATTAGTAAAATGTTTGATTGAGTATATTGCCTTACCATTATTATTTATGAAAATTCTGGTTATGTTCCAAAATCTTAGAAAAAGTATCTAGCAGTACTAAGTTCTTAGCTTTTAGCTTTGCAGTGGGCTTCCTCTTCATGCATAAAAGATGTGCTTCACCTCTTCACCCCCTTATGCAAGTTCTCTGTGTGCCCATTCAGTCTGTGTTTTCAAAATTCTCCCTATACATGTTCCTCAAGGGTTTTGTTTGTCCTCATTCCAAGGCTCTGAGCTGAGAAGTGTCCAGTTATAAATATGGAACAAGAAGATTGCCCAGACTGTAGAGTGTCCCTGCCTAAATTGCAAGAAAAAAGAAGACAATTGAGTACAAATAGATACGGGAGCACTGGTAAACAGTGCTGAAGGTGACTGACAGCTCAGGTTCTTGGTCTAGGATTTGGCTACGATGAGATCAATTATGAAGGGAAGTGCGGTTGGAGAAGGTCTAAATGGAGTTTAGGCTGGGGGATTCAGGGTTAAAATAGAGTCCGTGTGTCAGTGGGTTCTGTTCTATCCCCTTCCTAGTGTTGCCCAAAGAGTGTTAATGGTAAAAGTGAGAAGGACTGGTGTTCTAGTAACTGTTTTTAAATTCTGAAGAGTCATTACCTCATGCATAATTATAGCATATTAGATTTCAATTAGTGATTCTGTTATCAAGCCTTATAATTTATGGTCTCTTCTGAATTATATTTAGACTGCTTGTAGAGACTTTGAGTATGCTCTATGTTCTTGCCTAAGTAGCTGCAGTAGTTAATTAATGTGGTTTGGAAAACTTGCACCTATTTCTAGTTTGCACTTGTCTAGTTTCAAATACTAATTATTGCATCTTTTTATGCTTCTTGTTGACAAAAATAGTCTAATCACAGATTATTTTAAAACAGGAAATACTATTTAAAGAGATAGTGTTGTAATCTCATGGTAGTTGAATCTCAGTTTGCTCTTGGGACTGTAGACCAAGGTGCTGGGTAGTTAGAATGAAGCAACAATTTTACTTCAGGTGATATTTTTGAAGACTTACTCAAAATGCTTTATAATGTGTCTTCTTGTATTGCCTGGAAAGGAGGGACACTTAGATAAGAAAACAGCATATTTGACATATTTTGATGTATGTACTTATGTTGGGGTTGTTTCCAGTCTTTATGAAATAGGTTGGATATATAAAATTTCTCTTTTCTGTGGTCCCTTGTCTTTCACTATGTCCATGAATATCCAAATTTAATAATGTCTACATGGATTAAATCTACATGCATTAATATCTACATGCTGTTCCTGACTCTTTCTTGTGACAGAGGTAGAACTTGCTGGTATTTGAATGTGGGTTTGGACAGAACTTTTTTTTTTTCTTTTTTGTCTCTTTTTTTGCTCATAGTCTTTTCCTTCTCTTTAGTTCATTCTGTATTTACACTTATGTGGTAGTACCTGAGTGTGGGTGCTGAAGAACTTGTTTGAGAAACATATGGTATTGGTATCATTCCTTCAGAAGTATAGATTTTTTTCCACTAGGATCATATACTTGAATATATTTGGTAAAATATTTATTTCAAGTTGAATTTAAAAAAGCAATATTTGTTGCAGCTGGTGCTGTTCATCATTGGTAACTACACAGAGAATGTCTATCTGCAGAAGAAGCTGTTTTAATATCTCCTGTAAACTCCCTCTAATACCTGTTGACTTCTGTGTTCATCTTACTGTTTTCTCTTGTCTGTCTCAAAATGTCGCTTCCTGGAAGATTTGGGGATGATCAAACAATTAGTGCTAGAAATTTTCATCCATGTTTAGTCTCTGCATATTTTCTTCAGCCACTTGATTATTTTGCTGAGTGAGCAGAGGAAAGTGGGCTGTCGTTCACACCTCTCTAACGACTGTAACTGGATTGTAGCGGTGTGGAATGAACAGTGTTATAGCCTGTGCACACTGATAGTGGCTCCTGCAGTGTAAATAGACTCCGAGTCCAAAACTTGTTTTCCAATTTGTGACTGTTTCATGCAGTTTGAATCTAGAAATAGATGAGGATGATAGAGGTAAATTAATGACACTTATTACTTCTGTTGAACATATCCCCGCGTTCTACTTTGACCTAGGATGGAAGATTAAAAGGAAGGATGATGGTGCTTGACTTTGGTGCAAAATGGTGTGAAATCCTGATGGTGTGCAAAGTACGTCACCACAGTGCCTGCTGTTCCACTTAGTGAAGCAGCTGTTCTAGTGAGTCAGGCATAGTCCTTCAAACATGGTTAATCCTTCTCACAGAGGGGGATTTTATTTGGGACGGTGCTTTTTAACTGTTTTTTTTTAACCATCTAGTCAGGAGGTAGAGGCTTCTCTTCTTTGAAATCAAGTTTTGAAAATGAGAAGCATAATTCCAAAATATATTACCCCAAAACTGAAATGTTTTCTTAAATACCCAGTAATGCTTCCTATTTTGCATTCTCTATAAGCAATCTTTGATTTTTGTACAGAATATCTGTCTTGATGGGAACATGACTGTGGGAAATGTGGGTAATTCTGGCTACCTCCCTCATTCTCGTTCTCTCTACCTACCTCTTCCACAAGGCCATATGAAAGCTTTGGAAAAACTTTCCAGTCTACAGATCTATGGTTTCAAATTTTTCAGTTGATAAAAATTTTCGTCTGCCTTTGTTATTGAAACCAGCACATTACTGCTGCATTACAATGTAAGGAACTTTTACAGGAATACAACACATTTAATCTCTCAACAGCAGGTTGGGGTGGAGACAAAAATTTTCTTAAATAGTATAATTTGCATTTTTTTTTCTTTTTATAATAGTATTTTGCTAATTGGAAAGTGTTTCATTGCTTTACTCTTGAGGGAGGGAAGGACTGCTAGTGTTCTGCAGTATTAATAAGCTTATGTTTGATAGCATAAAGCGAGGAGCTCATTCCTTTTTCATTGTTTTGGAGGAATGTGAATCTGACAGATGTGTTGAGGAAAGTGGCTGAAGAAGGTCAGTTTGAAAGCCTTTTAGCCACTGCACCATAAAAAACTTCGCATTTTATTTCTGGTGCTGAAATATCAGCAGGTAGTAACACTACTATAGTTTTTAAATGCAAACCTAATAGCATTTAGGAAAAACCTAAGTGCTGATGTGAGTCTCTTTGTGTAACAGTGTGTTTTGCTGAGAGCATATTTATCTTGTATGTTTATGCCATGGTTTCCTGCTACAAGCTATGCACTTTGGCTTGTAAACTTGAAATTTTTCAAGTGATGTCAAATTTTGTCAATTTGAAAATAAAATGTGAGCTAAAAAAGTCCCTGTTTGAGCCTTTGTGTACCAACCTAAAAATTGGAGCCAAGAGGTATATAAATATCAACTTAAATATAATAAAAATGTTAACTGTGTGTTTATGTGATAAGTCAGGGCCAATGCACTGTGGGTTTGAACAGTGAATTTCTGGAACTAAAAGCTTAATTTATTACAGTTTGACTTAGAGAATCAGCCTTCCTTAGGCAGAGAACTGTAACAGTCCTATATACCTTGCACAAAATGGGCAAGTTCATCAGGGAATTACTCTGATACTCTGGTAATAAATGATGCAAATATTTAGCCTAGCCATTTTTGTGATGGCTAATGGCTGCCAAAATGGTTTGTATGACAGTTGCTGAAATTGTACCTTAATGATTTAAAGACTTTATGTAATGCATCTCAAAACATAACAATCCTCATTTTACATCTCTTAAAATATTTTCTGGGCAGAAGTGCAGATTGCAGTTATTGCTTTAAATACATCATTCCAGAAGTAGAAATCTCAATGATATAATATGCAAGATTAAAGTGTTGGGGAAAGTCGATGCTTCCTGCTTTTTCTCTTTTGCGTTACCTGTTTGGCAGGTCAGGCTTTTGCTACTTTCTAATCTGCTTGAGTGTCCTTCTCCCATTCCTTTCATTATAAAGCGATTTGTACATTTGTATTTTCCAAAGATGAAACTTTAGAAACTTTTCACTTTTAACTTGTTCCATGGCCTGTAATATCCTGTATAACATGTGTTCTTCTGTTATTTCTTTCAGAAATCTGAGCATTGGCATACTGTATCCAGGCCATGTTCTTAAAGTACTGTTTAGTGAGTGCAAAGCATTTGGAAGAAAAGCTTTTTAAGGTTACAGTGTGTGAAGATGTCTGCCATACTTGGCTTTATCATCTTAGAGTGGTAATTTAAATTTAGATCTGTCAAGATCCATCCAACAGGTTGTCAGAGCTGTTGAGAAAAAACATTACCTTAGAGACTACTATCTTTTTATAGTTCCTAAARCTTTTAAGTTTTCATTTATGGGCTGCTTTTGTACTTTAGTTCAAATCAGTTCTATAGATTGTCTGGCAAAATCTTTACATCTGGAGTCCCTTAATTCCTCATATGTTTGCTGAGATGTGGCCACTTATGTCTTTTTTACCTTCTTCCTGCTCGTGTCTCCTAGCCGCTGAATTAAAATTTGAAACCTCTTGGTAGCCATAATAATATACTAATCCCACTGTAAAGAAGGCAGAATCTCTTTCTTTTAAAATACGTGAAACCCACAGCTTCATGCAGGTTATTCATATGGGCATTGTTCTTTGAGAGATTTTTTTGTAAAGGTGAGGCAGCTCTCTGTAGTAGATACTAACCAATCTTTAATTCTCATGTATCAGATGATCATTGCTCCTTTTACGTGGTACTATTTCAGTAAGCTGGAAAAATCATGTGGTATGTGCCTAGTGACTCAGTTTCTCCTAAAAGCGCTTAGGCCAAGCTTCTTATCTGTTACAGGACCTCTCTGTGCTTTCTTTCCTTTTGCTTATTCACTGTTTTTTCCGTAATGGTTTTTGGAGAAAAAGTATTATTGGGAAAGAGGAGTGGTGGGGGGGCAGGTTGCTTTTTGGRCTTGGGCTGGTTTTAATCCCTGAAGCACTTTTGGCTTGCATTAGTTCTTGTGCAACTCTAGATCCTTTTAAAGATGTTTGAAAAGGTTATGTTATGCTGAGAGTCTAAGGTGTATCATTTTGTTGCCTCCAGATATTTTAGGACTGGAAGGAGCTGTTCTGATCTGTTATTAGAATAACCTCATGTCTACCCCAAGCCTTAAAACAGTACTGTTCATTGGTGCACAAATCTTAAAAGCCTCACGCATCATTAAAGTTTTAAAGATCAG
Source organism: Rhea americana (assembly GCF_003343005.1). NCBI lineage: Eukaryota > Metazoa > Chordata > Aves > Rheiformes > Rheidae > Rhea > Rhea americana. The sequence goes on from NW_028187111.1 coordinate 1,590,212, forward strand.
GATGAAAGACTATGCTTAGAGCCAAGAAATTGTTATGTTGGTAATAACAAGCTTCAAAATTGTGCTTTATATGTAAAGCTCATTTTTTTTAAATTACTTTATAATTAATTCTTCATTTAACTTGTGAGATTAATGAAACATAGTGATGGAAGCGGTAAGGTCTGAATTCATATCAAAATATACTGTGGCGGTGTTAGCAGCTCTTGCAGCTCACACCTTGCTGTTAATAAAATAGATGACTACAGTTTTTTATAGTGAATATTTCCAAGTATTGATGAGTTGCATATGATGTAGTTATTGTAAGAAGCTGAGGAAAAGCCCTTTTGATTGTTCTCTAAAAAGCTGAATAATTATTAGATACACCAGTGTACTATAGAATGGTAGTTTTGTTACACAAGTGCATATTCTGTAGTTGAAATACAAGATCTAAGGCTTTTCCTCTCTAGAATTTTCAAGTAGACAAGCAAAGATGCTGAGTCATAATTTAGAATAACCCTAAAATAAGTTTTATCACAGCACTGTTGCTGATGCATGCACAGTTCCTCTGTCGGAATTTGTAGCAAAAATAGTATAGTATATATGTGCACTAGCATGTTTCAGTAAACTTACTTGAATCTCTACAAGCACTTAGGATAAACCAACTCAGAGTATGGCTTCTGTTTTCAAGCTTGAGTTTGTTTGTAATCAATGCATTTTAAGAAATGAGACTGACTAGCGTTTGTTTCTTTAGAGAAGAAGAGGAACGTCTGAGAAATAAGATCCGAGCAGATCATGAAAAGGCCCTGGAAGAGGCTAAAGAAAAATTGAAGAAATCCCGTGATGAGATTCAAGCTGAAATTCAGACAGAAAAGAACAAAGTAGTCCAAGAGTTGAAAAAGAAAGACAGCAAACCACTGCCCCCAGTTCCTTTACCAAATCTTATAGGGATAAACAGTGGAGAACCAACAGACCCAGATGTCAGAGAGAAGAGGAATAAAATTAAAGAGGTAAATGTGATGTTGTAGTTCTGTCCATTTCTGTGTCTGATAGCAATTATCTATATGCCCTCTAGTTGCTCTTCTGATTTATATTAAAAAAAGAGAGGGAAAARTAGGAGTGTAAATCTTTTTAGTAAGCAGTAAGTTAAAAGTGTACATCTAGTATTAATAAACATTAGCATCTTATTGCATGCTTTTCCTGAAGTTGTGATGTTAATATTTCACTGAATAACAGTTAATTTTTTTTAAGACTTTCTTTACTGGTAATATGGAAGCCAAAGTGAGTTTGGCATTTGCACATGAAACAGCAACAGTACATTTTTTAAACAGAGCCCAGTCTTTGTCAGATTCCATTCAAAGAATTGGGGGGGAGGGGGCTGGTGTATCTCAGAATATTTTAAATTTTTTAAAAAGTGGAGTGAAAAGAGAGAAGAAAATTGGTCTGCTACTGAAAATTGAAAATCACTTAAAGAAAAGTGTGTGATGATTTGGTAAACTTAAAATGGCTGCTCTAAGAATAGTTTTAAAACTAAGAATTCATTTATGTAGATTGCTCATGGCATGTTCTGTCGCATCCTAGGCTATGGGAATTGCTGGTTCTGACTCCATCCTTTCCACTTCTGATTGACTATGAGATTTATTATACTCTTCTGCCTGGTGATGGCTTTTTATTATTATTTTCACCTGACATTTTTCTGTGTGTTTTTTTTTTTTTATCTAATTAGTCTTATGCCCAAGGTTAGCAAACAGACATGGTTCAGGCTGGAGGCAGATGAGCACAGGCTCTGTTGTTAAAGAGTAACCAGGACCACAGCAGTCAGTGGTTACATCAGCTGAATCTGCTTTTAAATTGCAGCTTGGGTTTTAGTGAGCTTAAACAAAACCCAGTTATAGTCACACACTTGTGCTAGCAATAGGGAAGTGCAACAGCTGCAGGATGTGGTATGCTGTGAATAAATCACCCAAGGTGGAATTTTACTTCGAGTATTAATGGTGATGAGAACAAATCCACTCATATCAAGTAATGAACAGCTGTTTATGCCTGTAGACATGGAGATGTATCATGGTTTAAACCTGACAAACAGCAAGTCCTTCCTCTGGAGGTATGTGTCTTCTGTTAGTGACAAATATAGAAACATTTTTGACTGTGAACTTGTGTGTAGATTACTGGACTCCCTTGATCATGCTTTGTTAGGACTGTTTCCCAAAGGATAGCACTGAATTGTGGATTTCAAAGGACCCTACTGTTTTTCAAAACTCTGAGGAGTCTTTGAATGTTTCCAGCAAGAACATACAGAGCATTTTGCTTCTTGAAGTGTCTTTTATGGAATGAACATGAATGGTGAACAATATGGTCAGGGAGCTGTCAACACTTTTTCATTTAACTAAAGATTACTATATTTAAGTACCTTTGAGTTTACCACTGATGGATTTAGTGAGTGGAGTAAGTGAATTGACAAAGTGACATGAAAGTACTGAGCAAAGGTAGCAGTGATGAATAACTGAAGAAAGCATTAGCTAAAGATTGCATAGCTCAACCATGAATTGAAACGAAAATTGAAAATTAGTACTTGCAATTGATAATAATGTGTATTTCTAAGATTATATTTTGTCAGAATGTAGAACTGACTTGAAAAGATATGAAAAGCTATAGGCTAACACAAATGCCTATTTTACTTGAATAAGTAGTGAAGCTTGGACTATTCATGTTGATCCACACCTGAAGGTGCACTGGTTTGTCTTGCTGCAATTAAATAACCAGAGTTGTTTAAGTAATATCTCTGGGAATTCTATTCTTACCTGCTGTTGCTACAAATCTTGTACTATAAGAGGATTACTTTTTTTTTTTTTTTTTGGTTAACACAGCCTAAATGTGAATTGCATCAACAAGCTATCTTTTACTGCATAACTTGTTGATTATTATGGCTACTTCCATGATTTCTGAAGTGTGTAGTTGATCATAGCCAGACCAAAGATTTTATGGGATTATTTATCACCTGAATAAGAACTTCAGTGAGGATATCATACCTTTGTACTGTGCAGCCTTCAGCAGTATCGCCATTGTGTTTTAACAGTCCAGGATCATACTAGCATGACTGAAAGACTCTGCATTGTGTGAATTGCCTTCACTGGGTCTTATTAATACTGTGACTATCAGCTAATCTCTAGAATTGAATTCTTTGACACAGGGCAGCAGATGATTACTTCTACGGCTAGATGCATGAAAGGGTAGAATATGGCAGTGGAAGGTATATTAGTGAGAACTGGCAAATCACGTTGGTGAAGACCCCATTGTTGCAGTGTTACTCTCATGCAGCCTCTCAGTCTACTTCTGAATTTTGGCATCTGTTATATTGCAATGCATGTAGCATAGATGAGATAAAACATATTTTAGGTGTGTCAGATAAATAATACTTTGTCTGAAACCTGCTTTTAAAGTATCAACTGTATGTGCCAGATTACTGTAGAAATTCTGGAAATGCAATATGCATCTTGAAATACGCTAGTAAATAGAAAAACTGTAGTTCCTGTTCCTGTTCTTTGAGGATTTTGTGGATTGGATAAGAGGTCATTTTGAAAATGCTATGATTGCAAAGAACACAATGCACAAGGCATTCTAGTTGAAGTATTGCTCTGTTCTTTTTTATTTATAACTCAGGAGTATTCTTCTAGACCTGGAAGGATTTGGTTGGAGTGAGCATATGATGCTTTGACAGTGCACTTGATTGTGATAACTAACAACTGGAAACTTGAATGCAGTTGCCTGCAACAATGCTCTGAGTAGTCAAAGCTCTGTTCTCTCTCTAGATACTTGCATATAGCACTTAATACCACTTGGACTGAGTTTCTACGTTTTCTTAACTTCCATTTGTATGTCATTGCTAAGTGATAAGATTGAAAAGTGGCAAGACGATCTCTTTGATCTTCCCCACAGAGTGATTGTCTTGGGTTCTTTACAGCTACGGATGAGTCTCTAGACAGACAAGACAAATGGTTCACACCTTTCAGTGTTACTACTCTTATTTTTATCAGTGGTTTTGACATTATAAAATGCAGCCGTATAGGGGACTTTGCCAAAGCCCTCCATCTGTCCTGAACATCCTTTTCCCCTTCAGTAGCAAGGATAAGAACAGAAAGGGAAGTAAAATCTCTTGCTTGCTGCTAGAGGGAATGTGTCTTACAGAGAGGGTATTATAGCTGGTCTTGATTCTTTGAGGGTAGTATCTTCTTTTCCTGTAGAACTTCAAACTGGGGATAGGCTATGACATGAGGTAGTCCCAGTCCGATGCAGCTTCTGACAATTATCAGTAACTTCAGATCTGTTTATATAGCAAGTAAAACAAACTTTGAGAAAAGAGAGCATGCAATCACTGTGGCAGCGTTACTGTTAAGGAGAAATCATCATTTAGATCTTTTCTCACCATTCTTCTTAACCAGTATAGTCTTTGTAGATGAGATACAGAGTTACCAAAAAAGAGTAAGTTCCAGTAGACAATATCTCTAATAAAGGTCTGCACCCAGTATACAAAGCATTTCTGACATGCAGTGCATTATGGTTGTTTGGATCAAAACCAAAAATTGCATAGAAGTTCCTAGCTCTCTGGAGGCTGCATATCTGGGTTTAAAATTCAAAGTAGTTTTGAAAAGGCAATTGTCCCTGATTTACTTTGATGCCTTGGGATTCATGTTTGAGGAATTCCACTCTCATAGAACAGCTTTAGACTGCATAAATTTACAAAAGGAACAAACTTACATAGCCTATTTCACATTGTATCAAACAGTTAATAATATGTAGAATTGGGACAATTTAGGGACAACATTAAGGGCAATTTGGAACATGCACATGGCTTTCCTCACTCAAGAGAAGAATAGAAAATTTCCACGTGGGGACCCAGTTACTGCCGTTTTTACAAAAGATTCATTACTTTTTTCTTTCCAAAGAAAGCTTCAGTGAAGTCTATAATGAGTGACTTTATGGTATTACGTATTTTAAATATATATATATTTATTAAAAAGACGCATGTAAAACTAATTTAAACTTGTGTAATGCTCTTAGTTTTCAAACGCTTTAGAAAGATATCTAGTGGGAATGTCTGCTTTCCATAGAGAGAGAAGTTTCATGGAACAAACAAGGAGCAGAACGTGCATCTCATTTTTGTCTTTGGTTATGGTCTTAGTGTTCACATATACTCAATTGTGAGAACTAATCACAGTTGTGTAATTTTTCTCTGTTCTTCTAAAAAGCTATTAATTCAGCTGTTCTAGTGAGGACTATGTTATATGATTTGGCTGATTATTTTTGATACAGTGTAATAATTTTTAGAAGGAAAGTTTTTTCATCAGCTTACCTTGCAAACTTTGTAACATTTCTCTAGTAGATTAATTTACTGTTTTGTCTTCAAAAATTGCTATTGTTTTTTATTAACTACTACTTTAGGAAAAAACACATTCTTGCTGTTCCTCTTCAGCTTTATGTTAATATTTTACAACGTTTTTTCACGCTAAGAGGTGAGAAAATGCTTTAGTAAGAGATAGATAGGACTTGTATCAAATTTCAAAAAGATTTTAGGATAAATCTTTTAATAGAGACTGATGCAAAGCAATTAAGAACGAAACTGATTTTTGAAAGTCATTGATGGCTTCCTTTTTAAGCTAAATTAGCTATAAATTACATGAGTACTAAGAAGTTTAGAAGCTTAATACCGTCGAGAAGTGATGAAGAGAAATTGCATATTCATCATGGTCTTTCGCTAGTGCTCCAGAAACTGCTAGCTGAATGTTGAAAAGTAACAGATTGTTTTATAAGCAGCAGAAGTCATGGTTTCCTATGGATTTTTGACCTACGTTCCATCACACTCTTCTCTCCTCCTTTTATCTTCTGCTAATTTGACTGCATGAATTGCAATGTGTTGTGTACCTGGTTTAGAGCTACCTGCATGTTAAGTGCTGCCCCTATGAATAAATAAGGAGCTGGATTATAATTACCTTTCTCGTAGTAAAGGTACTAATTTGGGTCTGTCTTCCTTAGCTAGCCTCTCTCTCTCTCTCTCTCTCTCTCTCTCTTTTTTTTTTTTTTACACAAAATCCCCAATATAATCTTGTTTCTCTGACCCTATGAAATCTATGAAATAAGCTTTGACAGCAGATTCAAACACTACTGCAGATGTATGCGATAAATTATGTGTACAGACAGCAAGATTGTATAAACACTTGTTCTATTAGGAAGTCAGCCTGAAAATAGCAAGTGTCTCTTCACCTGAATTCTGTTTGGGTGTGAGAAAAGAGTGGGAAATAAAAACATTTAATCATGTAAAAGTCTTTGTATATTGCACGGAATCACAGAATGGTTGGGGTTGGGAGGGACCTCTGGAGATCATCTAGTCCAGCTCCCCTGCTCAAGCAGGCTCACCTAGAGCGTGGTAGACAGGGTTGCATCCAGGCAGGTTTTGAAGATCTCTGGAGAAGGAGACTCCACAACGTCTCTGGGCAATCTCCTCCAATGATTTGTCACTCTCACAGTGAAGAAATTCCTCCTCACATTCGGGCAGAACTTCCTGTGCTTCAACTTCCAACTTCTGCCTGTTACCTCTTGTCCTGTCACATGGGACAGCTGAGGAGAGTTTGTCCCCATCCCCTTGACACCCTCCCTGCAGATATTTACACACGCTGATAAGATTCCCCCTCAGTCTTCTCTCCTCCAGGCTAAACAGGCCCAGCTCTTGCAGCTGTTCTCATAAGAGAGATGCACCAGTCCGCTAATCATCTTCATAGCCCTCCGCTGGACTCTCTCCAGTAGCTGCATGTCTCTCTCGTACTGGGAAGCCCAGAACTGGACAGAGTACTCGAGATGAGGCCTCACCAGGGCTGAGTAGAGGGGCAAGATCACCTCCCTCGACCTGCTGGCAACACTCTTCCTAAGGCACCCCAGGATACCATTGGCCTTCTTGGCTACAAGGGCACATTGCTGGCTCATGGTCAGCCTGCTGTCCACCAGGACTTCTAGGTCCCTCTCTGCAGAGATGCTCTCCAGAAGGTCAGCCCCTGGTGTGTCCTGGTGCATGGGTTATTTTTCCTTAGGTGCAGGACCGTGCACTTGCCTTTGTTGAATTTTGTGAGGTTCCTCTCTGCCCAACTCTCCAGCCTGTCCAGGTCTCTCTGAATGACAGCACAACTCTCAGCTGAATCAGCCACTCCTCCCAGCAAAACTTGCTGAGGAGGCACTCCGTTCCCTCATCCAGGCCATTGATGAATAAGTTGAACAGGATGGGATTCACTACTGAGCCCTGGGCGAACTCCACTAGCCACAGTCCTCCAACTGGACTCTGCGTCACTGATGACGACCCTCTGAGCTCTGCCTTTCAGCCAGTTCTCAATCCACCTCACTGTCCACTCATCTGACCCACACTTCCAGAGCTTACCTAGGAGGCTGTTATGGGAGACAGTGTCAAAAGCTTTGCTGAAGTCAAGGAAGACAACATCCACTGCTCTTCCCTCATCTCCCCGGACATGCCATCATAGGAGGCTATCAGATTGGTTAAGTAGGATTTCCCCTTGGTGAATCTGTGCTGACTATTCCTGATCACCTTCCTTTCCTCCGTATGTCTGGAGTTGACATCCAAAATGAGCTGTTCCATCACCTTTCCAGGGCTGGTGGTGAGTCTGACTGGCCTGTAGTTTCMTGGGTTGTCTTTGTTGCCCTTTTTGAAGACTGGAGTGACTCTAGCTTTCTTCCAGTCCTCACACACCTTTCCTGATTGCCATGACCTTTCAAAAATGATTGGAATGGCCTAGCAAGGACATTGGCCACCTCTTTCAGCACTCGTGGGTGCATCTCATCAAGGCCTATGGACTTTTGTATGTCCAGTTTGCTTAGGTGATCYGTAATCTAATCCTTTCTCTGGACTTCCTCCCTGATCCTCAGGGCCTCAGATTTCTGAGGGCTGGTCTTAGCATTAAAGAGTGAAACAAAGAAGGCATGCAGTATCTCTTCCTTTTCCATGTTTTTTGTCACCAGGGCCCCTTTCACCTTTCAGCAGTGGGCCCACGTTTTTCCTAGTCTTTTGTTGCTGATGTATTTGAAGAATCGATTCTTGTCCTTCACATCACTTGCTAGATTCAATTCCAAATGGTCCTTGGCCTTTCTGGTGCCATTACTGCAAATTCAGGTGATGTCCCTATATTCCTCCCAAGTTTTCTGTTCCTTATTCCACCTTCTGTACAGTTCCCTCTTCCATTTGGGTTTTGTCAGGAGCTCCTTGTTCATCTGTGCAGGTCTCCAGCCCCTTTGCTTGACGTCTTGCTCACTGGGATGCACCATTCTTGAATTTGGAGGAAGTGATCCTTGAATATCAACCAGCTTTCCTCGACCTCCTCTTCCTTCAAGGACCCTCTCCCATGGGATTCTTCCAAGCAGGTCCCTGAAGAGGCCATAGTTTGGCCTCCTGAAATCCTGAGTTGTGATTCTGCTTTTTGCCATGCTCCTTCATTGCAGGACCTGCACTCCACCATCTTGTGGTCACTGCAGCCAAGGTTGCCTCTGACCTTCATGTCTCCAACCAGCCCTTTCTTGTTTGTAACTGTGAGGTCCATAAGAATACCTCACCTCGTTGGCTCCTCTATCAGTTGTCTCAGGAAATTGTCATCAATGCTCTCCAGGAACCTTCTGGATTGCTTTTGTCTTGCTATGTTGTCTCTCCAGCAAATATCAAGGAGGTTAAGAACCAGGGCCTCTGAGTGTGAGGCTATTTCCAGCTGTCTGTAGAAGGCCTCATCTACTTCCTCTTCCTGATCAGGTGGCCTGTAGCAAACATGCACAACAGCTTCACCCATGCTAGTCTGGCTGTTAATCCTTACCCATAAGCTCTCGACGTGCACATTGTCCACCCCTAGGCAGAACTCCAGGCAATCCAATTGCCCTTTCACATAAGGGGCAACTCCCCCTCCTTCCCTTCCTCGCTTGTCCTTCCTAAAGAGTGTGTAACCATCTACTGCAGCATTCCAGTCGTGTGAGCTGTCCTACCACATCTGTCTAATCTCAGTGAGATCACATCCCTGCAACGGCACACAGATCTCTAATTTCTCTTGTTTATTCCCCATGCTGCATGCATTTGTGTACAGGCTCTTCAGAGGGGTATGAAAGCATGTTGATTTTCCAGAAGGGGTGCAAGAGGTTTCTCTGTAGTCTTGTCTTATAGACACTTCCTTAGCTGCATGCAATTACTTGAGGTAGCCCCACTTAAGCCCTGGTTTACTGACTGCATGGTCTCTATAACTCTCCCCTTTCCCCGTCTTTCCTGGTTTAAACACAACTCCTGTTTTTATACTTACTATACATATGACTTCCATTGCTAATCTTATTCTTGTAATTGCAGTGTTTCTGATCTAACCAAATTGTCTGCCTTCTTCTGGGACTTCTCAGCATCTAAAAACAAACTGAAACAGTTTTCGTTCCATTGACTTTTTAGGACATCAGTTTTTAGTAATATATATATCTATTGCTTTAAGATTTTGCACTCTATTTTTTTTACCTTACTGCTCCTGGCTTTGATCACAATAAAAATGAAACACGATAGTTACAAACCTATTTTTTTCCTCAATATTTAAGATAACACTCTCACAGAATCACAGAATCGGTGAGGTTGGAAGGGACCTCTGGAGATCATCTAGTCCAACGCCCCTGCTCAAGCAGGGTCACCTAGAGCATGGTAGACAGGGTTGCGTCCAAGTGGGCTGTGAATATCTCCAGAGAAGGAGACTCCACAACCTCTCAGTGCTCTGTCACTCTCACAGTAAAGAAATTCCTCCTCACCTTCAGGTGGAACTTCCTGTGGTTCGATTTGTGCCCATTGCCTCTTGTCCTGTCATATGGGACAACTGAGGAGAGTTTAGCCCCATCCTCTTGACACTCTCCCTTCAGACATCCTCCCTTCAGATACTTATACACGTTTATTAGATCCCCCCTTAGTCTTCTCTTCTCCAGGCTAAAGAGGCACAGCTCTCACAGCCGTTCTTCATAGGGTAGATGCTCTCTGCATATAGATGTTTTGTTTTATTAGATGGTTTTGTTTTCCAACTCTTGAGATATTCTGAACTCTCAAATGTAGTTCAGCATATTGAAACCATAGCTATGTTGTCTTTAAGCTAGTTTCCCTGTACTTTTGTTATGATACCCATCTTATCTTTATTGGATGAGTGGAATCTGCATAAAGAATGGATTTTTTTGATCAAGACATAGGACTTCCTGTTAATAAACTAATTTCTATGCATATAGAAGACTGAAATTTGTTATTAGCACTTTGTCTGGTGCATGGAGGTTAGGAATAGCTCTGCACAGATTTATTTCCCAATATACTAACAGCAATGAGCTTATTAAGGAAAAGTATATCTTTAGTTGATTGTCATTTTACATTAGGAAGTCTTTAATTTATGCCTGTTAGAAGCTTTGTAACTTCGTGTATTCATTTTGCTCTGACAGAAGGAGGAGAATACAGCTTTTTCTTAGTGTGCTGGTTGCAGCATTTCAGTTGCGTATCTTGGATAGTTTGCTTTGATTTGTCATTGTTAAAATGCCTTACTGATGAGCGATACAAGTTTGCGTGTTTGAGGATATTAAAAAAATTAATCGGCTTATTCAAACGTCATTCTTAACCATTCTTGTGTTATTGGAAGCACATTAAAAATTCAATGAAGTCTTCATTACTGAAGTACCTATTTGAGAATAACTTGACTTTGAAAAAAGAGCTAGCGTATTTATAGTGTATAAAACTCAAATGCAAATAAAATTAAGGAAATAGTTCCTTTCTGCAATATAACTAGTCCAAAAAGAAAAAAAGCAAAACCCCAAGTAAATTACGTTTCTTTAGAATTGAGTAGATCAAGAGGCACCATGAAGTTTGATGGGCCTTGTTGCTGTTTTTATTTTGTATTTTATATGCAATTTATTGGTGTACTACAAAGATTTTGGTAGCAAAAACCACAAGTGATAGCTGGATGGAGAGAGGTCTCGAATATTGAATTATACAAGATCTAAGTCATAGTGTATATTTTACTTTTCAGTCAAAGTCTCCGTAACTGCAAGAATGTCCTTTTAAATATAGTAAAAATTTTAATAATTGTTAGTTCTCTCTGCTATTTCTACCATAGTCCTTTCATGTTTTTGCCATAGCAACTTCACACAATATACCTGTTACATTCTTTAGCATAAAATCTACTTGATGGTGTTAAAGTTTTGATCATCACGTCTTGCAATTATTGATTTTCATAATGTAATTGTTAGGCAAAGTGATTTAGTAATCTCCTAAGATCTGTTCCATTTAGACATAGACTGGTATGGGTACATCTCTAGATACAATACTGTAATACCTGAGATTTGCAACAGTTAACTGTGACTCAGTTTGCATTGCGATTTGGGTTTCTTTTTTTGCATTACTGATATCTGTTCTTATTCTCTGCTCTGTTACCAGAGGACTAGAAGGTGGGTAATATGACATCAATTTTTGAAAGGATTCAAGGGGTGATCAAAGAACTGCAGACTGCTGTGCTGGATGAATGAACTGGGGAAACTAACGGAAACAAGAATAGAGACTAGAATTGATGGGCTCACAGATATAAATGATTTCTTGCTATATATATATATTTTCTTTTTAAACAATATCATAATGCACAAACCTATGGAAGTACTTTGAAAAATTCAACAGACATGAATGGGTGAGATCTAGTGGTCGTATACAGGGATACGTATAGGTTACAAAAACGTTTGGTGAAGTTCATTGCTAATAGCTGTTGAGCTAGGTAACTGAGATGTGGTGTTATATTCCCATCTTTGCCTGGAAAAATTGGTTAGAAGGCAGGAAATGGAGAGTCCAGATAAATTGCGCTGGAGAAATTGCATTGGAGTTACATGCTGTACAATACATGAAGAAACTATTTTAGGGAAAATGGATGAGTATGATATGATGAAGTTTGCTGCTGATATGGAGATTCAGAGTAGAAAATTGAGGCCTGGCTGAAGAATTGCAGTAAGATCTTACAGAGCTGAGTGAGTGACTTCCTGTTTCCCTTTCTTGTTTCTCAAATAAATGTGAAGTGGTGCGTATTGGGGCTGGGAGAGGGAGAAGACCTAGCTTCACGCTTAAGATGGTAATGTGTGATGCGACTGTCACCACTTGAGAATGAGGTTTTGTGATTACAGTAGTTCATTGAAAAGGTCATCTTAGTGCTCAGTCAGTATCAGACAAAAAGCAAATTAAATATTCAATATTTTAAGAAGGGAGAACAACACAGGTGAAATATTCATGCTACTATATGAAGCTAAGGTGCTCCTGTATCTTACATATTATGTGCAGTTCTATCCTCCTAGTTTCAAAAAGACTGTGACAAAAGTGGAAGAAATACAGAATAGGCTGGTGAAGATGATCATACTGACACCTGAAAAGGCAAGACTGGGACAGCGAAGAAAGGAGCAGCTTTCTTCTGTTTGATGTGCAGTTGTGTGTGTTTACAAAGATAATCTGGGAAATTCCTGTTTTTTTTAACACAGGACAAGTCAAACCTGTGACTCCGTCAGTTTTGTTTAAAGTAGTAAAAACACACAAAGTTGAAAATACCGATTCACCACATTAGAGGGGGGGAAAAGGTTTTGGCTTTCGTATACAAATTTGAGCAGTCAGTTCACTGCCATAAGGTCTCCAAGTTTAGACCATTTACTTCTACTTCTGTTCAGATCTCACAAATGGGAAATATTTGTGCCTTCTTAGTTCCTTCAGACATTTTAGCCTTAGTCTTTTGTGCATACAAAAAAAGGACAAATTTTTCCGTTTGTATTAATATGATATACATTTTAGTCTTTAGCAATGGATTTGTTAATAAATTCCTCAAGAAAATGAAGAAGACCTAGCTTCCAGTGTGTATTTGGAGCATGTCCCCAACAAACTTTTTCACTGATACTGTTCAGGAGTAAGTGATGGAGGCAAAGACGTAGCAGTATCTGAAATAATTTCTCTATAGGCAGAGATTTGTAACTCCCAGAATAATAAAACAATCTGTAAGAGTTTTCTAAGTTTCTGCAAAAATCTGAGTGACTGTATAAAGAAAAGATAATTCCTTAACCTCCAAAAAGCAGTATCTGCAGACAATAGGAAAGCAGTTTCCAATTTTTAATCTGCCAATTGAGCAGCAAGTCCTTGGTTAATTTAAAAAACAGAAGTTGAAGGTGGTTTATATGATCTCTGGAAATCATATCTTTAAACAGAATAGATTGCTTTGAAAACAAAAGCTACTTGCGATCTTGCTGTCTTTTATGCACATTTGCAGTGAATGGCAAGAGAAGGATACTTCCCCATTTCTAGGGCACAGCCATTCTCATCAATTTGCCCAGAAACTTACTTTTGCTTGCTGCACAGAACCCTGATTTTTTGTTTGCTATCTGTCTGCCCTTTTTGGGGGGTAATGGAAAGGGGTCCTTAGAAACAATAATTCAAACCACCGTTGCTGTAGTGATGGAACTTAAAAAATTTTTCTTCTCAATCACTGTATGTTAGGATCAGCTTCTCCTTTTATTGCTATAGCCGTGATTTTCTTTGAAAGACCTCACTACCACTCTCACATCATAAAAAAATTGATTTCCCAGCAATCACAGAGGATCAGATCCCATGAATAAGCCACACAGGTTCTAAAATCAGTAAAAGCATCTAGATACAGTGTTCCTACAAAAGCAATTTCATTTCAGAGACATGTCCTGATTCTTGCCATTCTAGCTCTATCACAGCAAACTCCAGATCCATCTTTTCCTAGGATTACCAAGCTGTACATGCATCTTGCTGGCTTGTATTTTTGGGCCCATCTCATGATAAACATTTTCCAAACAGATACTCAGTGGACCTATTTCACATAAGTTATTTTTCTGTCAAAAAGAAGAGCTGTCACCTGGAATTAACAGAAGGAGTAAGAAGTCCATTGGTAAGAAGAATTGTGCTGTGCTGGACAAAGAGCAAATTCTTCATCTGATATGCTGTCAAACTGCAAGCGCCTACTTGGCAAACTGTTTTCGAGTAGGCAGTTCAACCACAGAAATCTCTATGCTGCCTTTTTCACATTTACTGATTTGTGTTTGGATCAGATAATTATTTTCATATTATTAAGCTTAAGTTGGGTCTATACTGGCTTCGTTAAGTCTTCTTTTTCCCGCCTCAATTATTCTCACCTTCTTTCTATTCTTGTTAGTGCTGAGGTTACAGTCAGTGCCTGAGACTTCGCTTGCGTCTTGGAAGTTTGTAACTTTTCTTTCTATTTCCAACGGTAATTCAGCATTTCTCATTTTCACTGCACAAGTGCTGTCTGGCACAACTATAGAAATAATCTCACTTTTTAGATCAGGGGTTCATGTTGTTGATGCYTCCTGAGACAAAGTAATATCCTCTGCTGGATTTTTACCTGGCAGGGTATCTTCTTTCAAATGTCTACATTGTACAACTATTCACAATAGTATAGCTTTTATATCTATAGTATGTCCTGCTACCGCTTCCAGCAGTAACATGGGTCTCCTGTTGTTGTGAGCTCTCTTGACATATCATCCTTACAAAGCATAATATTGTGTACAAGAGCTGTTGTCTTTCTCATTTGCATGAAATGGGCAGTTATCTGCTAACATGATATCCTGAACATGATATTTGCTCACTTTTGCGGTAGAGTCATGAATTGTGTGCTAGAATTGATACTGAATATTCATCTAAAAAAGTCAGTTGACTTGTTACTATAATAACACAATTGTTTTGCACTCTATTTTTTCTTTGAAGTAAGGGAGAGGGAGAATGTTCATGAAGGTAGCTCAGTTTCCTCAAAGTATAATTTTCTAGCTCAGAACTTTAAGAAATTGAGTCAATTCTTATTTCTTGCATTTGACAGAGTTTCTGGTCTTAGCAGCATTTTTTGAACTTACTTCTGCATTAATTCATGATTCTGGTGAAATCAGTTTCTTTGTTTTCTGTCTTCTCCAGATTTTATCTTAGAATCTTACAAATAAAAAAACTTCCTGTGTACTGGTATATGCTATTTCCATTTTTTGGGGGGAGGGGATTTTTTCTGACCTAAGTATTATGTAGTCGAATATGCACCTTCTTCACTCCCCACTCCACCATAGCATAACAAACTGAATATTGAAATAATCTATGACTAACGTTCTGCCATGAGAAAATAGTTTGTTGCTTTTAATTTTTTGGGTCTGAGCTAATTTCTGATCTATAATGTGTTTGTGTACACTTTATCTGAGACTTTTAAGGAACCAAAATGTCAATTGTCATTTGATTCTCCTCATAAAATATGATGCATTCAAAAAACTTAGAAGCTCTAGTTCCAAATGCAGAAGCAGGTTGGTTAGATTTGCTGCATTATAGTCATCTTGCTGTTTAGGTATCCATCTGTTTATTATACTCAGATATAACTCACTGGTGAGTAATTTTTTAGGTTCATCCTCTCCTGCCTTTTAAAAGTACAAGTCTGATTCTCCAGAGTGGCATTTGTAGAACTCAAAGGTGAACCTACATGCTAGGGTTTAGAGGGGAATGCCCCAAGAAGACATTGACTGTCCCATCCTTAGTAGATAAAGCCTTAAGTAGCCCAATCTGATCTCCTAGCTGTCCCTGCTTTGAGCAGGAGGTTGGGCTAGAGACCTTGTGAGGCCCTTTCTGACAGAAGGATGCGGTGGTTCTTGATTCTATGATCTTAAGTTAATAAACAATTTTATGTAAAACTACAGCAAAGCTCAGTAGATTGAGTCTGGATAACATTAGTAAGAGCTCTTCGAGGAAGTTCTATGCTAATTGTGATCAAGATTTTACTGCTTTTGTCATGCTGTGGTTTTTTATCTGTCAAAAGAGGATCATTGTATTCCAGAGTGATCCTCTTGAGGTTCTCATGGCTGTTAATTGGTCAGTTGATGAATGCATGGCAAACACCAAGGAAGCTGTGAATGCTAATGAACCAGCTCTTCTTTCTTCATTTAGTATAATACTTGCATGCTTTTTTTCTTATGCTTTTAGATTCAAGACACTAAAGAAAATTTTGTGGTATTATTGCCTAATGAGTTGTCAGAATCTTTTGGCATAGCTACCAAAAGCAGCATGTGGGCTGACTTTGAGAGGCACACAGTTTGAGTGGGAACCAGGGCATCTCAGAGGGACACCTGTGGCTAGGTTGATGCAAGTTCAACACGAGAGCACCTCCCAGCTTCGAGGGCTATGCTTCGGCTGTGTCTCGGATCATTGGCTGGGTGTGAGTTCTAACTCCCTGCAAATTTTCCGTACCTCAGCTTATATTGGAAAGAATTACAACCATGTAGGATGGACAGGGACCTCTTGCTGGTTGTGTGGGGACAAGGACTTTGTGTGTTGCATGTCTCAGCAGGCAGCTTAGGTTTGGAAGATTTGGGATCACAGGCTCCTGGCTTCTACTAAATCCTGAACTCAGTAAGAGAAGAGAGCTGCTGTCTCACTTTTACGCAAAGTAGTGCTAAGAAGGTAACAGACGGCATTTGGCTTTTTAGCCAGCATCTGCTTGTTTCATCATTGTTTCTACGAGTACTATGACTCTCTGACTAAAATAAGAAAAATACAATCCTGCAAATCATAATGAATAGTTTACTTGCGCTAATATAATCAAGTTTCTTGAAGGGTTAATCTAGATTTGTGAAATTGCATTTGCAATAGTTTCTCCTTGTGGGAAGCATTTCTCAAGTTTGTGGAAATCTTTCTCATAATTTGAGTTCCATACACTTTCTGGAGTTTTATTTTATTTATTTATTTTTATATTGACAGTTTTTAATACCATTTCTTAAGACATAATAGGAAAATAAAATATGCATAATATTATGGATACAGCTACGTGACTACTGTTTTAGAATTCTTATTTTGGATACCTTTGTTCCTAACTGTTGCTTGTCCTGGAGCAGTGTTTTTTAGAATCAAATTTCTTCCTGTTACTAACTTTGATCTATTTAGGTTGCTAGTCTTTCTTGATTTTTAAAGCGCAATTGTGTACTTACAGCATGGCACACCCTGCAATTTGATCACTGCTGAATTTCAACCATATGCAAATAATCAAGGAATTTTAAAAGCTTTAACAAATGCTTWAAAAAGGTTGACTTAAGGCTGACTTGTGTAAGTAATCCTAGTGGGATAACAGGACCTTTTGTTTTTCAGAAGTACTTTGTTTACTATGGAATGGAAACATCTATTAGATAGAACTGGGAGTATTTTGTGGAACAAATAGTACATGAATCTTAGTCTGTGAGCAGGTTTTCTAGAGCTTTGTTATACCAAATAAGGAAGCTTTCAATATTTCTTCTGGTAGAAGTTGTTCCACAGTATATCTTTGTCAAGTAGATATTCCTAATAAGCAATTTATTATGCCTTTCAGAACACTGCTTTGCCATATTTTAGTGCACTAGTGTATATAAAACCCTTTTATATTTAAGAGTGGTTGATTTTTTTTTTCTTTTGGTTTGCACTTCAGACTTTAGCCAGTATTTTTAACTGATACTTCTGGTTAAATGTCTGTGTACCTACTGAAGTTTAACGAAGAAAAAAAACTTTGCCAGAATTTCAGAAATGCGGCACATCCTACAGCACAAGTCAAATACACTTTATGTTGTTATCAACTCTATTCATAGTACATAATCTGTCTCCTGTAATGTATAGAAATAGTGGGATAGCAATTACCACTCTTCTGGGATGAACATGAGAGATGAAGTCTCTAGTAAGGAATAAAATGTTGTATTTGTACAATGCAGTTTTGTAAGAGAGATCATTAAATTTTACTTTTTCCATCTCTTAGATGATGAAGCATGCCTGGGACAATTATAGGCAGTATGGATGGGGACATAATGAGCTCAAACCAATTGCCAGGAAAGGACATTCCACCAACATATTTGGTAGGTTATATGTTCTATTTTTAAGTATTTCTGTCTGTATCTTTCTGAAAATCTTCACAAGCTTCATAGTAAATTCTGTTCCAATGTAAATATTTTGAAATGTGAACCAAAGAAGTCTATCAGTTACTTCAGTGATAATTCAATGAATTACTTTAACTATCCTTTGTAGAAAGTATATTCTTGATGTTGTAAAACCTAAGCTGGGTCTGTGTGCACACTGTTACTTTGATAGATACTTTGATAACAGAATATGGTGATAATATTTAGGGATGCAATAAATTAAAAAAAAAAAAGACTTCTCTAAACCTTCATGTTTAATCCCTTGCCAATATGATACAAGGTAAAATGTGTGTGCAAGATGCCAAAAAGCTGCTAGTCACAAGATGAATTTTGGTGTAAGTTGCTTTAAAAAGATCTAGATAAGGCAAAGTGGTATTGTTACCTGACCTGTGAACTGAGAATCCTGAATACACAGACTTGAATGGAAGAAAAAAAATAGAGTTCAAAACAGAGGTTTCAGGGTAAGGGAAGATTTCGAAGAAATTCAAGGGAAGGGATGTGAATGTCTGAGCAATGGAATGTGAAATATGACTGTTACAAATGACATTTAAATAGTACAGAACATGAGGAGAATAAAGATCAAGAAAGACAGTGTGTATGTTATATATATAACACACAGCACATATAACAGCCTGTGTTATATGTATGTGATCAGACTAGATAATTGAATAGACCTTTCTTCCTTAAAATCTGGTTAATTTGGAGCTGGAGCTTTTTGGTATGCTTGGCAATGTAGATGCATTGGGATAGAATAAATAGCATTGTATTTGGCACGTGGCATTGTACTGTATATGCTACTTGAACCAGAAAAGAATTCATTTTTTTTTGCCCCAGTTCTGTAAGACTGACAGTTTGAAAAAGTGATTGTAACTGTTGAAGACTCAGCCCTGAAGGTTTCTTATATTCCTTCTCATAACAAAACACTTACCTTTAATCACTAGCATCAAAACTAAGCCTGGACTGATCCTGGATGTGCAGCACCTGATAAGACTGGGCTATAAAGTTCATGTGTTTTTTTTTGAAACATACATAGCAAAGCTGTATGTTTTGTGTATGTTATGTGTGTGTTTTTTTGGTTTTGTTTTTAATTCTCTTCTTGTTTTCATACTGTATTCATCATTCCTGTGGTATCTGAAGAAGGCACAAATTTGTCATAACCACTTTTGCATCAAGAATGAGTGTGATTATACTGTGTATACATTAAGTATGTTAGTCTTGGTTATAAAAATCTTCAAGCGAACAGTATTATTTGTATCTTTTCAGGTAGCTGGCTAATGATCTTGTGTGAGGTTGGCTCTTATTGTAATTGGTATTTTGCTTTATTTGTTTTACTTTTGATTTTGAATCTGTTTCACACGGATAACCAAAATAGAGATTAAGACTGTGTAAGCATCCTTTTTTCTGCTGTGAGGTTGAGCCTAGAAAAAATTGTTTTGTTTCAAATCAAAATTTTAGCTTTTCTTTTTCATGCTTAGGGAAAAAGTAGACTTCTGGAGGAAACTCATTGCAAAAGGAGAGTTGGAGCACTTGCTTCAGAAGTATCATAATACTTGGAGGATTTTTGATTTTTTTTTTTTTTTTGCTCTGTCGTTTCCTGTCCTCCCCTTAAATTTAATCTTGAAACTGTTCTCATATCTTACTAAATTAACAAATATTCACCCAAACTGTGTTTTTCAGCAAATAATTTATTGTATTATGAGCATCAACCTTAAAAAAATACCTGTTGGAACATGAGATAGAGAGCAGAACTTGAACTAGGTACACTTCTCCTTGCCCTGCTCCCAGTGAAGGGGTGAGATCTTGTAAAAGAAAAAGAAAATGAACTCCTATAGTGTATGGATACCTGTTTAAATTTGCTACAGTGTAATCTCAGCTTCTGTACTACGCTATGTGCAAACAAACCATTCAGAATCTGGTATTATGATTGCTTTTGTTCAAGCCTTTTATTTTATGATTGCTTTTGTTCTAGAACTTGGTTCATTACTCTTTAGTATGATGTGAAAGATGGTATTTATCCTACTTCTTTATGTTCCCTTATAAAGAGGATTAACGTGTTGGGTAGAGTCATCCAGGCAGGAAGAGGAGCAAGTTAGCATGCTCAGGAGAAAGAGGCATCCAGAGTGGAGGAGGAATTGGAAGAGTATGAAGGGTGCTGCAGGCACTGAACCTTGTACAAGAAAATAGTGTGAGACAGCAGAGAAGAAGAGGGAGCAACAAACTTTTGCCATGAAATTTCTTAGGTTTCTGAAGGGTACTGTGTAGTTTGCAACCTGGAAAGCCTCTGAGTTGCTGGACTGAAATCAAACTTAGAGGAGATGACCTGCCAACAAAAAATATGGAGAAGTGTTTGTTTATAAGCCCCCTTTGTTTCTAGTTTGTTCTATGTTTACTACTTACAGAGTACTTTAAGTAGCCTTTTTAGGAAAGTAGAATTTATTCTAAATCCAGAGTTCTAAAAGCTTTTGGGGATGCTTGTTACACAGAGAACTGACTCCCTCAAAAGCTCTGACCAGCTGTAGCCCCATTACATGTGGACATGTGTTAACAGTGCACAATTAACAGTAGTGTTTCTGGCAAGTTTAGGGGTTAATAAAAACTCCTGAGGGTTTTAATTTTTAGATGAACGTATTTTGGGGAGTGCTGGGGAATAATACAACATATAGGTGACATGAATGCCGTCTTCCCAGGACTGGTCAGATGATGTCCCTGTTTTTTGATAATCAAGGAGATGCTTTTTGAATCAATTAGRTAGTGATAATGCTGGAGCGGGGACATGTAAAATATCTAGTATAGTAATCTCTTAATCGTAGTTAGTGACTTTTGCATACTATAAAATACTAATTTTACGATTTTTAAAGCACTTAAAAATTGCTTTGAAATACTTATTACTTAATTTAGAAGGAGGAGAGAAAGTGAGGGGAAAAATGGTGTAGTTTCATGCCCCAAAGTAAAGATCTAGACTTTCTGTTCTGTTCCTTTTGAACACCAATACACCCATACTTGTACATTAAGTAGTGGAAAGATTGTTGTAGTGCTCACACCTTTGCCTAGACTTTGATTTGATTTGAGACTTTGATTTGTATGGAATTCGGAATACAAGAATGGAAGAAACTTTCCAGGTTGGCTCTGGTTTCTGCTTCAGATATTATTGCATTATATATTCCCTTCTCTTGCTATTTCTGCTGTGGGGCTTTGAAATAGCCTTCCAAGGATAACATGTATAAAACTGTTGCAAGTTAGATTAATTCGTGGACTCTGTGTGTGTATTTATGTATATATTTGTGTGTGTATGTATAAGAACACACACACACATATATATAAATTGTTCTCATATAAATATGGTCCTGCATCCTAAATACTTGATTATTGATTGATTATTATCCTAAATTAATTATTATTGATTATTATGATTATTGATTATTATTCTAAATTGATTATTAATCAGCAAGAGTCATATTACCTTTTTGGATTTGCTTGGTTGAAACAAGTCACGTTTTTATTTCTTTGATAAGATAGGCTTTCCATTCCTGTGATCATTCTAATTTCTCTGTCCTGTTTTCCGGCTTAGTTTATCCTAGAAAATGGAGGAACAGAACTACTCCTAGATAATTCTTCACTACTGCCTTGCACGTTGGCACTGCTTGCATTTCTATTAGAAACATCTCTTTTGAGGCATTCAGTACTGCAGTTTACTTTTTCTATAGCTGTATGTCATCTGTAACTTGTGACCTYCTTTTATCTTTATACTCGAATCCTTTTTTTTACTTCTGTTTTCTTTTCAGATGTTGAACTCAGGTTTTATGCTGAAAATCTTTAATGTTCACCTGTGTGATCTTGACATCTTTGCTAAGCAGTTCTCTTGCTTAATTAGCCAAGAGTAATTTTAGATTAGCCTTGGTCTGTAACCCAGATTCACTATGAAATGAGGAGACTTTCCTTTATATGGCAGGAAAACATGTTTCTAATGTTTGTTTTCAGTGTTCCTGATGGAAGTGGTTTTTAGCAATTTTCAATTACAGCTTTCGTCTAGGTAGTCTCCCTGCTCTGCCTGCTTATTTCCAATATCTCTCCTAATGCATTTAAGTCTGGAGGACCTTCTGCTTCTTTCTCCTTGCTTGGGATGCTTATCCTTTGTAGTTTTAGCATTTCTGACTTAGTGAAATTGCAGACTTCCTCCTCATTTAAGTGTCTGATCATCTTGTTCCAGCAGCTCTGTCAGCTGGCTCCCTTAGTGTTTGTCCTTTTAAAATCCAGACCTGGAAAAAACCTTGTGCCGTTTAATTTTTAGCCAAATCATGTTATGTTTKCTCTGTTCAAGGTTGTTTTGTAGGAACAACTTTACCATAATGTCCTAGCTATTTACCAAGTCTAAAGTAGAACCAGCTATTGTTGATTTGGTGGTTGTTTTTTTGTTTGGGGGGAAGAAGAAGAAGTGGTGGTTCTTATGCCAAGGGCTGTCTTGGCTGTATTGTTATTACTAGTACTTTACGAATTTATATTTACCTGCAATTACACTAGTCCCAGTTGTATTGCCTTTACAGAAGCATTACAGAGTTTGTTTTTTTTCAAATCTGATGTTCTTCTTTATTTTATAAAAAATGGCTGCTCAGCAGAATCTGTTCTTATCATACATCTCAGAGATGATTTGACTCAAACTTTTTCTGCTGTTACTGTGCAGTTTGTTGTACTTCCATTTCATGTGAGATTCAAAAGAAGAAGGTATTGCTGTTGACACTGCATCTTTTCGGATGCATGAATCTTTTGGAAACTAGGTTACAGATAATTCTCAAGTGAAGAAAACATGATTAAATTTAGAAGGTAGGTATACTGTTAACCTTCCGCATCAGACTCCCCTTATCCCTGCCAAGTAGCATATATCCACATTTATGCCAAGAGGAAGATCAGTGTTCCCAGCATGGCAAGGCCTGCAGGGTTCAGGCTGGGGTAAGAGAAGGGGAGGAAGGTGGCCTGCACTGATCTCCTAAGTCTTAAAGCCAAGCCCTTTCAAACTGAGGGAAGGAGGTAAACTTTGAAGCAAGGTGCTCTGTGCCTCACTGACGCATGCTAGCAAGAACGCTSGTGGGCTGCCCGAGTCAGTCACTTGAATTGCGTAACAAAACCTAGTGAGGTTGCTTTAATGGACCTGCATCTTTATGTGGAAACTCTTGCCTGTCTTTTACAGAAGCAGTCTGACTTGRTGATTCTAAATTGTAAAGCAGATCCTACTAAGGGCCTTACTTTTCAGACTACATAGCTGCTCTTTGGATATGATCYTGAATAGTATCTCTCCAACAGCTTGGCCAAGGCATTAGTAGTGTGGTGCTGTTTTGGAAGTGTATAACTGGGAATTGATGAGTTTTTAAAGATATTCACTTATAGATGATATATGATATGAACCTTTATAGCTTCAGGCTTCTTTCCCCCCATCTCTTGCCTTTTTGTGGCAATGAAATGAAATTCTGTGTTCATGAAGCAGGATAATAACTTGCTCCGGTTGTTTTTGAAAGTTGCCTGTTTTTGAAAGTGCTGTTGATCTCAAGATTTATTGTTTATTCCTGTCCTTTAAGATATATACAAAGGGGAGGAGAAAGTATAGCAGAGAGAGAAGGTACAACTTCTCTTTCTGATTTTACCTTTGATGTGCAGCTCTGATTACAGTGACTGAGCTTAAGAAAAATAAAAGGTAGCCAGGCTGTTTAAGATGCTGGAACTATTTGATGATAGGTTCAAAGCATCATTGCAGAAGTGGAGTTTAGTGGTAATCTAGGTCAGGTCATCATTAGACTGCTGGTAAATGGAGTATGCAAGATAATGAGCAGATACGACAAACACCAAGGTAACATTAGAAGGTTTCCAGGGTTTAGTTAAAACCAGAGTAGTTGATGGTATTGCCAGCTTCCCGTGCTGTAATCTAATCCATTTGGGATCGCTATTGGGGATCATAATGACCAAGTCTGATACATGCTCTTTAGAAATTGATTTGTCCCTACAGCTATTTGATGATCTTCTGTGAACAGCATCTTATGGAAACACCATGAAAATTACTTAGTTGATACAAGCTTTGGAGATTATGACTCTCCACTATGTATATTTGTGACAGCTTTAAGTTCCGTATCTTATGAAGTCATCACTGTAGCACAAGTTTGAAGATCCTTTATTGTGAGTTAAATTGAGTGATCTAGCTTGTACTAACTGGTTTATATCAGTCTTCAACCTTTATTTATTTTTTCTTAAACCGTTTATTGAAGAAGTTGATTGACTTTAAGAAAATAAAAAGATAAAACAACAACCTTGGGCAACAGAACATGAGCCTTTGCCAAAAATAGAATACACTGGCTTGCACCTTACCTGATGCTTTCTGAAATTACAGTTCTGAAATGTAATTTCTCTCTTGCTTTTTTTTTCTTCCTTCCTCCTTTTTTTGATAATCTTAAACCACCTAAAAATAAAATGAAGATGTACCAGAGAAGGATTTTCAGATGAAGTCTTCTCTCCGATAATTTAGAGATTCTTAAAGATTTGCAGGTCCTTTTTCCTAGATGTTTGGAAAACAGTTCACCACTGTAAAAAAGGGTTTGTCAGGAGAAGTGAAACAAAGTAATGATAGAAATAGTTGAAAGTTGCATAGCGCTCTATAGTACTAGCAGTATGTTGCTAGACTTTGCGTGGGGACACATGCTGCCTAGAGATGAGCGCTTTATGTGATGGTGGTCCGATATATGTATACATGCGTAAACAAACAGATATGTCTAGATATGTTTCTGATGCTGAGAAAGGTCTCTCCTAAGGAGTAATGGCATGGGCTTTCAGTTATTGTAGGCAATTGTGTACAGACATGTCCATTCTTGTGGACAGAGATTTAAGAAGTCAGCTGTTACTTCATATTCTACCATGCTAGACCTGTCTCATGCATTTGCAGTGTGTCCATGCCTCTCCTTTTCTTTTATCTCACATGGCATGCAAATGGACTGTTTAATCTGGGATGCCTGCCAGCTGTGTTTTGGGATGGATGTTGTGCTCTAGGAGGAAGAGAAGGGTGCCCATAAAGTCACATTGTGGCTATGTTTGTATTACCTAGTGGAATMTGAAGGCTGTAATGCAGTGCTGTATTTTTTCGCTAACATATGACCACATACAGCCTTTCTGTCTTTTGTGAGGGATTCTAGTCTGGCATGTTCCAGGGTCATGTAACATAATTTTCTGCTCCTTCACACATATGGAAAAAAATCCTCAGAGGTGTTCTGGGTTAATAAGGAAGATGTCAAAGGAAAAAAACATAGGTTTTCAGCTGTCTTAGCTAGTGAGTTAATATTTTTAACTTGTCAACCTACTACTAGTTTTCCACCAACTTCCCACTCTTCCTGAGTYTGTCCTATTGCCTGGCCTGCCACAGCCTGTCGCACCCAGCCCCACCACTAAATCTGTGTGACTGAACCAGCTGCCCACTACCAAAGAAAGCTTGCTGCTGCCTGCTGAGCTGAGCCGACTGCCCGCTGCTGCTGCAGCAGCTGCATGGAGAGCTCTGGTCACAGGTCTGGTGCTGAGCAATGGGGAACTGACAGTGCGTTTCTATCTTGTGCCGAAAGTGGGAGTAGCAGTGCTCCCAAGCCCCTAGGAGTGAATGCAACTGCAAGGGCATGTGGCTGCTGTGAGATGAGCTGAGTCAGGCAGAGGAGTTTATTTTTCTAATACCTTTGGCAAGTACAGTATAGCTTGGGGGTGTAATGCCAGTCAAGTTTTTGTCAAGTTTTCGATCTGGAAAACAAGTGAAATATTTAAGTTACTCTGGAAAAATATTCATTAGTTTATTATGTTGCTTTTGTCATCTTTTGTTGTAACAGTAACTGGGCTGCTTGAACTGCTCTGATGCTGTTGCCTACCATCATCTGAGTAGCTGTGAACTTGAAAAGTAAAAGGGCATACCTGAATGTCAAGAGTTTCAAGTTTTGTGGAAGTTTTTGTTTGTTTTGTTTTGAATTGCCAAATAACCAGCACATTTGTAAATGTGATGGAGGTAAATACTGTTCCTTTACCAGGAGGAAATTAGATGATATATTTCAAGGTAAAGATTCAGAGATGATCTTTGGAGAATACGATTAAAAGCTTCTGGAGTCATCTTATTGTAAAATCCTCATGAAGAGAAAGCCAAAGGAAACAACTTCTGCTCAGCCTCTTTTTCTGTGTCTGTGTTTTCAGCCTTTGATTCTATGTAGAAGATAAATGAAAGGATAAAGGGAGTGAGAGGTATATGTATAAAACAAGTATGTTCTTGATTCCTCTCATCATTTTGATGAAGAAGTACTTGGTGAACAGCAGTTTTATCTGAACTGCACATCTGCAAATAACCTACCCATCATTGCCTTTTTTTTCCATGGCAAAAGAAAGGAAGAAGAAAATCCATCCACGTTAGCTAGTAAAGAAAGGTAATTTCATGATGCAAATTGTAGCTCAGTCTCTGTGTTTCAGATTTGGTTTTGAAAGTAAATGAAACTGGCCTTAGGACAAGTGTATGCAGCTGTGTCCTTACAAAATCAGGAATATGTGACTACCTTGAGAAAATTTTGAACATTTTATGTATATTGAATGTGTGGGTGGTTTCTTTTTTTCTTTTTCCCAATAACCAATTTTGGAAAGACAGCTGTCATTAAGTACATAGTTCGCAAGAATTGMTGACTAATTTGATAGTGCAAAAAAAGTTGCATCAGGTCAAATGAAAGATCAATATAGGATCATTACTGTCTCCMAAAATTGCCCAAAACAGGTGCCTARGGAAGAGAGAAAAGAACAGGACAAGCATGTAGTAACTGAGTGTTACTCTTCAGGTTTATAAAAGTTTGTGCAGTGTTGGTGCTTCTGGATTCAGAGGCAGTAAGGTTTATGTAATAACCCTCAGTGTATTTTTCCATGATTTTGTCCAATCTATTCTTGAGTCTTCAGAGCATCTGTAATATCCCGTTACAAGGAGTTCCACAGCTTGATGTCTGTATTGTGTGGAGAAGAATTTATTTTGTTTGTTTTGAACAGTCTTTCTACTCTCTTTAGTGGGTGTCTAATTCTTGGAGGAAAACCTGGGAAAATATTCCTTATTCATCTTTTTCTTGTGAAGTCAGTTGTGTCTATATTATTTGAAAAGTTTTGGTCTGTTAAGTAATTTCTCGTATCTGTGTTTTTTCTCACACATAGTTTTTACTTTTATCTTTTCTGCTCTTCTGTTTCTTTGAGAGGAAGATTGGAACTTTGTTCTTTTTTCTATTTTACTCACTGTTCTTTTCTGAATAATTGTATTTTGGGGATTTTTTGACTGCTTATGGAGTCTAGAAACTCATTATATAATGGCTCTACAGTTGCTCACAATTAGCCTTCTTTTTCAAGATATGAATGCTGCAGCATATRCAGCATTGTCAAATGATTTGTAAGTGTGTTGAATAGCATGCACCCAAGCGCTCCTCTGTAGAATCCCACTAGCGATTACCCTCAATGAAAATTGGCCATTTATACCTACCTCATTTTCTGTCTTTTAATGAATTATTCATCCATGTGAAGAYGGTTTCTTGTCTTCTGACAGCTTGATTTTCTCAAGAGCCTTTTTTGAGGGATGTTCTTATGTACCCTCAGGATATGTTCTCTGTCCATATGCTTGTTGACTCCTTAAAAAGACTACCACTGAAAGTACAACATGACTTCCCTCCAAAAGAAGTATTTTGACTTTTCCTCAGTTCATCAAATTAAAACAGTCCCCGATGTATTCTGCTAATTGGGCAAGCAGTATTTTGCAAACAGTAGTGCTTTGCCTCACTGCARTAGACTTGATGTTTGTTCAGGGTATGGTGGTTCTCTTAAAATTCATGAAAGAATGCAGGAAGGAAGCAATCTGGCTGTGCAATCTCTTAACTGCCTAGTGTTGATGCCATACATGGAGACAACTATAGCTGTTTGAAGAACAATTTTTGAATGTTATTACTGTTGTCAAATTGTCGCAAGCATGCTCATGCAGATCAGAAAACTTTACAGTTGTCGTCTTCTGTTTTTTCTTTTTTATAATCCAATATTCTCACTGAATGCTTCTCTCCCAGTCCATATTAATTTGTTTACTACATATTTAGATCAGTGGTTCTTAGTGGCTTTTTTACATGTTTCTGAATTAATGACATTAAGTAAATCAGGTGTTATTTGGAAGGTAGAAAATTCTGKCTTTAAATTATTGTAATGAAATGCACAAATGCAAAGTGGAATTAGAAGTGCACACTTTATTTCTATAATCTGCGTTATAGAACAGTAAGTACACATCTACTTCAAACAATGAGGAAGGATTTAAGTCATGTTAGGGTATAATGCTCAGAATCATGTGGAGAATATTCCCCCCCCCCCCCAAAAGCATCCTTCTGTTTTGACTCTTATAACTGGATAATTTGCTCTAGGGAAAAGAATATATTTCAGTTGCCTGTCGGGAAGCTTTGGACTTCTGCTTTTTTTGATTTTGGAGTTATTTAGGCTGAAGGACTGCTATTTTTGCATTAGAACTTGTTTCCCATCATTTAGAATTAACAGTAGAAGATGCAAAAAGGAAATGAAATAAAGGCTCTGCAATCTATTTTGGCTTGTATTAAAATTTTAAGTAAATAGGCATGACAACTGAATAAGGATTAGTGTACTGAGCTTGAAAACCAAGACAGGTAAGGACAGTACCATGAGCATGCCAACAAAATTGGATGCAGGTATGAGTATATTTTGCTGTCATCTGAAGCCAACTGTGAGGGAGCTGTAAGTGAGAAACTGTGCAGTCACGTGAGTTCAGCAGTATGCTTGTGCCTAATGTACTATCTAATACCAGCCTTGCCTTGGGTGCTGCTGGGTTTAACTGTGTGAATTTGGATTCTGYGTGGTTCCGGTCCATCATTCACAGATGCTCTTTTCTTTGAGTCTTCTTCTTCCTGGTTTCTCAAAATGGAGTTGCTCTAGGTCTATATTTTCGTTTAGTTGTCACTGACTGCTTCTTGCATGTAACTGGTTGCTTTGCCATCACCGTTCATTTCTCATTAATTTTTYTTGCCTCCACTAACCTAAGCATTAAACATAATATTTTGATCTGCTCTTTTAATTGGTCTAAGSTGTTGTAGATAATTGATTTCTTCACAAATGTTTAAATGCTTACCTGTATTTTATAGCAGGGCTGAAATTGTACATTGCATTTTTGTATGAAATCTATTGTTTCATCATTTCATCATTGGAATTAAACTCTGTTGTTCAATAGTTTAATTCATTTTCTTAAACATTATTTTGTTCCTTTCAGGTCATTAAGATATTTTATAGGTGATAGCCTTCAATATTGACAACTTTATTGCCAGAGCCTGATTACAGATAAAGAACATGGGGATGATAATTGTTTGCTTTCAATTTTCTTGTTTTATATTTTTTTATGAGGTCTGTAGTTGTGTATCAAATTAAGAAATCCTCTTGCTGCACTAAGAAAACTTGAATTCTTTGTACCTTTTTAGGTAGAAATTGCCGTATTTTCCCTAGATCAGTAAGGTCTTGCGCAGTCTACATGTTTCAGCCATTCTTAARGCAAGAATATCAATAATAAGAATATTCATTTTCTTAGACTTTAATAACTGTACATTTAATGTTAGGCTGAGTTTTCCAAGGAAGCATTTCCACTCAATTGCTAGGGATTAAAACAGTTGAGTATGTGAACAGTAGTAATTCTAATCTTTTCAGTTCGCAGTGTACCAATGTGTGCTGCTTTGAGGAGGTATTGACTTTTGTCCTTTGTTTCTGGAATCATCAAAACTGAACAGTGAGGATGTGCTCTAGGACTTGGGCGCATACTTGTAATGAGGTTACTCTGGCAGTAGAGCTAGTCCTTTCCAAATGCCAGATGCTGCTGCCGGGCTGTCTGAGCAGAAATTTAACTGGAACCTTGAGTTGACCTCTCAAAACTTCTTAGATTCCCTTTGAGTCATTCCCACAATTAGACATATTGCTAATCAAAGTCTGCAATTTTACTCCATTGGAAGATTCTGGTTGCGGTAGGTGATGCCTGTCCAGGGCCCTGCAAAACCAAGAACTGAATGATACTTGTTCTATTTCTGCCATACAAAGGCTGTTGGATCTTAAAATTTTGACCATTAGTAGGATCATCCTGTTGGTCCTGCTGTTTTGAAAGTGAAAACATTTTCCTTTCATCTGGATCTCAGGTTTTTACACATGACTAACTAGGTTCTAGCTATCTAACAGTTYTGAAGAGAAATTGGCTTTCTATGCTGTAAAATAGATTATTTCCGTAGCAGGGGTGCGTTAATATAGATATCTGTCCTATTTGTATAATACAGAAGCGATTTTCTTCAGTAGTAGCCCAAATGATCTTAATATATCCAGCTAATCTTTCTTCCTCAAGTAATCTTGCCAATTTCTCTAGCTCTCATGTAAGCATTAGTAGTGGTGTCAGTAGGTTGTCCTTATGAACAAGGTAAGAGTCTCTAATAGATTCCTGTGTGTTTTTACCACTGCTTTAGGAAATATTAAAATCCTAGCTTGATTGTAAAGGACTGATGAGCATCTCACTTCTGGGTCTTTCATCTGCTAATTTTCTATCTTTTCTATCTTTCTATCTTTTCTATCAGCTAATAAAACATTTCCTTTTGTAATTGTGTAAGATAGAATGGTTAGAAGGGTTATATGTATGTATTAGGCCTATTGTGTGTGACATTCCTTAGAGGTTTAGTGACATCATGTTAATTGTTCCACTTAGACTGATTTCCTTGACTTGTGTTGTTGCAGTCCTGGTTTGACCAACAGTGCATTTTGAAAATGAGGTAGCCACTTGAATTGCATTTTTTTCCCTTCAAGTCTGGGCATCTATGTTCTATCTAACTGAAGATTTTTGTGTCAAAGTCATGTTGTGGATTCACATCCTGTGTTTCATTAGTCTTTGGTGCAAGCATTTGGGTCAGATACAGACTTTGTTAGGAAATTCCTGTATCAGTCTTCAAATAGATTCCAAGCAGTTCCTCTTGTGTTAGAATACAGGAAAACAGAGACTGAAAGGGAAAGACAAAATGATTGCTTTCTATAGTTGTAGTTCTTTGAAATCTGTTGACTTTACAAATTCCACTTTTGCCTTCTCTTCTGAACCTGATCTCCTGCTCAGCCCTCAACTAGGGTAATAAAAACCCATGTGGAAGTGTTATTCAGAAGTGATGAGATTTGTTCATGGTACACATCCATTGAAGAAAGAAGTCTGTATGGGTGACATCTCAAATAATCGAAGTTTCTGTGAAGTACCTATTTAATGGTTACTTTTCAGCTCAGMGTGCAGGACTTAACTGACATGCAGTTTAATTTACCATCTTGTTCCTTATTTACTTAATGTGGCTATGCATCTCGAACCTTTGCAGTCTTTTCTGAGCCTAATTCATCTAGGTTACTTTGAATATTGTCTTTAGTACCTCACTGCTCAGTCTCTTCTGCTTCCACAGAATAAATACAGTAAGCAATCCTGTRGCTGGTATCATACTTTGTGAATCTCAATTCTTAACTTCATATTATAATAAAAATGAATTACTAATTTTTTTCATATTCCTTTCTGTCATGGAACACATGACAAAGATTTGTCTCCCCATACTTCAGTAATCTCTTGTAAGTTTTTAAAAAATCTGCCAGTTTTCAGTTCTTCATCTAGCACTTTGATATATTCAAAGAACTGTAGATAGACCATTTTTTGTTCAGTGACCCTACTGTTTATGTATTGTTGTAAGATTTGCTAGATAATCCAGACAGCGTAGAGAATGCATTTGCTATCAAATGAAGAAATTACTTGTCTAATTTCAGGAAACTGAAGTCTACCTAAATATAAATTTAACATTTAATATTTTGCAGTCCTTTGGAATAATACTCTTACTTAATGAAAGAGCATATTGTTTTGTTAATAGTTTTGCTATTTCACACTTAAATTCCTTCCATTAACTCAGATGAATGTTTTGTTTTATTTACAAAAACAAGTACTGCATTCATTAGGCAAACTTCATTAAGTTTGGAACTCAGTCTCCTAGAATTGTGATTAGATGGAGGAGAAGCTTCCAGATCTGATACTTGTAAAACGGAGCCCTTTTGGAATTGGTCATTGTCTTCTACAGCATGACCAACTGAGCCTTTTACTGGACAGGGGCAGCCCCTGGGAGAAGTGTCTTCACCCAGAAGGATTATTTTCTATTGTAATTTGCTTATTTGTTTTATAGCCTTTTTTTATTTCAATAAGACATCTATTTTCCTCTCTATCCTAAGTAATAATAGTTCAGAATGGTTGGGGTGGTAGTAAGCTGTGTTTAGTCCTCCAAGCTATTATCTCATTATTTACAGTTACTTTATTACCTTTCAAAGGACACCATACGTGATTTAGGTCCATGAAAACTATCCTCTTGTTCTTTAAGGCAAAATATATGGATTTGGCATGGCTATGAGATGAAAATACATACTCTGTTTTGAATAGAAAATGATTTCTTTTTATAAAAAATCCACAAATCCTTGGGCCCTGATGTGATGCACCCACAACTACTGAGGGAGCTGGTGGATGTTGTTGCCAGGCTGCTCTCCATCATCTTTGAAAGKTTGTGGAGAAYAGGAGAGGTGCCTGAGAACTGGAAGAAAGCCAATGTCACCCCAATCTTCAAAAAGAGCAGGAAGGAGGATCCAGGCAACTGTAGGCTGGTCAGTCTCACCTCCATCCCTGGAAAGGTGATGGAACAGCTCCTCCTGGATGTCATCTCCAAGCATGTGGAGGAAAGGAAGGTGATCAGGAGTAACCACCATGGATTCACCAAGAGGAAATCATACTTAACCAATCTGATAGCCTCCTATGATGGCATATATGATGATAGATGAGAGGAGAGCAGTGGATGTTGTCTTCCTTGACTTCAGCAAAGCTTTCAACACTGTCTCCCATAACAGCCTCCTACATAAGCTGTGGAAGTGTGGGTCAGACGAGTGGACAGTGAGGTGGATTGAGAACTGGCTGAAAGGCAGAGCTCAGRGGGTCGTCATCGGTGTCGCGGAGTCTAGTTGGAGGCCTGTGGCTAGTGGAGTCCCCCAGGGCTCAGGACTGGGTCCCATCCTGCTCAACTTATTCATCAATGACCTGGATGAGGGGACAGAGTGCCTCCTCAGCAAGTTTGCTGATGATACCAAGCTGGGAAGAATGGCTGATACACCCGAGGGCTGTGCTGCCATTCAGAGAGAYCTGGMCAGGCTGGAGAGCTGGGCAGAGAGGAACCTCATGAGGTTCAACAAGGGCAAGTGCAGAGTCCTGCACCTAGGGAGGAACAACCCCCTGTACCAGTACAATCTAGGGGCTGACCTTCTGGAGAGCAGCTCTGCAGAGAAGGATCTGGAAGTGCTGGTGGACGACAAGTTGACCATGAGCCAGCAATGTGCCCTTGTGGCCAAGAAGGCCAATGGTCTCCTGGGGTGCACTGGGAAGACTGTTGCCAGCAGGTCGAGGGAGGTGATCCTGCCCCTCTACTCAGCCCTGGKGAGGCCTCATCTCRAGTACTGTGTCCAGTTCTGGGCTCYCCRGTACAAGAGAGCCATGGAGCTACTGGAGAGAGTCCAGCATCGGGCCACGAGGATGATCAGAGGGCTGGAACATCTGCCCTATGAGGAACGGCTGTGAGAGCTGGGCCTGTTTGGCTTGGAGGAGAGAAGACTGAGAGGGGATCGTGTCAATGTGTGTAAATATCTGAAAGGAGGGTGTCAAGGGGACGGGGCCAAACTCTTTTCGGTTGTCCCATGTGACAGGACAAGAGGCAACAGGCACCAACTGAACCACAGGAAGTTCCACCTGARYRTGAGGGGSAATTTCTTCACTGTGAGAGTGACGGAGCRCTGGCACAGGATGCCCAGAGACGTTGTGGAGTCTCCTTCTCTGGAGATCTTCAAGGCCCGCCTGGATGCAACCCCGTCTACCATGCTCTAGGTGACCCTGCTTGAGCAGGGAGGTTGGACTAGGTGATCTCCAGAGGCCCCTTCCAACCTTACCCATTCTGTGATTCTGTGATAACTTTAAACTGAATGATTTGAAAGAGCAGCAGGAGGGGGAAGTGTTAGCTGTCTGTCCATTGTAGCCAGTTGTTTTCCCGTTAGCACTGAGTGCAACTCTAATGCAGGCCAGTGATCTTCAAATGTGTGAGGTTTGTTCTTGTTTCCTATTTCCGATGCTTCTTTGCTGGCTGTTCCATCCATTTTAAGATGGAAGAAGGCAGCTATAGCTGCATTGTTGCCTATTCTGGTTAGGTTGTGAACCTCCGAAGAAAAGTTCAGCAGAGGTTGTTTGTATTCAGGGACAAATTAAGAATATCTCCCCTCTCCACACAGA
Source organism: Rhea americana (assembly GCF_003343005.1). Lineage (NCBI taxonomy): Eukaryota > Metazoa > Chordata > Aves > Rheiformes > Rheidae > Rhea > Rhea americana. The sequence goes on from NW_028187111.1 coordinate 1,624,542, forward strand.
AAGCTAGTGTCTTTCAAGTAGCTGAGAGCGAGTAATGCCCTTTGAATCTCTCACCCCACCTAGTGTAGCCCACAAATGGTTGTGCCTCTCTGGAAATATGAGGCAGCGAGTGTGTTATGTCTCTGATCATATGGGTTGCCATATGTCCAACTCTATTCCTGTAGGCACAAGACTTCCGGGAATAGGGATTTCAAGTTAGGCTTTTTCCCCCTTTATGGGAAGACTTCATGTGCTGCCTAATGGATGCTAAAGAAAGAGGACTGGGTAAACAATGTGTTACAATATATTGATTGTAATCTTTTGACCTTTTGGAAATATGTTCAGCTCAGCAGTTTTAAAAAMCAGTGTTCAGAGAAGTCAGAATAAAGTTTCTTTGCAACCTTGATTCTGTCTCTAGTACCTGTATGCTGTGATCATTTAATTATTTGATCAATAAATGTTTAAGACCTAAGCCAATTCTTAAAAAAAAAAAAAGAAAAGAAAAGAAAAAAGAAAGAGGAATCTCTTCTTTTGTATTTCTATGCAGAGAATGCCATAAAAAAGAGATTGTGTAAGTTTGTATTTTTCAAGATGATTCCTGCAGGGCTGGAAAGTAGATATACCCATGCCCAATATGCTGCTGGTACTCACTGGTGGGTGCTTGAATGTTTGCTTCTGAGATCTAGAAGAGTGTGGATGATAGTACAATGGTGCCTGAACTTTTTTTTTTTCTTTCCATGAGGGAGGAATGAATGGATTCTTGCGCGATGTACTCTTCTCACTCCATGCCTATTACAGAATATGAGAGTTTCCTGATGTGGTTATGGTAGTGCTCAAGCTTAAATGTTCTTATTTTTTGAAACTGTTACGAGACAACTGAACTTTTAGAATTCCCAAAGCTCCCTATTGATCCAAACACCTTGTGTTATAGTCTCCTTTTCATATTTTTTAAGTGGCAAATTAGAGGTTAACTGACATGTCATGAATATGAAAAGGTAGGAAGCAGGTGGCTTCTGTAGGTCTAATTCAAATGGTGATCCACTTCTGTACAAACGGTGGGATTTGGCACTTCTGTAAAGATTTTAGTATGACCTTTCAAACCTTACAGTACTTATGTACCACAACGAATCAACTTTCTAAGAGTTATAAATATACCTGATGACCAGTTTGCTAAAGGATATATATTCTAATTAATCTTAACAAATGTAGCATGTCATGACATGTGCTTGAATATTCTTAATGAACCAAATAGACTTAAGGCTTTTCATATCTAGTTCAAATTCATTAAAAACAAATACACACCGAATTTTGAGGAAATTGATTACTTTGGTATAAAAACTGTTATGTTTAATTTTTATTATTCAGGGAGTTAATCCCTGAAAATGGATTAAGCTTTCATGTAAGTATCAGTAATTTAAGGGCTTAAGAGAATTACAGTTGGGATGGTAAGTTAATTCAGTTATTGTTATTCTTGAGAGAGGGGGAAAAAAGACCAAAAACTCTAAACATGTAGAACTCAGAAATGAATGAATAGAAACAACCTAAGCAGCAAGACTGTCTCCCTTGTACAAACCAGTGACATACTCATCAATCAGCTGAATTGCTACTGTTTGAAGTGAATGGCATTTTAGGGTCAAGCGTCAGTGTTTTTTTTCAGGAATTCATGAGTGCCTTGCAGAGCCTCTGCAATAGTTAAAGTGAACATCTTAGGGCTGTGACTTTATTAAAGAGGCCAAGCCAAGGCATGTCTGCTCATTTGCTCCTGTAGTAAGTGTTGGGAAATAYTAGACATTACTGCAATTACCGATCGCTTTATTTTGCATATGCTACACTTTTCTGTCCTCAAATCCCTAATAATCTCTTGAAGAGGCATGTCTTCCTATCCTTTTTTTCTGTCAAAGTGGAGTTGGTCATGTTCAGGTTAGGAGAGCAAGTAAGGAGCATTTTTCTCTCTCTAGTTTTCTCTCCCCAGAATCCAAATGATAGCAGTGTCCAGAAGCGTTAAAAGAGAAGTGACATCCTCTTATGTAGCTGCTAATTCCTTGCTCATTTTGACTATTCCTTGTACTATTTGTCTCTATAGTAACTTTGCTTTCTTACTGCTTAGCTTATTTTCTCTTGCTTTTGATGTTTAAGAAAAAAATAATGAAATAGTCACTTGTAATAGAAATCTCTTTTTTTCCCCTCACCTCCTTTAGGAAACTCACAAATGGGTGCTACCATAGTAGATGCATTAGATACTCTTTATATCATGGGGCTTCATGATGAATTCAGAGAAGGACAAGAGTGGATTGACAAAAATCTTGATTTCAGCGTGGTGAGTAGAACTTGTCCTAGTATTTCTTTAGTCCTTTTCACTGTGTTCCTCCTGAGGGGAGGTGAAAGAGGTCTTTCAGCTGGAGCTTAAAAAACTTACTCAAAGTATCAGAACTTCAGGTGTAAACTTKCAGTTTACAGAAGTCCTCTATGTTTAGAAAATTCTGTACTTTGAAGAAGAACTTTTGTACTCTTCTAATTATAGAGTTATGTCTCTATATTGTATTTTCAGACTACAAATTTTTATTGGATAATGATAGAAAAGGAAAGTGGTCCATGAGAAGCAACAGTGCCTCTACAGAAGGAATAGATGCAAAGTAAAGTCTGATTAAAAAAAAAAAAAAAGGCAGACTTTAGTAGCTGATAGTAGCAGCAAATAATGGAGTTATGAAAGACAATTTTTCCCAAACTATAGTATATRAATTACTTAACATTACAATCTAAGTGTTTTCTTCCCCCATATTACTAAGATTTTTTTACAGTAAGCCAGAATGCCATTTGAGTGTCCTTCGTTTGCCTGTAGATTCAAAATCAATCAGAAGAATTTTTCAGTTGGTTATACAGTTGGTTTCTGATATTTGGAAATTCTTCCTGTATACAGAGTTCATTAATGTTAAATAGAAGAAATGACTCTATTTTGTTCTTATTAGGGCTCTTAGTACTATTTGGGGGAATATTTCATAAACTGACAGAACTTGTATTTCAATTCTGGAACTTGCCCTATGGCTCCAAAAAGATTTTTATACTCAACAATGTACAAAGTGAAACTTTGGTATGTAGTCGGAGTTGAACAGACGTTTATTTTTGTTCTTATATTAAATTCTACATTTCAGAAAGGATTTGTTTTGTTTCATACATTGATTATCTGGCAAACACTACGGAAATTCTACTCTCTGCTCCCCCTGTCTCCCTTCCCTCCCCGATACTGCCAAATAATTATGTAGTCTAAAACTGAAGACTCTACGTATGTCAGAGACAGAATAGACATAATGATATAATTATGACTATGGACTAAATTGCTTCCTAGTTTTATTCTGAACCAAGGCAATCTCAATATAAATTTGCAGATTTAATCCTGTATTTGTTGAAAAAAATTACATGATCCACTGGGCTTCAATTATAGCTTTCCATGTATCAAAAACGTTCCTGAAAGTTAATAAGTTTTCTTATTTATATGAACCTTAAGTAGAAAGTAGAAACAAACTCATCTTAAGAATTGTTCTTAAAGTTACTGTTCCTTTTGGATAATTTTACTGAGAAACAGAAGTTACTRGTTTCACTATATTTTTGCTTGTGCTGATTATGTTTGTAATAGGTATTATAGGGAATTAGACATTGTATTGTTGATATTTTCTRTATGTGAATAGCAATACATCTTTCACTAAAATCATATTTTTTAGATATTTCAAACTTTAGACTTCTAAGCATAAACAGTATTTAACATTTAAAATGTTCATATAATCTCTCTGAGATAARTAATATGTGCTTTTGGGGTTGTGCAAAATGCTGGATACAGCCGTAAGTGCCACAGAAAATATAGCGTGGAAGGGAAGATACTGATAAATGTCATGTTATCTGCGTGCTAACTCCTAGAACGGCTTGTACTGTGTAAATTCCAGTGACTTCTAGGTAAAAGAAAGCATACCTTATCTCAAAAGCCTTTATTAAAATATACATTTCTCTATTTAATGGGTTGAATGAATAGAAGTTTATAGGAGAGACAGATGGGGTATATGCAGGCAAAGGAATGAATGGGGGCCAGTAGGATGCAGAAAGATGATAAAACTAGTTAGCTTCTCTTAATTTTCYGGACCAGGTTAAATGAACCAGATGTACTAGTGAATTTAGCCCAAATATATTAAAATAGATGGTGATAGTAATATTTTTTATGCTTTTGAGTTTCTCAGTGGTCTGCAGTACATGTTGTCATAATATCAAATATAAGAAGGCTATTCCCATTTGGACTACATTAAAATTGAGTTGAATTTGAGATTATACATGGGTAAGTCAGGGTAAGAAAGCACTTTACAGGAATTCTCTAATTATGCTTCTATTCTGTTTTAAATCCAGAAAATTCTCAGGTGTGGTTAAATGTAAGAAAAAGTAAGATGTGCTGAGTTATGGGAATGTACAGTCTTTGCCTTCTCTCCTACCCTCCCCCAAAGAACTTGCACTTTGTAGTGGTAACATAATTAGAAAGCAGGTGAAAAACTAATCTGATTTTTAAAAATGAGTTTAATTTCACACAAGAGGCACTACTCACTATCACGAAGATGTACACAGGAATACTAGTATAGATCTAGATAGTGGCACGATGCCAACCTCTGCATGCTTATTGGCTTTGGATATGTACATTCCTCTGCCTTGTGGTTTTTTTGTTTGTTTGTTTGTTTGTTCTTTGCTTAGAGAGCTTGTTAAATATTTACTTTCTTTTTTTTGTTTTTCCTCTTCCAGAATTCTGAAGTATCTGTTTTTGAGGTCAATATTCGCTTCATTGGTGGTCTACTGGCAGCATACTACCTTTCAGGTCAAGAGGTAAGGAAACTGGAAAGTGTCTGTGAGATTTCATGTATTCTAGCAAATAAAGGTTGCATATGAAAAWTTTTTTAGAATCTTAATTTATCCACAGTTTGCAAACTAATTTTACACACTTGTTTCTGTGCAGCTCTAAGCTAATTGGAAATCCTTCCTTAGAACTTTGAAATGCCTCATTTGTCAAGGTTTTCAGAAGATGCCCACTTCAGTCTGAAATGTCAAATCCCTAGCTTTTAATGCCAATAATAACTCATTTTATCTACAAMAGTAGAAATAATATTTTTCTCAGTTGTCCTGCAAGGCTTCAGATTTGCTTCACAAAAGTCTTAGAAAATCTTCTTACCATTTCCTCAKTGACAAATTGAAAAATATCAGGTCAAATCCATCTGAGTGCTTATCCAAATACATGCWTATATAGATAGAATGCATATACCCAAACACTCGCAGTCTTGGACTACAGTTTAGTAGTATCATTGCTGTGGCCTCATGTCCCATTTCCTCTTATACTTTAACAAGGATGGAACCTGGCCCAGCCTACACATTAAGTCATAGCTTTTCTCATGTCTTAACAACTAGGTGTTTTTTKGGGTTATCTGTTTGATTTTGTTAATTTACTTGGATCCCTTTTTTTTTGTGGCCTTTCTGTAGTCCTTTACCTAAAACATTAGGCTTTCAGCCATATTTCATGGGTTTGATCCTTTTCCACTTGTCCATACTTCGTGTCCCTCTTCATGTAGGGGAGAACTATGTGGCTGTCCACAAGTTCTCAGAGATTGCATCAGAAGCCTAAAAGGAGTGAGGAGAAACTCCATATTTGTTATCTTTGGAATCATCCTGGGACCCATGAATTTTTGGGAATAGAGCACACTGTGGCAGAGCATGTGACAGAACCATTGCTTATCTTGAAAGAAATTGTTAATTCACTTTTCATTGAGTATTGCTGCCTCACCTTCTTTACTGTTTGCACTCTCCAAGCTTCACCTTGTTGTATTAAGATTARCTGCAAACAAGCCCTTTCTGCTGCACTAATTTATGTGGTGTATTGTAGGAGGCCTGAAAGAAAAGGAAAAGAACAGAATTTTGCTACTCCATCTCCTTTGTAGCAGCTTAAGTGCTGAGCTTGTGTTCATGGCAGTGAGTCTTTCTGTGCCTGCAGAGTCTCTCAGGCTTGATCTCACACCAGCATTTCCTGGGAGCTCAGTAAGGATTTTACCCTCAGAGTGGCCCTATTCCCCATTGTTAAGAGTCAGCTCTTTAATGATGATCATGTTAAAAGCCTTCAAGCATTGAGTAGAACAGTCCCACATCATCTTTTCAGATGTGAACAGTGATCCTGTCTCTGGATAACTCAAAACTGGAGTGTGCTCCTTGGAATTAGCTACTGTCAATATGAAAAACCGCAGAGGAATAACAAAGATTACTTATTGATTACTGGATTTATTTGTATAGATCAGTACTATASCTGTGCACAAGCACAGTGGCAAGAGCTTTCTTGGCCTAATATGCAGATGAGTGCAGCCATGCTTTGCCTGGATTCACAGGGCTGAGTATTTACTTTTCAGTTGCTTCTAAGGACTCTTTTGGGTCAGAGCAAGCTCCTTTGCTTAAAGAGTTTTCATAAACATGTTTTATTTCCTTCCATTTTAGAAGGCTTTTACTCTCCCATCTTCCCCAATTTTTGACCACTGTGCTGACTCTTACGCCTTTTAAAACTATTTTTATGGCATCAGGCTCTCCAATGGACCTTTAACACTTCATGATTTGTGGTAGAAGATTATTTTTGTCATGTGATCTGATTTCCTATCTTTATTTTCCAAAAGAAGAGCTCATTAACRAGTGTTCAGACCGCTTTTCTTTCATGTAGTATGGCAGACAGGATTGCTTTTGTTATCTGAGAGATTACTTCATTTGCTGAGTTAGATGTCTTCTGTGCAATTTGTCAGCATAGATAAGATAAGCAAGGAAGTCTGAGACTTCAAAGATTGAGCCCAGAAGAGAGAGATCTGCCTCTGATGAAAACTCTTGGGAGTGAGTCATTTCCTAGTTAAACTGTTCAGTTGGTTTCAGATCTGATGTTTCCAGATGTGGTATTTCCAATCTCGTCTTCTGTGTGCTGTCCCCCAGAAAGAAAGATATTCATCAGCTCTGGTTTGGGGCATGTGTCATTCTACTTCTGTTGCACTCAGACATTTGAGGAAGCACTTCTTAGCCACTTCTAAAACAAACAAGTCTGATCTCAAGCATTTGGATATTTTACCCACTCAGTTCACAGATGTGCACATGGGCCTGTGCATCTGAGGACATCTCTAACTATTAGTARGTATCATTGCTTTGTTCATCAGTCATTTATTTGCTCATTTTCTCTTCCCATCTGTTCATGATGGGAAAACACCATCTCCCCTATACACCATCTCCCTTCCACCAAACATCTGTTTCTCTAAGATTTACTAGATCTTGGTTCAGGAGTCTGTCACATTCATCTCTGTATTTTTGTATTGCTTGTTTGGTRTATTAAAAAATAGTTTTGTATGTAGAATAGGCCTCTCAACTTTTTGCCTTTAGTGTGCATAAAATCTGCTTAGGTCAGCTGTGGAGGGTTACTGCTGCTTGACTGTTATAAAACCTGTTCTTATTTCCTTTTGATTCCTATCTGTTAGTGCTGATAAAGATGCTGAACTGACAGCCTTAAAAGAAAGTGTCTAAGGCCTAATTTTGGCTGTGACAGTTAACCACATTTAAGTGGCCACATTTGGAGCACTTGTTAATCAGCATGGTTTATCTATGTGCTTTTGCCCTTTGTATATAGAGGATAATTGTACTTGATAGGTTTTTGTCTGGTTGTGATTCATCATGCTAGATATTGATCATGGTTTAAAAGATACCTAGCTATTAGTTGAGATAGAATTGTCCTTCTTACTGTTTTTTTTCAGAAATATGTTAATTTTTTAATTATTTATTTTCYCAGAATAGCATGACTGTCTCCATGGCATATTTTAATTGTCATATTACTGATATTAGATGAAAATCAACCGTGATCAGGCTTTTAATGGTAGGAGAGCTGGTTAAGAGGATGGCAAWATTTAACAACGTTCGCAATAGGATTGTATTGCTGTCCCTTCTTTCAATAAGAGTTCTCTTGTGCTCACTCACTGCAGTGGATGAGAAAATAATGAAATACACTTCYTTTACAACAAGAAATGCTGCTGTTTTAGCAACTGGCATCTTGGTTTAAAATTCTGTGGGCTTGTCCAGTCCATTGTAGTCACAATTTTTTTTTTTTTATTTGGCACACAACTCTTCCAAAGACTTGAACAACCCGATGTGTTACATTTGGGAATTTCTGCTGGACTTCCTGGGGCAATGAGCATGTGTGAAACTACAGTTTGTGGAGTGTGTGTTTTCATGTCTCCTTGGCCAAATGGTTTGGTTTGTATTGCCTTACTATGCCATTCTGTTGATGTAGAGGAACGAAGTTGTTTCTCTGTCTAGCTGGCAGTTCTCCTGCTTTTGTAAAATCACCGTCTTCCTTCAGAGGGCTTTATAAACTGAAGACAAACAGAACGTAACTGTGAAACTTSGCACAGTAGGAAATGTGCCTATGCATTTTGTTTCAGTTTCCTCAAGTTGAGTGAAAACTGAAGGCTTCTGGTGACCAAGATAGTAGGTCTGCAGTCTGGGAGGCTCTTGTTTAAATCTTCAGTGCAACAAGAAGTTTTTCSTGTCTGAATGTGGACAGGTCATTTGGCCTTTGGCTAGACGTCTATTATCAGATCCAAGAGTATACCTTTCTGGACCCATCTCCTAGATAGGAATAAGATCCAGATCTGTTACTGCTTTTGAGACTCTTTCAAGTTTTGAGTCTGTGGCTTCTCTCCAAGGTATATCATTAAAATATATAATGATTATATGCTAAAATAGTGAAATATGTACTTTTTAAATTATATTATCAAACCAAAGAGAGGAAATGATGTGTTAAAAAGCGTAAGAAAAAAGTGTGACAGGCTCCGTGGGATGCTTTAGGCAGCTCTCTGGTATTTTGCTCTGTGCMGGAGATTTCTTCTCATTAGCTACCAATATGAAGTGTTTACTCTACTGATCCTTATTCCTCATTCAGCTGTATGTTAACAGGCATACATAGYATCAAATTTCTGAATAGGAATTGCAAAATTTGTTGTGTCTACTCTGACTTAGGAGCCACTTATTAAGTGTTTTTGGAGAGAACAGAATTCAGGAGCATTGCTTAGTAGGAGTTACTGGGAGTCATATTGTAAGAACTAGGCACTCCTTTTCTCCACTCCAGATTATAATAGAATGGATAAAATTTTAACAGTTTGTGTTTTGATCAGAGAGGAAGCATGATCTTGCAGTTAAATTGTAACTTTTATGTCTTCTGTGCTCTCAGGCACCACTGTGCTTCCTCTTCACTAGCTGTCAAACAGTATTAACGTGGCCTAATTAACATACTGGGGTAAAATATATAGAGATCTCTTATGYGACCTGAGCCAGGCTTTTCTCAGTAATTCCTGTAACAATCTTTTAAYTTTTGGAAGAATTAACAGGGTCTTCATCATACTTGAAGGGGGCTTGTGATATAGCTGATAATATGAAGGAAATAACTAGGAAAGAAATGTTCCATGTGTCTGCTTTGGAGTATACATTGAATATGGCAGCCTAGGATCAAAATCAGCACTTCATGGTTTAAAAAACAAAACAAAATAATTTGTTTGGTCGCAGTATTACAGCTACAAGTATTTTTCCTTTCTCTTGCATTATTCTGGCAAATATTTCATTTTTGCATTTGGTTTATGCATCCATTTTTTAATAGTTTTGAATGATGCTCTTTAAAGACTTATTTAGCATTTTCTGTAGAACAGTATGTGCCTGTATGTAGGACTATTCCCTAGACTTACTGTTTAAGAATGCTTTGTGTTSTTTATGATTAACTTCTTATCCTACAATAATAAAATATCTTTATATCATTCTATTGTGAGCAATAATGTAAGGATAGAAATGCTTAATGAAACAGAGTATCATATATATACARAGATCGGAACAAGATAAAGCACTACATTTCACACACAAAAAAGGATGCTTTTACAAGTCCTRCTTTTATTGCTGAATTGGAATTGGCTACTCATGCAGTTTTTTGAATTCTCCTGGCTTCCTTCATTATCTGGAAATCAGTTGTGTTAAATAACTGTTTTCTCAAGGTGTGGTTCTAGAATTTTTGTCTGTCATGGTGTCTGGCTGGTTCTCTGCTTTGAGACTGCCTTATTCAAGATCACACTTTCGTAGTTGCTTATTTCTTCTCTTGATAATATGAAGCTTTTTTCTTCACTGTGTGTGTTGGTGTCAGTAAATTCTTCTTTAAAAACAAATGAATTATCTGGTTGTTCTTTATTGCATATGCGATTGATCATTTGTTGTTCTCCTTCTTTGAGTCGTATTTGTGTCTTTGTACCTTTTGGGATGTCAGGGTGGCTGATACTAATTTCCAAGGGAGGACAGGAGGGCTGCTTTGTAAAATCATTGCCTGTCCAAAAGACTGTCAACTCCTGGCGCAAAAAAGCAACAAGCAAGCAAGCAGTAAGTGTGAAGGTCACCAAGTAGAGAAGAGCTGGCTGACCTTTCTGCGTTAATGTCGAAGCTGTGAAGCTCACCAATAGACCATAGCTATACGCTATAGTRGAAGTTACAGAATAGATCCGTGAAGTGTGTGCTCGAATATCAAATCTATAAGAGTAGGCTACCAGGAAACCAGGAATTAAAATGTCCCCAAGGCCTAGGACAGTAAAAGGGCCGTTGTCAAAAGCTGATGAAGGATACCACGCTGGAATCTTCAGCAGAAAAGGGATTTTCTCATRGTGGGCTGTATTGAATGGTCCAAGAGCTACCATTTCCATTATGCTGTCACCACACTTGGTTAGTAAAGGAGTGATAAACACAAAAAAGACATCATAAACCAAAAGAGCAAGTAGAAATAAGCTGCAGTTCTTCATCTTTGGTATGTGAACTGTTTTCAGTTCATAAAGACAGATAGAGATTCCTAGAGCATCTTGTAGGATCCAAGCCCATTGATCCTCATTTCTGAAAACCATCCAAAGGACAACAATGAAGATGCTGAACCCTGCTAAGAGCAATTTCTTCACTTCCAAGCCTTTGTRAAAATGCTGTAAATAAACTTTCTGCTCCCCAAATGGGAGTTTGTTCAAGGARGGGGATAGACAGCTGTAGAGGCCGAGAGATGCATATAGGCAGAATAATCCTATCATTAAACACACTACATGATCATAAAAGCAGTAAAGCATGAGTAACAAAAAGGATGATGTTGCTATGCTTCCACAGATAAAGGGGATATTGAGATTGATTGTTACATATTCAAAATAATCTCTTTTTTTACAATTGGATTTGATGTATTGCTGTCTTTTCTTCTCTGTGGCTCCTGCCCAATAGCCTCCAGTGCTGACTGTACCCACTGCCAGAATGAACATGATACCCATATTACACCCCAAATCTCTGCCCAGCTTCTTGAAAAATAGATAGATAAAGTCCGTATTGCTGAGCAAATCTACAGGAATAGTGAGCTCTTCACAGTGATCCCAATCATGGGCATGCTTGCTGCCTCCTGGAAAAGTTACTAGGGCATCTCCCCCGAGGGTTAGTAGCCCTTGAGTCCCGTTTATTCCCTGGAGCCTGGAGCTCTCAAAGAAGTTGCAATCAGCCTTTCTCCCTGAGGCGGCTGAAGTGCTGAGGCCTGCACCTTCACTGTAATCTTCACCAAAGGAGGAAGGAAGACAACACAAGGCTGAGAAGGTGAAGCTCTGATCCAGCTGGAGCCAGTGAGGTTGGTTATCCTTGGGCTGGAGGAAGTGTGCCCAGTAAGAAGGAACTAGGAAGCAGTAGTCTCCTCCCTTCATGGGAATAACTTTGGTGAGTCTAGTTTGATGAGCCAACATTTGCAGAAAAAGCAGGAGGAGCAGGTGCGGTAGAAGCAGTGCCGCTATCTTCCGGATTTTCTGCATACTGCACCACCTTTTCTTATCCATTCCTTTCTCCAAGAAAGCTTCTGTCATTTTAGGATGACTCAGCTTACTTCCTTGTTACATGGCAAATCCTAGCTGAGCAGAAACTAGTCCCATCCACTGCTTTTTTCCTCTCTCTTTTTTTCCTTTTATGGAGTTACCCATTGGGGTAATAGTCTCCTTGCTATTATGTGGCAAGTCTGCCCCTTTCCTGGGGACAGCCCCACCCTTGTCTGTGACACCACRCGGCTCACCATGGTGACAAGCCCTGTCTCGCAGCTGCGCATTTTGCCTTCTGTCTGTGGGTACCTTCTAGGGCTGAGGGTCACCCAGCAGCTTTTGCCCTCCCTTTTACGTAGTCATTCTTTCAGCCTTGTGGCTATGTGAACGGGGAGATGCTAGCTCTGATGATAACTTCTCAAGCCCTTTGATGTTAGACTTTGGGTAAAATATCTTACTTCAGTTTATACTACCTTTCTAAACTTTTAGCCCTACTTAAAAAAAAAAAAAAAAATCTGTCATTACCTATAAGCTTTCCTGGCACACTTTATATTCTATTCTCACTCTTTGGTTTATGTCAGAACTTGAGAGAGAGCCTGTGTATATTGCAGGATGTACAAYGCAAATTATTGTAAGCCAGAAGCAGCAGGAGAGATGTTATTAACACAGATCCAGGGTGACTGAGGAATATGGTATGATGTGGTGGCTTCTGCAGACCCTTTTCAAGTACCTGGATTTTATCCAGGTGAATGAATGGCCAGAATCTTCCTATCATGACTAGATGGATAACTAATTGAATAGACATATAATCAACTTCTATTATTAATTTTGCTTTTKGGGCTAGCATGAAAGTTATTTGCAGCTAGAATTTATTCTGAGTGTATCTGAGCACAATGTTTGTTTGAAGATAAGCTAGCTGAGGTTGTCTAGGTGTTTCCATTCATACAGTTGTAAATTGTCTTGACCTTTCTATAAAGGTCTCTCTCCCATCAGGTCTTTTGACTGTAAAGGTATTTTGCATGCTTTCTGGTTGGTCTTTGACTTCCGATTTCTCCCTGCAAAATCAGCAAGTTGTGTATACTCTGCACAGTAAATTGGAAGACCAAGTCAAATAGTTTATGCTTTAATGTGAATATATCCTAGCAACAAGTTTAATTTAAAAGGTTTCATTTATCGTTTTAGAGCTGAGCACYTTTAGTTTGTTGATAYTTGCAGTTTAAGAAATGTAGATCTATTTCTCTGTTCTGATAGAATGATTGTTGTCAARCTGACAAATATCAAGAATGCAGTTTCAGTGATATCTTGCATTTCTTGCTCCATTAAAAACAATTTTCAGTTTCTCAAAGTCAAATATGTAACCCTGAAACAGAGTTAATGTTACTCCATTTAAACCCTTTCAACCATCTTCAGCATAATAAAACGCATCTATCCTTTCCAAAGCACAGAACTGACAATGATGAAATTATGGTAATTTCCACCATTTTCCTGTAGTCAATAGCTTGTTGCATCGTTCTTTGGCAGGGGGAATATTTGGCTCAAATGCTGTGAAAAATGAAAAATTAAGTGCTCTTTTAGCTTCTGATTATGATTGTGAGTAGAAACAATAGGGAAATATTCATTGTCTGTTGTTCATAGAAATTTTTCACTGAATCAATGCTACTGAACAAACCATGCTGAGGATTAGAGTGTAATCAATACAAGTCCTGATTTAAACAGTAGTGGCCACAAAAATGGCATTTATTTAAACAGAGGTGTCATACTGTAGCGTGTCTAGTTTTTTCTCACTATAGAGACATAGAGAGAAATCAAGTTCTGTGATCATACTGGCTGCCCTTACATCACATTTTTTGTGTTTTCCAGTATTAATTTGTACTTTAGTTTTCACAAGTTCTTTTAGCAGACTTAGGGAGTTTTCCTTGTCTTTCTGAGCTTTGCCTTTGGGAAACTGATCCTTTTCAGGCTGTTACTCTAAGCACTTGATAACATGTTTAACTGGAATTTTGGCTTAAATGTTATTAAACCTGACATAACTTTTTGTGATTAATATATGTTTAGTACAATCTTAATTCTCTATTTTTACATATATGCTAGGATATAGGCTTTATTTACATCTGTCTATACCATTTCTTGTTTAACGCTCGTTTCAATGGGCAGGCCTGTTTTCTTCTGATCCTCAAGAATTCACTACTTATCTTGGTATGCTTGCCCTGTTTTGTTTTGTTTTGATTTTGTTTTAACTGTATCATGGGTGCATTTTATCAAGAGGGGCAGAATTCTCACTTTTGTATCTGTCCATACATGAGAACCTGTCAGGTAGGTGTGTATGAGAGGCATGTGGTTCTTTGGACCACATGATGCATGCACGCTGTTACGTGCAGTTGTGTGCTGTTGAAAGGAGCTTAMTATTAGGGGCTGCAGCTGTAGAACACGTCTTCTAAACTGATTCTTTTGAGCCTCCAAGAAGTATGTGTGCCAGCTATGGTATGGTGCCACAGCCGCTCACTCTTTCTGACTCCAGAACTTAGATGGAAAAGCTCATGAGGTCATGGAGTGCTTAGAAAGTACTGCTCTGTCCTGCAAATATCTGAAATGCAAGCTGAGCTATAGGGGAGAGCACAACGGAAGAGCTAGTCATTGCCCATACCTTTTGTGCAGAAGACTTGGCAGGTCTGCATTTGTCTAGCCTCTGTCTATATCTGCACTCAGGATAAATTTACTATTCTTAATCTTTTTTTGTACCTTGATACTGTGTATAAATGTCCTATGAATATTCATCCGTGAAGGTTTACACTGTTCCTCTAAGAGAAGGCAGTGTTACCATGCTAATTTCAGACAGCAATAACTGAGTAATGGATAGGTTTATGGATAAAATGCAGAAGGTATTCAATGATTTGTGGTGCTTCAGTGGACAGAAGCATAACTTTACATGTGCTTGACTTTGCCTTTTCTCACAAGTTARTATTCTGAGTGCCTATGGCCTGCAGCTGCAGATTAATCCGTGACACTTACAAAAATTCAACACGTTTTCTGAAGCAAGATGAGACAAAAAAGAAATGGTGGTATCTGAAAACTCYGATTTGACTTGCTTGTCTAGCATCTTATAGGAAGTCTTTAACAAACCCAAGTATCTAACCCATGGCTTCTGGTCCTTCTGCTAGGCCTTCCCATAGTAGTTCAGCTGCAGCTGTTTGCAACAGGATTCCGAGGCTTTTTCTAGTTCTTGAGCGTGTTCTGGTTTGTAAAGGAGATGACTGAGAATTGAGGTTTGTARGTGATACTATTTTGCCTAGATTTCATTTCTTAGTGGTCCATAAAGAGGTTTGTGTGTAAGCAGGAGTAACCCTATTTTGTATTTAAAACAGCTAGGCATCTTATCTGGTATGAACTGCATTTTTCTGGAGGGATTCCCTAAGCTATATGTTGACTGTTTGGTTTTCTTATGAAGTAGACCTTTACAAATCCTTAAAACTCTGTGATTGATAATAGCAAATAAAATATTCCTGGTAGCAACAATGAATGGAATTATGGAACCTTAGAGTTGGATGGAAAGTCAGTTGTTGCATGGAGTACTTTACTCTGCATGAGAATTAGCATCACGTTAGGAAAACAAAGCAAATGTTATTCTGTTGGCATTTGTATGATAGTGGCAGGAGGACCTTTATATCATTATGACAAAGTGTTCTCGTCTTCTGATGATTTATTAATATCATAAAAGGAATAGCTTATTGTTTTATTTTTGTTGAACAAAGCTATTTATTTATATTTGTAATGTAAGAAAGCTTGATGATCTATTGTGTTTACTCTGCCAGCGTTAAAGTAGTTCTTTTATATGATCATCTTTTCTCATTTTTATAACTACAATCAAAATGACATATATTTCTGGGCAAGATGATCATATAACTCATGTGGATAAATTCAGCCTGAATTCTGTCATTTRAAATAGAGAGCGAGGGCTGTGAAGTACCTGATGTTCTATTAACAGATAATCAAAATAATCCTTTTCGAGGAAACTGATAGGCAGTGTCTCTTCTGTTCAGGAAATATCCTTAGTAAAATTATGCTGATCAGTGCCAGCTGATCTGTCCTACAGCCAACTTAAATCTGTAAAGCATAGGTCTTCTGTAAGCAAGACAAAGTATTTTGTGGACTGATTTCACAGTAGTACCTATGAAGGGTCTTCTCTAAATTAAATTTGCCAGAAAGTTTAAAAACTCTGATGGGATAACTTCAACGTATCTAATAAAGATTTCAGTTTGTTGCCAGGAGATGAGTTGCTTATTCGTAAGTGGTCATGACAGCTCAGTGATCTCTAATCTGATGCAGCCATGAAAACAAGATCTTTTCTCTTGAATTTTAAAGCACTGTCACGTACATAGCTACTACAGTGCAGTCTGTAATCCTCGTGCACTTTCTGTTTACCAGACTTGTAGTAGACCTTTTCTCGACTGGAAAATGATACTTAGCCCAACTCACTGCTGCATCTGTGCTCTGCACGACACCCAGAGAAGGAAGGAAGGAAGGAGGGGAAAACTGACTTCATGGCATTTTTGTTCCCTCTGTTCTAAGTCTAATTGGAAATTAGTTTGCCCATTGGTGTAATATGATTTAAACTGGTAGAATTTAAAAATAAGCTGTTTAAGCAATAGAAAATACAGTAGCTGTGCAGTAATAGCTGCTGTTAAAGCTCTTTCTTTGATCATGTTCCTATAGAGGGTTATAGAAACTAAAAAAAAATTATTTGTAACTGCTTGCATCATCTATATCTCCTGATGACAGCATTTATTTTTGCCTCACTCTTCAAGAGTTCAGCAGTCATACTGATGCTGAGTGGCATTAATAACAGAAGCACCTGTCTTACCTTTTATTTTACCAGATATTCATTTACTAGCGTTACTGCTGACACTGTAAAATGTTAATTCCTACCYACTGAGTTCTCCTATGCTTTTTTCTCCTATGTTAGCTTCCACAGTGGAGTTTTTCAAGTTTGGTCTCATTTTGACAAGAAGTATGGCGTTTTGTAAGCTTAAATTAATTCCTCCAATTAGATTTTAAGCTGCCCTTTTTTATCTTAAAACAAAACAAAAAAACAACTCTAGACATGATCACGTCTTAAAACAGGGCCGCTTTGGCTGTTTTTGCCTTTTGAAACCTATTTTGACTCAGTGCTAACTGGTAGATTTCCTTCTCAAAAAGAGTCTTGAATATTAAAAACTGTTGTTCCTTAATGGTTATTTGCCTGATTCCAGTGGCTTAGATGAGAACAGTACATTTGGTACTGTGAGAGAATARCAAAATAAATGCCATGAATGTTACAAAGACTGCTAAGCAAAACTACTAAAAATAGCCAGCTTGCTTCTAAGGATATGTGTGCCTGTCCCATGGCAGAGATGGTGAACTCTCCTAGTCCATTAGGAACCTGAAAGATGCAAAACAACATCTGCAGTGGTACTGAATTACCWTTTATGAATTGCAAAAATTGACTGACAAGTGTCTAACAAAATGGCCGAGATCTCTGGCCTACTAACATTGATTTTTTTTTCTTTAAAATATAAAACAACAGGTAAGTACCTGAACCAAAAGAACACAACTGTTATGTTCATATTCAAGAAGGGTAATGTAAGGTGATCTACATTAGATGATCTATGAGCCAATTAGTCTGATATCAGTCCTATCAATGCCTACTCCTAATGTATGTGTTAATCTTACATAAGCTAAATATATCTATAAATCTGTGAAAAATGGGCAGTTTACTTCAGTTATTATTTTAAAAAAATGCATTTGATGAAAGGGAGTGTATTTAATGTAGAGAAATTTTTATACTTGAAATTGTGTAAAAAAGTTAAATTTCTGAGAATATTAAAACTGTGAAATTTCCTTGAATATTTTATTTCTATAGTGTCTGTGATTTTTGTATTTTAATCTTTTCTGTCATACCAATGGAAGGAGGGAGTCTGTGTGTATAATGAGTATACATAGCATGAAGCAATACATAATTTCATCTATGCTTAACTTTTTTTGTGAAGACAAGTACAGTTTAAAGGAGTCTGAGTCATTCCTGATAAAGTTTAAAGAGGAAACCAAGATTATTTAAAATGGAAATCTTGGTAGGATATTCGAGAGAAACAAAAGACAAATACAAAGGAATGATTGAGTTGAGGAAGGAAGGAGAAACTGATAAAATGTGAGCACAGAGCTGAAGGACAAAGACTAAGTTGCAGAGAAACATAAGTGGAAAATAAAGGAGGTGCTTGACATGAGTAGAGACCATATTAGGAGCAGATGTTACAAAAAAGCCGATGTCAGAGAGATTAATAATCAGAGAAGGCAGRCTATTTTTAGTGAGGGAAAAGGACTCTCAAAGGAATTGCACAAACTACTTTAATTGCTTACCTTCAGACCCATTTCTTAGGATTCTTAGCTTTTTAGATATTGCGCGCACTGATTTTCCGATGGCCATCTAGTTACATTTTATCGTCCTCCTTTCCTGCTCTCCAAACCAACCTATTTTCTCACTGCCTGCAACTAGTCAGTGAGCATCTAAGTCAGAGGTGAGACATTCTCCATGTTCTCATATGTGACTTTCTCAGTAAAGAGAACTATCAACTGGAAGGAGAATCTCTTTTAAAGTCCACTTACATCCTAGCGGCATGCTGAGTAATTCTGGTTGGTATGTTGTGCAAATTCAATGTTATTGCTTCTAATTTTGAGACAATTTGTTTACAGAGGTAACTAATCTGGCATAACTAATTTGTGCAYGTAAAAGTACTCTGGAAGAAGTCAGGGATACCCAAGACACAAAGGAAGGAAAGATACAGTACAAGTTGCCTGGCCTGAAAACAACTTTTAATAATAATAGAAAGGAGTACTAACTCAGAACTACTGTTGTTTGGCTCTGTTATCTCTAATTCGATCCTCCTCAACCAAAGGAAAGTCTTCCTTTCTCCAGACTTTCTCCCTTACATCCAGGCTACGGGATTCTTGAGGGCTRCCCTTAGCAGTGAAGACTGAAGCAAAGAAGGCATTCAGTAATTTTGCCTTCTGTAGCCAGTGTCCCCACCCCATTCAGTAGCAGGCCCACATTCTCCCCAGTATTCCTCTTGCTACCAATGTATTTGAAGAATCCCTTCTTGTTGTCCTTGACATCCCTTGCCAGATTTAATTCCAAATGGGCCTTAGTCTTCCTTGCTGCATCTCTACATACTCTGACAGCCTTCTTATAATCCTCCCGAGTAGTCTGCCCCCTCTTCCACATTCTATGTACTTTCTTCTTCTGTCTGAGTTTTATCAGGAGCTCCTTGCTCACCCATGCTAGTATCCTGCCACCTTTGCTGGATTCCTTTCTCCTTGGGATGCACTGCTCTTGAGCTTGGAGGAAGTGATGCTTGAATACTAGCCAGCTCTCCTGAACCCCCCTTCCTTCTAGGGCCTTAACCCATAAGATTCCTCCAAGTAGGTCTCYGAAGAGGCCAAAGTCTGCTCTCCTGAAGTCCAAAGTTGCGCTCCTGCTTATTGCCTTACCTTGTTCATGCAGGATCCTGAACACAACCATCTAGTGGTCACTGCAGCCAAGGCTGCTCCTAACCTTCACCCTAACCATTTTTTTTTGTTGGTTAGTACAAGGTCCAGTAGGACACCCTTCCTCGTAGACTCCTCCACCACCTGTGTCAAGAAGTTATCATCAGTGCTCTGCAGGAGCCTCCTGGACTGCTTGTGCCTTGCTGTGTAGTCCCTCCAGCAGATATCAGGGTGGTTGAAGTCTCCCATGAGAACCAGGGCCTGTGATYGTGAGGCTACTTCCAGCTGTCTGTAGAAGGCCTCATCGACTTCTTCTTCCTGGTCAGGTGGCCTGTAGTAGACACACAGTGTYMCCCATGYTAGCCTGCCCTTTGATCTTTACCCATAAGCTCTCAACTGCCTCCTCCCCSACCCCTAGGCAGAGCTCGTCCAGTTGCTCTCTCACATAAAGAGCAACTCCACCACCTYGCCTTCCTGGCCTGTCTTTCCTAAAAGGCACATAGCCATCCATGACACCGTTCCAGTCATGCGAGCTATCCCACCATGTCTCTGTGATTGCAATGAGATCATGGCCTTGTGACTGCAGACAGATCTCCAGTTCCTCCTATTTATTCCTCATGCTGCATGCATTGGTGTACAGACATTTCAAAATCATGCCTGCAGGTTTTCCAGGAAAGGTGTAATGGGGTCCCCTATGGCCATGTTTCATATGCACATCCCCAGCTGCATGCACCCGCTGGAGGCCCCCCAACCCGAGTTGTGTTTTATTGACTACCTTCTCTCTATGACCCTCCCCTTTCCCCTTCCTACTTAKTTTAAAGCCCTCTTTACCAGGCTGGCCAACCTGTTGGCAAAGACACAGGTGCCCCACTTAGTGAGGTGGATCCCATCTCTCCCCACCAGTTGCTGATCTTCAGACAGTGTCCCATGATTGTAGAAACCAAAACCCTGTTGCCAACACCAGCGGTGCAGCCAGTTGTTAATTTGGATAATTTGTCTACTCCTCCTCCCATCCCTCCCCCTCATCAGCAGGACTGAGGAGAAGACCACTTGGGCTCCCAGGCCCCTGGCCACCGTTCCCAAAGCTCTGAAGTCTTGCTTGATTGTTTCTGGTTTGCTCTCCATATCATTAGCACCCACATGAAAGAGCAACAGAGGGTAGGGTAGTAGTCTGATGAGCGGATAAGCCTTGGCAGCCTTTCAGTGACATCTCATAACCATGTCCCCGGCTGGCAGCAGACCTCTCTAGAGGAGGGGTCAGGTTGGCAGATAGGCGCCTCTTTGTTCCGCGGCATGGAATCACCCACTACAACCACTTGTCGCCTCTTCCGAGTGCTCACGCAAGGCACAGAGTCTGACAGCCCAGATGCTTCCCTTGAGGTCAGGTCTGGGTCCTCCTCATCCTGGGGTGTACTAAACCTGTTCTTCAACTGTAACTCCCAAGTCTGCAGAAGGATTAGAGACCCTTCTTCTTCTTCTACGAGAAGCAACTAGTTTCCAGCCTTCTTCTACAGTGCTGTGCTGTACTATTTCACTCTGCACAGAGCCTTCCAGCAACTCCCCTGCTGCAGGGAATTGGGACTCCTGGAGCAGTACAGTCTCCAAGAATACCCTGTCTATCTCCTGCTCACTTTCTTGGATTCTTCTTAGTCTGTTGACTTCATCCCACAACTCCTTGACTTGATGACACAATCGTCAACAGGAGAATACTTMTTGCAGGAGGGCTGACTATCAGTCCAGGCCTTCTGGAGAGGCTCCAAGCACTCCCWGCAGCCTGAGACCTGTAGGGCTGCATCTGCTGTAAGAGGGTCTGTCTGGGCTGAAGCTTCTGACACAGCTGATGCAGTAATTCCAACAGCTACAGGCAAATGTGCTTTATGGCAAGTTATAACCACGTTTGTGAAAGTGGGCACTACTAAGACTGGAAAAAAAAAGATGTCCTCTTGCACCTTACTGCTCTTCTCCTGTGTGAACTGCTGCTCAAACTGCTGCATCTGTTTGCTGCCTCTGTTAGCTGCACTATCTTCTTCAACTTACTCATCAATGGCCAGGATGAAGGGACAGRGTGCCTCCTCACCAAATTTGCTAATGAYACCAAGCTGGGAGCAGTGGCTGATACACCAGAGTGCTGTGCTGCCATTCAGAGAGAACTGGGCGCAGAGGAGCCTCATGAAGTTCAACAAGGGCAAGTGCAGGGTCCTGCACCTAGGGAGACAGGTCCCCAGCTAGATTTGTTAACATGGGGAGACATGCACCCCATGCACCAGGACACACTGGGGGCTGACCTGCTGCAAAGCATCTCTGCAGAGAAGGATCTGGGAGTGCTGGTGGACAGCAAGTTGACCATGAGCCAGTAATGTGCTCTCGTGGCCAAGAAGGCTAATGGTATCCTGAAGTGCATTAAGAAGAGTGTTGCCTGCAGGTGATCCTACTACTCTACTCAGCCTTGGTGAGGCCTCATCTCAAGCACTGTGTCCAGTTCTGGGCTCCCCAGTACAAGAGAGACATGGAGCTACTGGAGAGAGTCCAGCGTAGGGCTACAAAGATGATTAAGGGACTGGAGCATCTGCCTTAYGAGGAAAGGCTGTGAGAGCTGGACCTGTTTAGCCTGGAGAAAACTGAGAGGGCATCTTATCAATGTCTATAAATACCTTAAGGAAGGGTGTCAAGAGGATGGGGAYGGACTGTATTCATTAGTGCTATGTGACACGACAAGAGGCARTGGGCACAAACTGAACTACAGGAAGTTCCACCTGAAYATAAGGAAGAACTTCTTTACTGTGAGAGTGGTGGAGCACTGGAAGAGGTTGCCCAGAGAGGTTGTGGAGTCTCCTTCTCTGGAGATATTCAAAACCTGCCTGGATGCAACCCTGTCTAACGTGCTCTAGGTGACCCTGCTTGAGCAAGGGAGGTTGGACTAAATGGTCTGCAGAGGTCCCTTCCAACCTCAACCACTCTGTGATTCTGTGACTAATTCTGTGATCTATTAAGGTACTTCTCTACCTTACTGCTTTCTCAGAGTTGTGCAAATTGTTCTGGATAACGAAATAGCCTAATGCTTGATACCATGTTTTTCTGTGCAGACTTTGGTGAGAACAGAGACAGCTGCATAGGTTTTTGTTAGATCACAGTGACTAGAAGGGTGTATTTAGAGAGAGAGGCAAAACCTAAAATCCAAATCAGACAAATGGATCACTCATTAAGATGAAAATGTGAATCAAGATCTGCAAACTAGCATGTACGGTAACCARCTGGAAGAGCATGAATCTTCTTCAGCCATTAAACTGATGCTTTATATACTGAAGCTGTCACCTTAAAATATGAAGGGCATGTTTCTGAGACTATTAATCCAACTAAGGCCAAAATATTCAGCAGAAAGTCTTAAAGATAAAAGCCTTATCAATATATCCAGTGGCTGAGGCAAAATGGAAGACGAACTTTTTAGAAAATTATATTTTGCTAATATAGTTGTTAGGTGTTTCATTCTATTGCTATGGATGGGAAATAGCACAGAATTGCCTCAATTCCTGCTTACGAGAGACACAAGGGTTTTTTTATACAAATTAAAAAACCTCTTTCATTTAGATGCATAGATCAGACTTCGAGTCATTTTGTTAGGAAGTAATATATTCTAGACCTCTGCTTCATTTGATAATTACTACCTAGTGAGCATTAAGGTCATGGTGCAGTGCGGCTGGTTCTGTAGGTAAGATGACTTTTGATCCTGGAAACCGCATCAGGCAAAATAGATGCATTGCACAAATTCATGAAAGTCGAGCGCTCTCACTGTCAGTGATACCATTACTACCAAATTGTATACRTGTTTCCTTTGAACACTAAGCATGACTTAAGACAACAAGGCAGGTCTATCTAACTACTGAATAAAAGTAAAGAATAGAGCATTTGATGACACTGCTAGATTCAGGTCCTTCTTTGTCTCGTGTGACAGGACAAGAGGCAATGGGCAGAAATTGAAGCACAGGAAGTTCTGCCTGACCATGAGGGGGAATTTTTTCACTGTGAGAGTGACGGAGCACTGGAAGAGGTTGCCCAGAGAGGTTGTGGAGTCTCCTTCTCTGGAGATCTTCAAGGCCTGCTTGGATGCAACCCTGTCTAACATACTCTAGGYGACCCTGCTGAGCAGGGAGGTTGGACTAGATGATCTCCAGAGGTCCCTTCCAACCTTACTGATTCTGTGATTCTTGAGGAAAATGTTTGGTATTCTTGGCTCAATTTAGAATAGGTATGGCTTCCTGCAGAGTAGGAACTGCAGTACTAAAGTCTTTGCAGGCCTTTTATGGCTAACGAACCATTCAGTATTCAATTTGCTAGGCAAGATTTTCTGCATAGATAGAGACAGAGGCTAGTGATGTGACTTACTGCTGAAAATCAAGATAAGTAGTTTGGTAAAAAAAAAAAAAAAGATGATTATCTTGATGAGAATTGTTTTATTACTATTTTTATAAGCCACTATTCCATGTTGCTTAGGAAGAAAACGTGTGCATGCCAGGTGAACAGGCTTAAGTTCCAAAGAGATGCAACTTTCTTCAATATTTCAGATTCTTCAGTCTTACAGTATTCCTAAGGAAGTTCCTCTGCAAGTACAGACATCCTTACATGCATCTGTCTAGCAAACAATGAAGAAATAGCTCCCTTTTTACACATTCAGTTCTAATAAATTCCACAGGTTTAACTAAAAAGCCTTTTGTGAGWAGAGAGAGATACAATGAGATTCAAGTAATATTTTAGCCATCTCAGTCATCTTTGCATGATGTGAAAGCAGGAAATCACTTAAACTATATTTACACATGTTTGTCAGTAACAATTGAAGAGGTTTGTCACATCTAGAACTCGTCCTGCAGATGGAAAACTTGTGCTCATGCACAACTTAGCATGGCAACTACTAGCTCCATTACTTACAGTCATGAAAAGATGCACAATTATGTAAATACAATTACAGCTTTTCAGCACTGCAGGTATCTGAATCATAGTAAATATTCAAGGAAGGAGTACTTGCAGACACAGTTAGGATATTACTGTAGTTAAGAGCCTTTTGCTGTCTTGATGAACTTGGAACAAGGACTTGATGAGCAACACTTTTAGCATTTCTAAAAGATTAAAAATCTTTAGACAAGACTTGCAATGGGATGCTTTTAGCATCWATGTTACTTTCTGTATAATAGAAAAATTAATATGCAAAAAAAATCTCAGCAGTGTAAGACCGGGGTGGGGGGAAGGGGGGAGAATCAGCTTAAACTTGGACAAGGGGATGAACTAAAAATACCTCAAGTCTAAAATTCAATCACAGTTCCTCCTCCTTCAGGGACCAGGAAATAATGGCAGGAAAGTCTCTTTTCTTTGAATTCTCTTGTTTCATTTCTTTGGTATAACCATTGCACAGAGTCCCCTCAGAAAATCTGTTTCTATGGCATATTGCCATCACTTACCACTGAGCTTTATCAATGAGGCCACGGTTTTTGGAAGAAATCAGCTTCCACCAATCTAAGTGGAGTATCTGGACCAGATTTCAAACTAGGTCACATACAAGTAACTAGGACTATGCTGGGAGGGTTCAATTTTATTTTCCTCTCTTAGTTTTGAGTTCTTAAGACATTAGGAACAGTTTTACGATATGCAAATATTCTTTGACTCTGAGCAGTGAAATGAAGATCTAAGGGTGGTGTCTTCTTTTCTTTTGTTTTTAAGCTTTGGTGGCCCACGCTACTAATTTAAGCCTTGTCACAGAGTCACAGAATTGGTAAGGTTGGAAGGGACCTCTGGAGATCATCTAGTCCAACCCCCCCTGCTCAAGCAGGGTCACCTAGAGCATGTTGGACCGGATTGCATCCAGGCAGTGCAGCCCTCAGGTGTATCAGTGACTCCTCCCAGCTTGGTATCACCAGCAAACTTGTTGAAGAGATGTTCTGTCCTTTTGGACCCCTGGGGGACACCACTAGCTACAGGCCTCAACTACACTCTGTGCCACTGATGACAACCCTCTGACTGCTACCTTTCAGCCAGTTCTCAATTCTCCTCACTGTCCACTCATCTAGCTGGCACTTCCTGAGCTTACCTAGGAGGATGCTGTGGGAGATAGTGTTGAAAGCTTTGCTGAAGTCAAGGTAGACAGTGTCCACTGCTTTCCTCTCGTCTACCCAGACAGTCATGCCGTCATAGAAGGCTATCAGATTGTTGAAGCAGGATTTCCGCTTGGTGAATCCCTGCTGGCTACTCCTGATCACCTTCCTTTTCTCCACATGCTTGGAGWTGACATCCAGGAGGAGCTGTTCCATCACCTTTCCAGGGATGGAGGTGAGGCTGACCAGCCTATAGTTGCCTGGGTCCTCCTTCTTGCCCTTTTTGAAGACTGGGGTGACATTGACTTTCTTCCAGCTCTCGGGCACCTCTCCTGTTCTCTATGACCTTTCAAAGATATGTATCTTCAGCTATTTGAAGTATTTCCTGAGATTCTGTCTTTAGGGGGATATAGAGGGGTATAATTTTACTTTTATATGCTAAATCAGGAATACATACAGTCCTCAGCCTAACAGAGGTGACTGGATGTCTTCTGATTGTGATGTGTTCTTGCAAGTACTGTTAACAGTGCTGCCTGAACTTGTAGTTATTGCTATTTCGCTGACTTCCTTGCTGGCCTTCTGGCTTGCTCATATTCTGAAATTACTGGCACAGTGATTGCATAGCTTTAACTGTCTTGGTTTAGATTCATACGTATTTAAATCAGCTCAAACTTTATACATAATTGTATCATTGAAAACCGCTTTCAATACTATAGTTTGTTCTACAAATCACTGTTGCATGTTYGAGTTGCTTAAAGGCTGGAGAGCAGTATATAAAGAATTAGCCATTAGGAATATTCTTCTAGTGAGGATGTTTTGGGGGCATTCTCCAACTGAATATTTCTTACCCTAAGAATTTCAATATCTTTTATTAATAGGAATAATGCAAACAAATAATTGTAAGTGTAGAGTTTTCAGATGCTGCAGGATCCAAAAGCTGAAGTTAACAAATTCAGGCTAGAAATTTCTTTCTGAACTATGCACAATTTAACCAGAAATCATAATTTCATTGTAGATTACATGATGAAGTTTTATCTCTGCACTACAGTGTGATTCATCTTAGATGACCATGATCGTTCTATCTGATGTCAAAGCTTATAAATCTGTTCCCTAATCTTGATCCATCTACTATTTCCCAATCTAAAATTTCAGCAAGAAGTTTTAAAATGTATTTATGCATGTGAAACAAGTAATTTTCATGCAAATGGGCCAAAATAGGGTTTTTAGTTCTTCTCAGGGTTTCCTCCCTGCCCTTCCCAATTAGCAAAGACTCCACCTGTATTATTGCTTTTATTTATACTCTACCTTGCATATTTTGTCTTGATTGATTATTCAAGGTCAGGGTGTTGTATGAATTTTACTAATAATTTTCTGTCTTTTTTCTTGTCAGTATCATTACTAAAAAATCATCTAAGGCATAAGGCTACTGTTACTTCACAACTTCATCAAATTATATTCTGATTACTCCAGTATCCTTTTTTTCAGTTTGAGCATATCCAATCTTAAAATTCATTTAGAGAGCTCTATAAAAGTCCTTTTGCTGACTTATTGCTTTCAGATCCACCTCTTTACATTCTTTTTTGCATCTCTTCCTTCTCCAGTGCATCAAATACAGTTAGATGTCATGCTTAGTATTCTTTCCTGTTTCATGCCTTACTACTCATCCCCAAAAGATGTTAAGATACTGATCTTTTCCCACCTTCATACCAATGAAGGCAGTCTTGATTGCTCATTTTTTTCAGGTTCTCCAACAAGCATCTTTTTTCTTTTTCTGCTCTAGACTTTACAAAACAGAAATCTTTTTTTTTTTTACATGTGAGCATAGCATGTCCATGTTGCATCACTTTGTGTTTAGATCGTATGATATTTGAGGGGGCATGGTAGTTTTTTTAGTTATATGTCTGTGTGGTCCCTCAACCTGAGAAATGATGTTGTCTCCAAATAAGAAGAGACTTTGCAGAAATTTAGTGAGTAATTTCAGTGGCTTAGTTAAAATGTGTGCTAACAACTAGTTAGTAAAAACAGTTTTATGTTGTGGAGATCTACTAAATATGCGCTTTTGGAAAAGATGTTTCCCATAGGTTTAGAAGGAACTGTTTCCCAGTTGCTCATTTAACTAATAAATAATAGGCTCTGAATAAGAATATTACAGATTTATGTTCCAAAATTACACTACTAGTTTTGTTTGGAATAGAGGAGAAAGGTTATGGTGTTTCAGCTTGAATGTTTGTAGTTTTAAGCTAAAAGTGACCTCTTACTTCAGCATTTAAGTTGCGTAGTTACTGTTAGTGCCAGCACTACATACTTTTTAGTGATCTTCTGGATAATCTCTCAAATTGAAAACTCTTTGCGGCTGGGTTCAAATGTGTTGTTTTGACCTATTTCTGTGGTAGGAAGCTTCCAGGAAAGAAGTGTATCCTATATTTTTCTGTGTTGGAAGAAGAAGTCTTTAGTTTTCTGCTGGAATTAGTGTAACTGTGTCTGAATTGAAGACTGTGAAATTAAGAAATCAGCAACTTWGTCTACTAAAATTAGGAATCTGAAAACACTAGAGATCACTGATTTATACACTATATGCCTTTATTCTCTATTTTCCAAAGCATGGGCTTCATCTGGAAGAGAAAAAGAACACAGAAGGAAGAGTCTATCCTGTTATTTGCTTGTTTCCTGGAGCTGTAGATGAAATAATTAGTTTGGTAACATAGTGATTACTTTCTTTTATGTAATGTGGAATTTAATGTTTATCCTAGGAAAGGAAAATTTCTATCATACTACTTTTTCTTCTTTGGAACTTTCATTAAATTGAACATATTGTATTTAATGATTCTCATAAGCCTCAATAAATTGCATCTGTTTCTTTTGCTTTTTGGGATTTGCCTTTTTATGCTTGTTTAATTCTGAGGAGTGGTGGGAGGGCCTAGCATAGTAATAGCTTAGGAGAAAAGGAACTCTTACTGTGATTTGAGTCTCCTTCATGCTTTTTAGGTTGCAGTACAAATTTAGCAAAGGGCTTTGTCAGTCTAGAATATTTTGGGAATGATTATTTTTCCTTGAAAATCAGCAAAAGTCTTTTTTGATAAGTCTCAGTTGTTTGATTCCTGCTTTATCTGAGTAGAGAATATTTTACAGTCATCTTCCACTTTTAAGTATTTGTATGTGTTTAAGCCTGCTGACATTGCTATCAAGAAATACTTGCGGTTCTTACAGTTGACCCATCTTTACCAGAAGTGGTCTTGATTCCAGCTGGAGCGTTTGGGCTCTGGAGATTCAGTATATCATAGAGAATAATGAATTTGTAGACCTGTTCTGATCTGGCCTGGTGGTGGCTAGAGCACTCTCAACCAGTAGAAGCAAAAGTGGTAGGGAAGGAAAGTTTGTGCTATAAAATAAATACAAAGTCCAACAGCAGAGTCTACTGCGATGTCTGCAGATGATATTCTAGTATGACAAGTTCCAGGACCCAGCATAAATGAATTCAGGTAGCCTAAGCACTATATGAAGGTGTAGATTAATTTCTTACTGGCAGGTGGGTCTTAATAGCTCCACTCATAAGAAAGAAGTATTAGTTGTCTTTTTTTTTCCCAAGACATGAAAAACAACATTAGAAATGAAACAGAACTGGTCCTGTCAAGAAATTGTTAAGAGTAATCAGACTTAAGAGGAGAGATTAAG
Source organism: Rhea americana (assembly GCF_003343005.1). NCBI lineage: Eukaryota > Metazoa > Chordata > Aves > Rheiformes > Rheidae > Rhea > Rhea americana. The sequence goes on from NW_028187111.1 coordinate 1,653,658, forward strand.
CACCCATTATTTTTTCATTCATTATTATGAGTGACAGGAAAGCTACAGAAAACTTGTCATACATATGTGTTTGCACAGACAATATTCATGAAGAGAGAGAACCTCTGTTTGTGTTGTATTTACGTATGTGTTTATATATAAATAYACGTATGTATATAWATATAAAATGCAAGAGATTTTTGTAAAAGTTAAAGTACTTACGTATGTGTGTGTTGGGAAGTTTTGTGTTAGCTCCAAAATGTRAGGTATAGTTTAAAGATTACTTTAGAAAGCACTGGTAATTCCTAGTATCGATGGAGGGAGCTGGTGGGAAGATTGATATTCTTTTTTAATATCTTCTTTAAGTTTTCTCTTCATGTTCAAATCTCAGTGAAATTTATAAAGTGAACAAATAAAAAATAAATGAGAACTTAATATATATTTTACAATGTAAAAGTCTTTCTAATATAATTGGCTGGGCAGGAGAAAGGAGATTGCACAGTCTTTATAGTTCTTGGAGGTAAATCAGAATTTAAAACTATCTGCAATTGATCCTACTGTCTTAGGTTTTCAAGATCAAAGCAGTGCAGCTGGCAGGAAAACTTCTTCCAGCTTTCAACACACCTACAGGTATACCATGGGCAATGGTGAATCTGAAAAGGTAATGGATTTTCTTCTGGTGAGCGGACRTGGGAGGAATGTGTGTATGTGTGTGTGTTTCTTTTTTCAGTCCCCCTTCCCCCAACTTACAATTGGTRTTGGCACATGACAATTTTTTGAAGTAGTGGAAGTGTAGAATTTGCAGATCAATTGATATTCCTAGCTCTTCAGAATAATTTTAATAGAGTTCAGAGCCTTCTAGATCATTAACTGTAATAAGTTATGACCATGTTTTTTTCCTCATTCTGCAATAAGAATTCAGTGCATCAGGAGAATATATCCAGTGTATTATGCCATCTGTTGCCCTAGGATTAATCTCTGGTCCTTTAGTGGTTCTAAATCACACATTCATATTAAAACTGAAAATGCTTTCAGGCAGTGGTTAAACTTTCTGGGGTCATGCATTGTATGAGCTTTGTTACCTTCATGAGATTCATAATGTTTGAAAAGATGATGGGACTTGTAGGATATTGCTCCATTTTACTGTTCAAACTAGATAAAATTGCCTAGCGTGTTTACGTTTTCTTTGGTCAGTGCGAGATGGAGGGGCTCCTCCAGATAGCTGCTCAGATCACAAGGCCTGACCTTATGGTCTGAATTACCTTGTGGAAAAATCTACCTCTTCGTTGATAATGCCAGCAACTGGGTATGGCGAATACCTCCTTGACGTTGTTTTTTGATTGTAGCTTTTAGTCAAGTAATTCCTTAACTTTCTAAGAGATGCTTGTTATTTCTGCCAAGTGAAAGTGATGTGGTCATAGTGTTCTTTGGGCAGTTATCTAGCAAATTTTAATTTTTACATTTTTTTAGTTAATTTATCTTGTATTGCTTGTGCAGCCCTGGGGTTTTGATCAAACTTTTGAGAGCATTTTTATTTTTTATTATGTTCTCAATAGCTGAGTTATGATGCAGCTTAGATTGAGAGTGCACTTAAGCAATTCGGARTAATAGTGGAGTTTTGAGTATTCAGAAATCAAATTATAAATACAGGAAGTTCAGAGTTGAGATGAAATTTATAAAAGATATCACTAAAATAATGATTCTTCACCAAYTTTGACACTGTTCAAAAATTACTGTTAAATATGTTAGTTAATATTATTGCATATTGTGGTGGTGTTCCTTTAGGTGTCATTAGCAACACGGTTAAGCACTTCAGTTTTTCTGTTTTTCTAGCTTTTAATATTTTGAGTTTGTAATCTTTAATTTTGGCTTTCCTAGATTACAAATGTACTTGCTTCAGAAAATGAGAGGAACRTGCATTTTTTAATTTATCTAAAATGTTACTTAAATAATCAAAAATAGGAATGTTAAAAGTTGTTTTCTTTTTAGGAAAAATGTTTGTTTTGCTTTGCTAGAATATGAAGAGGTTTAGAACTACTTTAAGAGCATTATTCCCATATGCCTTTTTGTGGCCAGGGAACACTTCACATTTTGCTTTCARTTCTCAGATGGAGATCATGGACCTCTCATTTGCCATTCTCCTGACACAGGGCCTCACTATCCTTGCCCACATTTTTTCTGCTTGGTGTGTTGCAGTTTTACCTCTGAGGCCATTTATTGGACTTCTGTAAAATTAATATCAGGTTAATTTTTGTGCACACTTCCTGCACTGCACTCTAGTTTACTCAATCTGGTGTTCTTCCTGCAGTTTTATACAATTTGAAATTCTATGCACAAATGAGTTGTTGGTTTTGCTGTGTTTGAGCTGAGTCTGCACCGTGATGCCAGTATGCTTGAATGGGCAGCTGCATCCACAGCAGGTGCATTTGATTCCCTGTTTCAAATACCATAGATTACAAGGCTTAAGAAGCTGCAAGCCAGACTGGAATGGATACTGTGCAGGACGTATGGATGTAGATCTCTTAGATCAGTGCAGTGCAGTGCCAAGAAGGCAGTAGCAAGGATGGGTTCCCAGTAGGCTAATGGACAAGGACTGAATGCCAGAATTTCCTTATGTGCCTCTAATTGTCTATATTTACTGTGGTAATCTCTTGGTAATGTACAGAACCAGTTGACATCACGGGAGAAAATACAGTGGTTGGTGTGCAGGGAGGCAGTGACAGCAGCATGTGTATATTTGAACATATATTGTGAGGCTGACATGCAGGAAAGGCGAGACTTGAAAGAGAGGTGGAAAATGACAACTTTTGTTTTATTAGCTTTTGTATTCATTATGAAATGCTTCATTTTCCCTTTTTATGATAGCTGTACTAAAAAAATACTGAGACAGGCTATGATTTTCTCTGTATTCTCTGTAAACAGTGGTTGTTGTGTTTTATAAAGGAGTTCTTTGTCTGAAAATACTGATCCATTACCACCATTTTTTCTCTTATATTTTTTTCGTTTTTCTAATATACAATTTAAGAAATGAATAAGGCATTCCTCATTGGATCTAGTCTTATTCATAACCTCCAACTGAAATCGGGTATGAGAACAAGCAGAAGTCGTCTCCAGGAAAATGTAGTTTAACATCATAAATTCAAAGACCTTATCCTTAAAGGTGATGAATACTGCCAAATTAGATTAAACTAGAGGTAATTTAGGAGTTGTATCATTTTGCAAGATGATATGTCTTAGAATGTGAATCATTTATAATACTTTCTGTTGATTCTTTATCATGAGCCTGAAGAACTCACAATATTATGCCTACAATAAAAATTCAGTTTTTCTATGTAGATGCAGATAAGGCCACCTCCCATTTTGTTTGAGCATCTAATGCTGCCTTTAGCATGTCCCACATGAATAAAGGGAACACGGCAGATGTCTGACAGAATGAAGAAGCTAATGCTACTACATGTGGAAGTGTAGTTATCTCATCTGATACTGCTTTTGATGCTTAATCTTAGGAATGTACTATCAATAAACAACAATTGAGATTGGACCCAGTGTTAAAAATACACTTCTATGATACCAAGATGTTATATCCTTTAATCATAGGACTTTCTGTTTATGAGGTTGTGTATCTTCCTCCCTCACCCTCCCCCACAAAAAACCCCAACCAATCAAACCACCACTCTTGTAATCGTAGATGTGAATTAGTATCTTGCTATGTATTACCTCTTTAATTAAACTTGTGACTGTTTACTAGAGCTATACACAGTAAATTTGTTCTTTCTGTTCTTTCTTGCCTTTTTTATACGTTTGTTGAAATTCAGTGGTGTGGGTCGAAACTGGGGCTGGGCTTCTGCAGGCAGCAGCATCCTGGCGGAGTTTGGTACTCTGCATATGGAATTTGTCCACCTCAGCTACTTGACTGGGGACCCTGTATACTACAACAAGGTAGGTGTCTCAAGTTCAATTTTTCTGTCATACAAAATTCTTTTATGTTGTTTTATCTTAAATTTCATTACATGAAAGTACTTTCTTTAATGCATTTTCTAATGTATTATATTCTGTTTACATTTTTGGAATCAGATAAATTATCTCCTGTTTTCTGTTTCTATTACCAAAATAGATGAATTTTTCAAATAGAAATTCATGACAACAAAACTTTATTTGTTCAATATATATTTAAAAATCAGAATTTGAAGACACATTTTTGTAAGCAGGCTTTGAAAAACAAAAAAGTRCTAATCTACAGGAAGCCCTCAAAAAATCTTCTATGGTCAGATTAAGAAAATTTGCTATTAAATAAAATGACTAGATTTAATTATGGAAAGAGATCAGATGAAAGTCGTTAATAGTGATCCTGACTTTTGATTTAATTTAGGTTATGCACATTCGGAAGTTACTTCAAAAAATGGATCGTCCTAATGGACTTTATCCAAATTATTTGAATCCAAGAACAGGCCGATGGGGTCAGCGTAAGTATTTATTATTTTCTTAATTTATAATTAAAGCTCTGCTTCTTACTATGTTGCTGAATTGGAAATCTGAAATTTTGTTCTGTAAGGAAGGARCAGCATTGCTTGAAAATATGAAATGTAGGATTACTTAGGCTTGAAATATCCTGAAAYCATATTTTGCCAATCACCTCTCTCAGAAGTCATGCAACATAGTTATTACGGTACTTTCTGAAAGCAGCTTTCTACCAAATCTGATGCCTGTCTTTTACTTGTATCAATCAATAAAATCTTCACTAATAAAGGATAAGACTGAAAAATAATTTTCTTATTTTGATCCTTATTTTGTTCCTACTTTTTCACCTGCGAGCTGTCTGGCAAGTGAATTACTGTTTGTAGGAATGATTTATACAGATAACTAGAAGCARTGCATGTTTTTGATGATTAAATTTGGGGGCTTTCACTTGAATCCCTCAGTCCGTTATTAGGGACTGAAGTTTACAAACATTATTCTTTACTTAATGGCATGTGAAATGACATGATGAATCTTACTGTAGTTCCTGCTTGTGTCAATGTATACTCATAAAAAACAGCTTTGGAATGAAAATAAGAAATCGGTTTTCATGGCAGTGTAAGTGGAGAGATAAAACATGAAGACACACACAAACATGGTTCCTTTTCTTGTTGTGATTCCTACAAGAAAAGTTGAATGTTTTAGTACTTTCATAGTGGTTGTGATAAATACTTTTTTCTAAAGACTCTTATTTCATTTTATTTTATAACTGCAGATGTATTTAAGGAAAACAAGCAAGATGGTCAATTTTTGTCCTGTTTGACACAGTTRGCAGGTTTTGGTGGTTTCAATGATTGGCTGTAAATATCCAGCACTAAATGTTCTGGATTTGCAAATTGAGAATTTGCCCTTGATTTTGAGTTTGGTATATGAGAGAAATGAATACAGTTGTAATTGCAGTGACTGTGAAAAGGCAATAAAAATATTCATCTATTATTTGTTCAAAAGACAGTTTTGACATTTTTGTTCAGAAATATTTTTTCCTATTCCCTTTTTCTATTCCTAAGCACTTGCTTCTGCTATTTTTATAGAAAGTAGTGTGATTTGACATATCATTAAGATTCTTTAGGGGCTTTTTATCTTTGTTTTAATAATAGTGCTCAGAATTAGCAACTCTGGGGAAGCAAATAATCCCAGTCGCTGAAAATGAAAGTACAGTGAACAGTGGAAGCTTTAACTTCCCTGACATTTGCTTGAGGTTAGGTGCTTTTTAATGAATTTTGAAAGATATGTTTGGGAGTAGAATTTAAGACACAAGTTGAAGCTTTACTTCCTTGGATGGAAAAGAGTACTCCTTTATAGAAAATTAATTTTTTCTCTGTTGCTCACTAGCCACAAATGTATTTCCTAGAATTTGTTTTGGATGTTGGCAGACACTTTTTTTTCAGGCAATAAATGTTCTTAATGCAGATAAAGTTGTTCTGATAGAGTTTCTAAGATCTCCAAATGCTACAAACATTTATAGACCTATCTTGAAAAGTTTTGTGGGGACAAGAGAACGCAAATCCATAGTTCTGTTTTCCTGCTAAGAAACGAAATGGAACATCGAGATGTTGTCTTTGTTGGAGCCCTGGTAGATCACTCCTCAGCAAATCCAGCTGCAGAAATTTAAGAATGTAAGTTTTACTATGAGTGCATGTGCATTGAGGCACTGGATTTATGAGCTGGAACAACTGAGGCTTAGACAGCAGTTCCTTTCTTCTGATCCTGTTAGAGAGATCATATCCTGCATCACAGAAGTCAGTTAAGTAAGGGTGATATCTTCATTCAGTAGCTCTCAGTTCACTAGAGGACTCATGTCAGAGTCTGTAAATATTGTTACTGACTTTACTCATGTTGTTGATATAAAGGACAGGATAGCTTTTTATGTCCTCTTCAGAAGATAATTTCAAAGAGCATAGTGTTTGGCTTGTTACATGCTTTAGTACTAGAAAGACTGAGACAATAAAAAGAGTAGCAAATAACAAATTCTTTTCTTTCAACTTCTGGGAAAACTGCCCTTTTCGTCTCTACTGTGACCTTTAGTTTGGTACATCTTATCTTCTACAAACTACGTTCTCCAGATTGGTTTTGAAAATTATTTCAGAACCTTATATTTGCCTAGATACGTGTAACTTTATGGCGCTGACCTTTTTGAGTTTTCTTTTATTTTTCATATTTGGCAGATAGRTTTCTTTTTCCTCTTCATCAGACTTTTTTGATTCAATTCCAGTTAGGATTTTCATTTGATCTGTACAATCTCCCAACTAATTCATGACGGTTGTGAAATAAGTACAATAAATCTGTCATACAGATGTGTAGACTTTTGAAGATGTGTGGGACTCAGCTGAAATACAATATTCTAGTGAGGGATATTGTACTCAAAGTGATAACAACATCTGTGATGTGCATGTAGTGAAATAGACTAAAGTTATTACTACCAGTTGATCATCCAAAGATCATTATATAAAATATATAGTGGAAGAGTACATTTAGGTAAAGTTTTCTTCCTTGTCATGTTTTATCTTTTACAAATAGCTTTTACGTTATTTGAAAGAAAGAAAACTGATGCATGTGATTTGAATAGAAAAAAGATATACTTCTATTATTTCTCTTTACTGAGCAGCTTCTTAGAACAAAATTAAACTTAAACACCTGGAGCCAGTTCCTGCTTCAAGGCAGATTTGTGGAAACAAAGAGAAGCCTCCAGTGCTTTTTGTGGTCTTGGTGTGGGTCTGTAGGAGCAGGAGCTGGATACGTCTCTACTTGTAACAGGAGTTTAGTGGAAAGAACTGATGACGTTTTGATACTTTTTCAAAAGGGGCCAGATATATTTGCATAAGGATCCTAGGCACATCTTACGTGTAACGAAAAAAATCAAGGATTGCATCTACTCTGAGCTGCAGTCCTAAGTATTAAATGTTTGCATAAGTGACTAATGTGCCTTTGAAACATCRCATTTAGAAATCTTTCTTTCCTCCTTCCCCTGTGCTCTGGAGATCTATATAGTAATTTATGCTGCCATGTGCAAGCATGATTGTTCCAGCTCCTTCCCCTTTCTTCCAGGCAAGAGATATCAGACAAACCTTAAATGTCAACATGCAGAAATAACTTCTTAGTACATGTGAGATCTAACAACATACAGTATTTTTTTCTAAGTCTCCAGTTTTGCAGAATCTAAATGTTGTGTTGTCCATTAAAACCTTAAACGTGTTGGATTTAATTCACAAATGTGAAATTTATATCTCAGCTTCTGGTATAGGGTGGGTGTAGGAAAAATTTTAGTGTAATAAAATTCAATCCAAGATCTTACGGTAAGGGAAGGTCTTATTTACAAATTCAAAGCAAGTTGATTTTACATACTTTCACCCATTTTCTCATAAATTTAATTCAATCACACTGTCACATGTGCAGGCAGCACTAAGACATAGGTGTCCAGTGGTTTGGACACAGAAGGGACACTAGCTCTTCAGTCCTCATCATACCTCTGGGGTTCTTGAATGACAATGAGCTAGTKTTTGGACAGGACTCTTGTATCTTTTAGGGATTATCAATTTTATAGGCTTGTACTTTGCCTTAGAATCCTCTTGACTTTAACCTTCGGAAATCTTAGGTTGCTGAATGTTACCTGCTTTTCCTCATTTGAATGCATCTTCAGTATGTATGTTTATGGTCAGTTTTCTTGTTGGGCCAGCAGGAAAAGCAATGGTGTATGTAATATGTTGTAACCTTGTTGTGATCCTTCTGATGTTAGGAAGCAGAGTCTTTTGCTGATAATAGATCTCTGTTGTGGTCTGATTAGAGTTTGGCCTTTTTTTGCCTTGACAGAAACAGCACGTTTCTTAATTTCACTGCTGGACAGCAGTGTCCTAGGCACAGAGTCCTGGGACGTAGTATCTCTAATGCAGACCGTCATTTCAACCCTTTGTTCKCTTGTTGCCTCTGGTGCTTACAGACACACACATTTCCATTTGTAGTTCACTCATACCAATCTTTATGTTTCCCTATAAACCCTACAAAGATGCAATCAGTAAAGTAACTTACCAGTCTGTTACTGAAAATGATTTCACCAAGAACAGCTGCCAAATTCTTGAAAAATTGTTGAGATGAGTACAATCATGTAGTGTCACATGAATATAATCTATMGATACGTTTTTTAATATTTACATTTTCCTGAATATAAATTTCTATATGTATTTAATGTATTTTACTTAGCACTTCTACTTGCCTCATGAAGCAGGAGCTTTGGTCCAGAAACTCAGCAGGTAGTGCTGCAACAGAAAATACCGCTCTATTGTATTATTCCTTTCCCTTTGATTGCCATAAAACACAAAAAATTGCAACTATAAAAACTGTCAGCTGAACTGTTTACTGGCCACTCATCATCTTCGTAATTTCCAGCAGAATTTCTTCACAAGAAAACTGCATGTAACTAGACTTTTTGTGGTTCATAACAGAGTTTGTTGTAAGCAGGAGGAGGAGAGCAATGTCATCTATAGGCTAAATATTTGTACAGGTATTATTACAGCATGAGTGGCATGACAGACATACAGTTGAGGCTTTAGTTGGAAGGCAGAGCTCTTATGCCCACAAGAATGTTGATAGATTCAATTTTTAGTTATGGACGAGGATGATGGACCAGTAGGAACAAGTCATTTAGGATATTTCTGTCTTGGGGTTTCAGTTTGTATAACATAGAAAAGTGGCTGGCAAGAAGCGTATTGTAATCTCTCATGTCAACCTGCAGTGAACTTTGTTAAATTTTTGTTTCGCTTGTTTTTGTTGATGAGTGTTTTGCTTGGTGTAAGCATCAGACTTGGAATTCAGTTATTTTCAAAAACAGTGGCAGAGCTTCCTAGAGAAGATGGCTAAGCAGATGTAATGATTAGAGTTTTGATTAAAAGCAAGAAATTTCAGAATTGCTGAAATGGATTCCTATTGAACAAAAATGAATTTTATCAAAATGAAAATATATTTTCATTAATTCTAATTTGCATCTGTAAACAGGTTAGGTATGAACATGAATTAAAACATAATAACAAAGAACATAATAAGCAGCATATTACTGGCAAGTCAGGAAATGCCACTAGTGTTTGCATGTTTCTGTTAATGTTTTGATTTAGGATATTTTTTCTTTCAACTTTTCAATGCCAAGAATAACTTAATGCATTTCATCTGGTTCCAAAATTTCTTGCAAGTAATAACTTTATTGAAGGGGAACTCAAATCACTCTGGCTTTTAATCTCACTGCTGGGAACTGCTTTACTTACGGAGTTACCTGACTTGATTGCGTAAGAAAGTTGTCTCAGTTTGACTTTAATGGTTATTTAGACTTACTTACAGCTTCCCTTTGCCAGGAAATTCCTTGTGAAAGATACAGGCACATTAACAYGTTACTGTGAAGTAATCTTGTATGTTAACTTACAGTGCATTAAATGCGTGTTGCTCTGAGGAACGTAATAGCATGTACTGAAATTAYTGTCACTGGTGATGTGATGAACATTCAGAATAAAGTCTGTCTTGCAGGGCTTTGCTCTTGTACTTTTACCTAAGACAAGCCCATTCAGTCCTATTTGCAAGTGGACTAAGTTGAAATCTGGATGAGAGACACTCTGTTAGCTTGTTTACAGGGGCTCACAAAGCAATTTAAGATGTATCAGTTAACAATATTATATCCATGCACATATATGTATATTTAATGTACTGAATATAGATGCTTTTTTCCAGCTACAAAGAGATTACTTTTGTCAAAGGGATAATAAAAGGGTGCGTGTGAGAATTTAACCTGCTTTAAGTTATGCAACTTAGCACCTTYTGGTAATTTTCTGGCTTTCTTGCTGTTCCCTGCACAAGTACTATAGAATAAACAGGCACAACGAAAGTAGCTGAATGGGAGAGATTTGCGTCTTGTGCTGTAGACTAATCTTTAAATACGTGAACACAAATGTCTTTGTGGATGCATACTAAGTGATGGTCTTTCATTTTTAACAATAAAAGCATAGATCAAACAAGTGCTTTTAATTTAAAATAATAATTTAGAGAAAGCTTTCATTGATTTGATTTGATTTAATTTTTACTTATAATGGTGCAATTTTCACATGTAAGAAAAGCTATAAAAATGATTTTAAGTCACTTTAATTAAATCAGTGCAATGCTGGGTGAATACTCCATAATTTTCTTTTGCCTGTCAGTACAGCTGGCTTTAGACTAGTACKTTTGGATTGAGCTATGTAATTAACTGAACTGCTTCATTTACACTCTTGCAATGTAACAAGCCAACAAAATGAATAATATGCACTGTTTTCATTTGTGATATGCCTTTGTATCAAATATACAGCACCATCTGTCTATATTTGTCAATATTTTAAAAAACTGAAAAAAAGAGTATGCTATAGCTATACTTAATACATTTTGATAAGAATATTAAAGCCTGTGCAGTGGTARACATGGAGACCCGGGGATTCATCCTTCCAAGCCATTGAAGCCCAGCCTGGTGTATTCAGAGACCCAGAAAGTCTCCATGTCCCACTCCAACAGATGCAGCTGCTGCTGTTCCAGTGACAGCCAGTGCCAAGGCTGAGCACGTATCCCAGGGAGGTGCACACTTGCACACAAAGGACTCTAATGTGGCTACCCATCCAGACTACTGCAGACAGAGTGCTGGATTTAGTAGTACTCATATGAATGCCACCAAAACCTACATAAGTACAGATAGCCAGGTCCTGCTCCTCTCTCGCTAATCAGGACTGAAATTCCTTAGTGAAAACATGCATGTTCTTGCTCTATAGATTCACAAGCATACCCACATTCGTGGATCCTGTGACTATCAGCGTGGCCTCTAAATCCATCTATTTATCCATGCCTGAACCCTGGGCCCACTTACCTTCTGTGAGAGGATCTTCTCACTGGGTAGTCCCATGTGATGTTTGCTGGTAAACAGATGCATGCACTCACGCAGTCATCTCACAAGCACCCACACAATCAAGGATCTCTCAGATACTAGTATGAGCTCTCAGTCTACCTAATATGCATGTCCAAGCCCTAATCTCTTTACCCATCACTGGCTCAGACCAGATGCTGGTCGCCTACTCAGGAATTATATGTAACACGCGTGTGTGCACACAGAATTAAATTCACTGGAAAAAAGTAAACACACCTAGGTATTTGCATGTGATGGCATTTAGATCTCTGTCACATACCGTACACTCTGGTCCCTCCACTTGCTGACACACAGACTCATGGGCCCTGTGACCCTGGTCCTTTCTACAGTTGTTAGGCATCTAGACCTCTGTTGAATGCTGGTCTGTCCAGTTGTTGGCACCTAGGTCTATGGGCCCTTTGACTTGCTGCCCCAGGTCTGTTTGCTGGCACTTAGACCTTGCAGTACACCCGCTGGTCCCTCCAGTTGCTGGCAGGCACTCAAACCTCCCTTGCACGCTGATCTCTGCAGTTGCTGGAATCTAGACTGGCAGGCTCTGTGACCCATGGCCTGTTCTCCAGTTGCTGACATTTAGACCTTGCAGCACTCGTACTTTAAAATAGTGAGATTATGTGGAGAGGAAAAGAAGTAAGGAAAGGATTTAATAAGAAGATAGGATAGACTGTTGATCACGCCTAGGGCTTAGTCAGACAAGCATATGTTCAGGCAGCCCCATTTAACCACCTTCCTCTCCATTTTCCCATGCTTATTTTTCTCCAATCCACCCTGATCCTTCCCTTTTYCCACCTTTAGCATTCCCCGTATACATGACGTAATAAGTTTTGCATAATCCCAGAAGCCCCTTGTGCTGGCTCCTATGTGAGTCTTGCTCAGTCCCACAAGCCCCCTCAAATAGCTCATAAAATTTATGATAGTCATGTTTCCTACTTCATACCGGTGGCAAAGTTTGGGTTGACCTTCTTCAAGGCTATGTCTGAGTAGTTCCTTTGACGGCCCCTCAATCACTGGCTGAAGAGTTCTAGTCTTTGTTGCTATCTGTTATCTCCTGCTCATGATGCTTGTGTGTCACTGTGTTTCATTTATCAATTTTCTTTTTCTTTTCTTTTTTTTCATACTGAATAGTCCTTAACAAGCTAACTTAATGAAGTAGATGCTCTCACATTCTGCATACCTTTACATGTTTTAGTTGTAATGGTGAGAATAATCAGCATGTTAACTGAAGGGTACTGTACTGGCATTATGAACTCCATTTAAAATTAGGAGAAGTGTCTGTCTTCAGACTTTCAAAAGTGCTGCAGATWGATAAATAAATCACTGTTGATTTCAGTTATCTGGACTTTCGCTACTAAAACTGAGCAAGAAGCCCTTTCTCTCAGTCTTTACATCCACCTCTGGAAGATTAAAACCCTTGCAGATGGCAGGCTGAAACGAATGTTGCTGAAGAACGAAATGGTCTTTCAGAAGATTAAAAGAATGTTACAGATAAAATGGAAACTGAAAATACAATTACATCATACATTAAAAGGCTAATACTTTAGTTATGGGTAGAGAGAAAGATGCTAGTATCGGAAAATGTGTAATACAATACTTTGGAAAATGCTTTGCCAGCTGAGGTTGTTAGTGTTCTCCTTTACTGTGAAGGTATTTTGCATTGTTTTCATACCCTTCAATTGTTTGTTTATTTACTAGGCCCCTTCCAGCAGACCTAATCTTTTAAATTATATCTGTTAATACGCCTACCTGCTCTAGACAATACTAAGAAATTAACAGCACCAAGAGTCCTGAAAAATCACATTCTGAAAAACAAGATCAAGTCCTGACAAAACACTTATGACCTAAATGGAAGTGAAGTGAGGTGCTGTAAGTGTGTTGGGTTTTTTGCTTGTTTCAAATCTGCTTTTGGTTGAGTGTGTTGAGAATGAATTAAAATAAAACAATTTCTAGACTTCCAACAGTAGACATGCATGCACTTGCTGCAGATGAGGAAGATGGTGGGTCTCACTTGTATAATTTTTTTTGCTGCCTTGGTAGATTTCCTTAATTTTTCCCCCCAGCATACTCTTGTCTTGTTCCATATTTAGGAACATGTACRTGTTTTGAATATCAAATAACGTCTAATCTCAGATGGAGAGTTCCCCTTCTGCTTTTGCCTTACAACTATGTACAAATGTAATTATCTGTGTTTCAAGAGAAGTTTGCATTCCAATTTGATTATTCATTAGAAGCCAAGAGTGAGTTAATCTGATAAAACTTTGTTGTAATGAAATATAGCAGAGTTGTACTTTGCAGGGGACATGTTTTTGTAAGCTTACAAGATTAAGACATTTTGCTGCTCTGCTGAGCAAGGTGATGAAAAAGCAAAACAAAATCTTTGTTTGGCATATTTAAAGATTCTAATATTATTGAAAGGTTAAACATCTATGGAAATTATGCATTTGAAAGATTGTATAAAGAGATTCCTAAAGAAAGGACTGGCTTCTGAAAGTATTTACATATACTGCTATGGAAAAAAGATGATTTTTTTTTATTTTGCTGTGCCACTGAACTATATTTTTAGAGCCTGTTACACTAATCTTGATAAAACATGATTTTAGTGGGGAACATATCAATGTCAAGAATTTGAAATCTGTCCCACAACAGCTTTAAAATTTGTTTTCTTCACTTAAATCCAGTAAATTAGTCTGTCTTGACAGAATCCAAAATATTCTAGAGTTTAAATTCTTGACCTTGATGGCAGCTAGTATAAAATGATTAGGGACTAAAAGTGTATCCTTCAACACATATTCTGTGAGATTTTAAAGTCTGAACTATTGTTGAGTCTCAGATTTCTTTAATAATTGATCTTTTGTAGTAGAGTCCCCAGGTACTTTAACTATATTATTTGAACCATTTTTGATTCATTCATTTACTGAGCCTATCAAAGTCCTACTACAAACATGTTACAGGTTAATTACCGTCACTTGTTTTGATTTTATTCTTTCTGTATTACTTTGCTAGTTGCCCAGTTTCCAATTTATGTTTATAACTGTGTAGACTTTATTCTTTAAATCACTAATAGATTTGAGATGCATTTCTTACCATTTTCTTTTCACCTTATGAGACTCCACCTTCTGGGTCACATGTGGAGATGCGCCTTCTGGTGATCCCGTGAGATGTTTCCCATTTGGTGGCTAAAGGGGGAGATTTTGTGGTTTTATTCTGTGGATGGAGGATGCATCTTTCTCATGGTTCTTCTCATCATGGCATTCCATTAGGAGCTGCACTGTCCTGTGGCAGTGAGATGAAATCCCCCTTCCCATCTTAGAGATCCAAATGAAAACACTGCTGGATCTTTAATTTCAGATATGCTTTGTAACTGTTTGGCCTGTGTGGTCAATAAGTGAGAGACTATGGTAAATGCAGTGTAAATATGGAGTGCTCTCTAGCTCCATCTCAGTCCATGCTCCACTGCTAAGCGAGTCTTGTACTTAACCCTTTATAACTGGGAGGTCTGGAGAAACCTTAGTTAACCTTTCTTGAAAGTGATATACCTCTGTGGTGTATGTGAGAAAATCCAAACTGAGCATTTTCATTTTTACACATAGATTCCCCTTGTACTTTTAGATCAGTACACCTTGTTTTGTTGTCTTACACACTTTAAAAAAAAAAAAAAAAAAGTAGTTCGTGTAATACTGATGTAAATACTCTCTTCTTGTCTTAAAATTGATTGTGTTAGTGGTAAGGCATTGCTTGTATAAAACTGTATAGATTGCCTATATAAATAATAGCAGGAATATTTTGAAGTTTCAGAGAAGTATGAATATGAAAGAAGGTAGTTGCTCCAGCTATGAAGTCCTGAATGTGAAAGGAGAGTTTGTTGTAAAGTACTAAATTAGGGTAATCCTTTGATATTACAAAATTGTAGATGATATCCATTTTGAAGATGTATTTTGGTTCTCATAACTTGAATTACCTACTTATATTCAATAGCTTGCCTAGTTTTACTTGACAGTCTCTTTTAAATATTTCCTGCATATGCTCTAGTGTCTGATACTGGAATTTTGCAAGCTTGAGGATTTTTATCTTTAGCTTGGTAATTTGTTTCATCTCACTGCATTTCCAGTAAATCATTTTTCCTAGTTTTGTTGTACAGGAAACCAGTAGTACTTATAGTTAAGATTGCTTAACACATTCCATTGTGTGATTGTGTTTTCAATTTGTTATAATTGCCAAACTTCAACTCTTCCAGCTGAAATACTGTATCTGGCTCAAGCTGTGTTTTTTTTTTTTTTAAGCTGTGACAGAAATCCTTCCATTGTTCCTAAATGAGATTAGGGATAGTATCTGAATTTGCCCAGATTAAAGTTTTGAAGGGTACAATTAAGAATCTCAAGAACCACCATGCTTTGGATATGAAATACTTATTTCAGGATTACCTGAGGAGAAAAACATCCATATTTGTTCAACTCTTTGAAAAATATTAGGTCTGCTTTCTCCTCGGGAAACTGCTAGAGCTCAGCGGCTAAGTTCCCCTAAGATGTGTGCGCTGAGCATGCACAACCCCAGGGTTGGGAGAAGCTGACCTGGGCTTTTCTTGTCGCTTGACTCTATCGTGGCACCGGGTGTTTGAACTGGAAGGGATGTCCGTTCAGCTATGTCCTGATTTCTGAATGCTTGGCTTTGCTACTTTAAATGTGCTTTTAATTTATTTATTTTTTTTTAATGTGACAACCTGGATGTTTTCAGGAAAATTCTCTTGATGGTATCATGTTCCTTAGTAATAAATGATTCATTTTTGACTAAAAATTGTACCTGCAACTCCTTTTATCAGGGCTGTCTCTGCTTCAGTTAATTTAGAAGCATTTGCACTTTTAAACTATCTACTATGGTTTATGACATCCTTAAGTTGAATTTCCACTGTGAATTGCAGCAGCTGTGATTTTCAGGGCTTCAGCTTGCTGGATTAAAGGATTAGAAAGGGAGCTTGCACCTATTTAGAGCAGCTGAGAGCCACTAAGCGCAACTATGTGAAGTAAAGATTGAACAGCAATTTAATTAGAGAGATTCTGAAAGCAAACAGAAAAGCAATTCTTCACAAGTTTCCTGCACAGCAGAAAAGGGCTCCTGCTGATTGTGCATTGTGTAAGGCCAGCTGGTATCCGGAAAAACTAATGGTGAAGGGATGTGGATTTCTTAACAGAAGTTAATATTAGCTTAATCACTTCACTATGCCCTCCCAGTCCCTTAGCTTCTCTTCTCTTGAGCTCCTTTGCTCTAGTATTAGAATGGCACTTTGTCAAAGGAAGAGTGTTTATGGTGCTTAAGGAAGATCAGCCTCCCTTTTTACTGCTTCCTTCTTTTGTTATAGCATAGTTCTGCACTACTCTTCTGTTGGTTGAAGTGAGTCAGTAGGTTTTCTTTTTATCTTGGTTTTAAGATTGAAGTTAGTCTTCCTTTGTTTTAGAGTCATACTTAACAGTTATGGTTCTAAGATATGTATTCTGCTATGTATTATTCCCAAATTTCTAACTTTTTGCGTGGTTGGTCCTTACTCAGCTCTAACCACATGTGCATATGTACTGTGATATAATCTTAAGTTATTTTACCTCACTACTTTTCAGCAAGATAGAATGTACGCACTGAATGTGCTTCTGCTCAGTATTTTAGATACYCATTTTAAGATATCTAAAGTTTGATTGTACATGAACTGATATTACAACTGTAATCAATAGCTGGAAAGTTATCTCTARCAAGGAAGCATTTTTGCCTGAAATATAGTAAAATTGTTACTGGAATAAATACGTCATCTGCTATCGTATAATTGTTTGATGTTTTATATTTCTTTTTCAAATGAGCCATTACAGTCAAATCATTTCTAACATTTTTGATTGCTGAAGAATTTTTTTATTGAGAACTTCATATGGCTGTTTATACAATGCTTTCAGACAAGTTTTATTTTTTCTATCTAATTCTTTARGTTTTAATTTATTTTGCCTTTCTGCTGGTATGCAGATTAGTTTGGGTTTTTTTTTTTCTGACCTAGATTTATCATTCAGAGACAAAGTAGAGGTCTTGAAAAAAAASTATAGGTCCTGAAAAAGTAACTCCTCCAAGGTGGACACTAATTCTTTGAGGCAGAGCAAATAAATAAGCCTTGAATTGCATTTGGAAGGCAATGCAGTCTCTGACAAAGAAGGTTTAGGTTCCCTATGACTAAAAACTAAGTAGATGTGCAGTCATAGATTATAATGATCCTCTCTGGAACTRGTACAAGATCTCTGTGGCACTTAAGCTGAAGGAAAAGAGCATCTGTCTTGTGTTGTGCTGGTTTATTGATAATCTTTGGGAAATTCATACCTCAGAAAGTCCAGAGGAACCTCTCAACACTGGGAGAGATTAGCAACCTCAGTTATATCTGCATACTGTGTATATTTAAGGGAAAATTTATATTTGCTTGGTTGCAGTGTTCCTTTTATATTCTTCTGTGCATTCAGAAACAGTACAAGATATCATAAACAAAGATGAACAGAAAGAAAAAGATGTAGCATACCAGTTAGTCCGTCTAATTGCTAGGTTTTTGGGGACTAGCACTCTCAGCTTATTTTGTAATTGCAAACTTATTATGTAGATGATTTGCTCTCTTCCATTTCTTTTCTGCTGTGTGGTGGTCTTTGGTAGTCGCAGTGCTTTCTTCTGTGGGATTAGTTTCTCAGGGAGGAATTTAGAGTATGCTACCCATATTCAGGAAGTTAGAGGTATGAGTGATTGCGATATTAGGTATTCACTGCAATTTTTTAAGAGTATGTTTTTAAAATGATTATTAAATGCACTTTTTATGACTATTATTGCATGTAAACTGATTCAGTGTACTTTGCTTGAATGACAGTCTGAAGCTCTTCCAAAGTGCTAGCTTTTCTTATTCCTAATTGCATGTCTGGCACCACAGACGGATGTCCTATAAACAAGAAATCACAAGGAAAAAAAGTTCTCAACRGTATTATAAAGGTGAATGTATCTTTATGTATCACCATGTCTTCAGATCAAATTTTTAACTACTTTTAAAATTATAAGATTAAGATGATTCATGTTTACCAAGGCCARTGCCTTCTCGGAAGTATCTGAGAGAGGGTTTTTTGAAGGCACTTGTATGTATGTAAATGTGCCTAGGGATGGAATTCATCTACAGAAATCTATCCATTGGATCAAAAGTGAAAAAAATTCCCATGCCACTATTACTAGTGATACTTCTAAAAAMCAAAGATGATTTGTTTTGTGAGATTAAGGGAATCTGGAACTGAGCAATTAGATCCTGCAAGCTGGAAGTTACCACGAAATTGTTAATAATGATCATAAATTCAAGAATTTTTAAATTTTGTGGCAATCATTTAAACCTTTGTATTTAATTTTGGAGGTTCTGTTGAGTTGGAAGATAACAAAATGGATACAGTTCTTACTGGGTGATTATTTCTCTAGCAATTTATTTTTATTATTTTTTTGAACTGCCCAGTCCTTTAAATTGTTGGCATTATTCAAGCTGTCATTCAAATAAATGTTTTAAATGCTAAATACTTCATCATTTTAGTATGATGATTCTATTGTCAATTATTTTAGAGTAGTTATTTGTTCCCACTTYAATAAAGAGAAACCAATGATCAACAGTCTTGAGAGCTGGAGATTATTGGTGACAACTTACTCAAAGTTAAGACTGTTGAGTTAGGTAAGTCTTCTTCATAGATATTAGCAACCACATTCTCTTTGCTTCTGCATAAGTTCCTTTGTTTCAGTCACAGTCCCGTCTTTCTTATGTGGTAGGAGTTGGTAGCAGTTAATCATTAAGATGCTTTTTGTTAAAATACACTCTCTGCCAAGAGCTAAAATCATGATGCTCTTTGAATTTCTGGCCACCTCTGATATGCATAATTGAACACGAGTCCATAGGAGCTTTCACTATTTTTGTTTTCTTTTTTTCTATCTGCTCTTAACTTATCCATCTCTCATTTTATTATGAGTTGGGAAATTTAATGAGAGAGGTTACCTTCTGCATTTATTTCATGCCTAATCTTGAAAAGGCTCTCATGTCTTTTGTACTCAGTGCCTTTTCTCTTTCTACCTCACACAGCCTTTTCTTGCCTCCACCATCCCACCATAGTTCTCTTTGCCGCTTCTCTAATGCGCCATCGTCATGACAAAGCCAAATAAGACCAAAAATAAGGTCTTTGACCTTATCTTTGCTGCAAATTTTATCTGGGCTTAGGTCAGGTTTTCTCTCTTAAACTCTTCCATATTTACATATTCATATGCCTCTGTCAAGAGTATAGTATAAAGAAGTTGTCACCACTTGTGCTTTTTTTTATTACTCCGGATTTGCTGCTGTGAGATAAGTAGTGAAAGGGTACATCAAGAAAGATACAGTGATCCTCCATTTACTTTCTAGAAGGCCTATATGCTTTTTTACCAAGWAGCTTTTTGTGACTTCTTTATTCAGACTAGATAGTTAAATTAAGATGAACACCCTGTTTTCTGTCTGCCACTTCTGCAATTGTTTCACCTTTGCCCGTCTTTACTGTTTGATAAAGAGATTAGACAGTGAGTAGAGAAATCCCTACATAGACTCATGCCCTCCACTCTAAAACTTTTCTTCCACTTCTGACAAACTTGGAGAGACCTTTCAGGCAAAGTGTGAGTGCAAAAYGTAAAACTTATTGTTATATTCATTCCATTAGCCTGCTTTCCATCATACCCAGACCAATAGATATGTTTACACTCAACAATTTGTAAGCAAATAAACGTGTTATCAGCAGTGTACTTAGTTACTTTGCTGTAGATCTTGGGATCACAGATGAATTGTTTGGCCTTGTCAGCTGCATTGACCTATAGTGGGAGCACACTGAGCTGTTTTTTTTCTCTCCCCACTTAGGACTATTATGACCTGTATTGTGGTTACTATGCCTTAATGTAGCTCTGTGCTACAAATAATTTGTACATTTTTGTATATTTGTACACTATRCTTATGAAAGTGCCATTAATATTGAATAGCTATAACAAGACAGACTAAATTTAGTCCATCTAGCCCAGTATCTCTCCAAGAGGGAATGCCATTAAAAGGGAAGAAAAGGGCAAGCATTACTATACATGAACAGCTTCTCTCTGTGCCCTTGAGCAGTCTGGCACTTCGAGACTTACTGAGCTAGAGGAGGGTTTTTGTATGTAACAGTCCTGGATGGATTTTTTTTTTTTCCCGTGAACTTCCCTAATCGCTTTTAGRCCAAGTAAAAGTGTTTTTTTTTTTTTTTTTTTTTTTTTTTTTTTTTTTTCCAGTCATGATGTCCAGTGGTAAAGGAATTCCATAGTTTTCCAATGCATGGAATGGAGAAACACTTTATTATTTTTTTTTCTTTTTGATTCTGCTAGCTCTTTTTTGTTCCTTTTTTTTTTCTGTGAGAGATTGCAAAGTCTTTCTCACTTGCTTTTGCATGAACATTCATTATTTTATGCATCTTATCATATCTCGTATGAGATATCATAAGCTCTCTCAACTCTGTTGCYACTTTTCCTGGTCAATTTAGTTGTTTTTCAAGCAACTTTGTTATGTAAATCTGATAATCTTCCAGCTAGTCTCTGTATCCTTTCAAGGCTTACTACAGTTTAAGGWGCTTTTTGTTTGTTTGTTTGTTTTTTGAGATGGTAGACTAGAATTGCAGCTACTATTAAAGATCCATTTATACATTGGTATTCTTTTTCTTCTGTGGTTTCTTTCTTTCTAAATGATTCCAAGTATTCTGTTTGCTTTTTTGACCATAGTGTAGCACTGAGGTGATGTTTTCTGAGTTATAACCTCTCAAAAATGAGATGTTGGGGTTAAAATATGTCGGTTTAAGGAAAAAACTCAGTATTGTATATGTAAAATTGGATTTTTTTTTTCCCCCATGTGCATCAACATTGGATTCTTTTATGATTTTATGGCCTAGTCGCTCATTATCAAATGATCCTTCTGAGATTTTCAGATGCGGCTTTCTGCCCTGAATAACTTTGTATCATCAACAAATTTTGTCATAAAGAAAGAGACTTTTATGGTAAGGAAATTTTATCATATCTTACAAGGGAAAGAACAAGATTTTATCATAAGGAAGGCACTTCTGGAGATTGTCTGATCAAAGCAGCGTCAATTAGAACAGGTTACACGGGACCTTATACAGTTGGATTTTAAGTATCTCCAAGGATGAAGACTTTACAACCTCTCTGCATGCTGTTCCAGTGTTTGACCAACTTCACAGTAAAAAAATTTCTTGCATTTAAGTGGAATTTCTTGTACTTCAGTTTGTACTTGTTGCCAGTTGTCCTTTTATTGGGTGCAACAGAGAGGAGACTGGCTCTACCTTCTTTACTCCTACGTATTAGTTATTTATGCATATTGATAAGATCCCCCTGATCTTTCTCTTCTTAAGACTAAACAGTMCAAACTCTCTCAGTCTCTCCTTTTAAGTCAGAAACTCCAAACTCTTTATCATCTTAGTGGCCTTTTGCTGGACTTGTCCAATATGTCCATAATTATCTCTTACTGGGGAGCCTAGAACCAGAGACAGGACTGCAAATGTTAGTCTCACTAGTTGCTGAGTAGAGGGGAAGGATCCCCTCCCTCAACCTGTTGGTGATGTTTTTCTTAATGCAGCCAAGGATGTTCCTGGCGTTCTTTGCCTCAAGCATGTGRTGTTGGCTCATGTCCGACCTGTCATCCACCAGTACTCCCCCATCCTTCTTTGAAAAGCTGTTTTCCAGCCTGTGAGCCCTCAGTTAGTACTGGTGCAYGGGGTTATTCCTTCCCAGTCACAGAGCTTGGCRTTTCCCTTTGAAGGTCATGATGTTCCTGTCTGCCCATTTTTCCAGCTTGCCAAGGTGCTTCTGTATATAATAATACACACCTGTCTGGTGTATCAACCATCTTCCCAGTTTTGTAAAATCTTGTGTCAGCAAATGTGCAGAGGCTGCACATCTGCCCCATCATTCAGGTCATCAACAAAGTTTTTAAAAAGTATTRGACACRATATTGACCCCTGRGGGATACCACTAGTAGCTGCCCTCCAGCTGGACTTTTTGSTGCTGATCAAAACTCTTTGAGCCTGGCAGTTCAGCTGGTTTTCGGTCCACCTCACTGTTTATCTAGCACATGCTTCATGGGTTTACAGGAGATAGTGTCAAAAACCTTGCTGAAGTGCAACTTCCACTGCTTTCACCTCATCCACTGAGTCATTTCATCATAGAAGGCTATGACCAACCAGCTAGACATGATTTTCCGTTTCTTAATCCATGCTAACTACTCCCAATCACCTTCCTGTGCTTTGTGTGTCTCAAAGTAATATCCAGGATTAGTTGCTCCATCACCTTCCCGGGGATCAAGCGGAGGCTGACTGATCTGTTCTTCCCAGGATCCTCCTTCTTGTCCTTTTTGAAGACTGGAGTGACATTTACTCTCTTTGAGTCCTCAGCAGCACTCCCCTGATCTACATGACCTTTCAAAGATAATCAAGAGTGGCCTTGCAGTGATGTTGGCCAGCTCCCTCTGCACTCATGAGTGCATCCTGTCAGGTCCCATGCACCTGTGTATGTCCAGTTTGTTTAAATGTTCTGTAACTTGATCATTCTGTGCTGAGGGTAAGTCTTCATCACTCTAGACTTTCCCATGGATCTTGGGGGCCTGGGATTACCGAAGGCAAGTCTCACCAGTAAATACTAAGGTGACAAAGGCATTGAGTGCCTCAGCATTTTCCATGTCTCCTGTGGTTGGGTCTCCTGATTCACTGAGCAGTGGGTTCAAATTTTCTGTAGTCCTTCTTTTACTGTGAATACACCTGTAAAAGCCTTTGTGCCCCCCACATCCTAGTGGGCTTTGTCTTTCACCATTTACCTTTTTTCCTGATTGATTATGAATACTTTGAACAATGTGCAGCACACATTTCTGTGGGACTTCACCATGGCCAAATTTCCCTGTGAAAACTGACTCGCTGTTTCTTTTAGCAAGTTTTTGAAATTCATGTGAAGATTTTGCCTCCTTTTCTGCCACAGTTTAGTTTCTTCATGACTCAGTGGAAAAAAACCATGTCAGTTACCTCTTGGAAGTTCAAGTAGACTGTATTGTCCAGATCTCTGCTCACCGCAACTTTGAGTTCCTTGGAGACCTTCAGTAGATTTGAGATGTGTCTTCCCATTATAAAAGTCCTCCTGACTTCATCTGTATGTTGTATTTATCCATATATCCACTTATCCACTGAATACTGTCCATACTATATTTTTTACAGTTTTTTTCTGTACAGACATCAGGTTTATGGTCTGTATTTCCAGCTTTCTTGAAACACCTGAGGCTTTAAGCAAGAGATTACACATCATAGTTCAGCAATTCCTTTTTCTTTTCTTTT
>NW_028187111.1:1678954-1729356 GCF_003343005.1 Rhea americana
TGCTTGCTGCTGAAGAGTATGCGTGTGTGTGTCTGTGCTGGCTTGCCAAACTGGACGTTTGGCCCTCGGGAATCTAACTGGAACATAAATTGGTGATGAGGATGGGATTCCAGGGGTTTGCAGCATAGTGAGATTGGTGGGACTTGGTCAGTGGAGTGCACAGCTGTACTGAGGCTGCGCCACCTGCATTGGTGGGACTCGGTCAGTGGGGTGCACAGCTGTACTGAGGCTGTGCCACCTGTAAATGGAAGGCGACCCACGTGTAGAGCAGGTCAGACGCACCCAAGCTTAGTACTTTCTAGGTTTGTAAGTGTTGTGGAATGTGTGTAAGCATTGTAAGAGCTGTCGCTGTTATGTTAATATAGTGTGTCTGTATTGTGGCTGGAATGTGTTGCCTGTTGACTTGTATCTTGCCCGGGGCTTGACATTTTGGTGTGTATGTTGTGGACATAATATTGCTTTGGAGCAAGGTGTGCCTACTGCTTATCTTTGTTGCTGTAGTCGTTGTAAAGTATATCATACCGAGCGTAGGATTAGACATGAGCCTGCTGGTTTGGGCTATAGGGAAAAAAGGGGGAAAAGAGGCAGCCCCACCCCTTGAGCATCCTGGGTGGACGCAAGAGCCATGGAGTACGCTATGGGATAAGTGGGAAACATGTACGGGTGCTTCTCCGGAGTCATGGACCAGGACAAGCCCCATGGAAGTGTTAAAGTATTGGGAAAAAWTTGTAGAAACCCCCTACACCAAGGACAAGGAGCGATTAAAGCATGCAGGACGGATGGGAGGAGCCCTCCTGTTTGCCTATAAGGTGCTGGAGGGACAAGCTCATGAATTAGCTGAAAGGGTAGGACAGCTAGAACAACAGGTGCAAGAGCAGAAAACCGCAAATCTCATGCAGCAACAAGCTTTGTTAACCATAGCACAACAAAGAGACGCAATGGAAGGGAAATGTGCTAGTTTGGCAGAACAATTTGTAGTGAAATTCGCTAATAGACGCTGCTGGCAGAGAAAACAGAAGGATGACCGTGGCCCTCGAATCTGAGCTATTGTTACTAGCCCTGACTGGGATCCAGAGAAATGGAGTGGAAACATCTGGAGTACCTCAGACTTGGAGGATGAAGCAGAAACACAAGAACTAGAGACTGATGAGGGTTGTTAGAAATAGATGGGTCCCCCTGGGCATTTGGTACCGCACAGTGGTTATGATTTGCACGTGGAAACCATTGTCATTGTCAGGGTGAGCAACAGTGAAAGCGAGTACCAAACGAACACCTTAGGCGAAGAGAGTAGTCAGGGATAGAAGTATGTTGTCTTCCCCTCCCCCTCTTATTTTCCCAGGTATGCCTGGACTGTACCTGAGAGCACCTATGCTTAAGTGCTGCTACCCCGCAGAACCCATTTTCTGCCAGYTTTGTTGGTRCACCGTTGACAGCAGAAGAATTAACAGCCCTATGTAACGCCTCACTCAGCAGCAGCCAGTCTCGTTGTACACAGTGGAACAGCTCCTGGGATGGCTGGCTATCGCGAACAGGCATATTGCCTGCGTTGCCGCCACAAGAATTGCAGTTGCTAGAGTCTTTGTCTGCTACTTACTGTACTATGTTTAACTACACTGGGAAAAATCAGTCTGCGGTCTGGTGGGTGAACAGTACCAAGGCGATTTACCAAAACACCACTGCTTTGTGTAATATCACTACTACCAAGTGGACAATGTCCTTTAATTCCCATTTACAATTTTCCAGAGGTTTCTTCCTCCTTTGTGGAGACAGAACCTGAGCTACAATCCCAAAGGCCCTAAAGGGGGGGTCCTTGTACGTTGGGTCGGTTAACCTTATTAAACCCTGATATTACAATGTTGCATCAGAAACCATTAAACGGCACACGCCGGGAGCACCGTGATGTACACCAGTTTACATCCAATTGTAATTTGGATGTCACATTTTGGTGAACAGCGAATTACTTTGTCTTTTCTGGCACCAGGAGTCGCAAGTGCTCAGGCATTAGCTACATTAAATAAACTTGGCTGTTGGTTAAGTAAATTTAGTAACGTTACCAGTAGTGCTTTAGCAGGCTTGCTGACTGATGTTGATTCCATACGACAAGCTACATTGCAGAATCGCGCTGCCATTGATTTTCTATTATTAACCCATGGCCGTAGCTGTCAAGATTTTAAAGGCATGTATTGTACGAATTTAAGTGATCATTCACAATCCATTCATGCAAAGATTCAAGAACTACAACACTTAACAAAGTAACTGCAAGTTAGTGACGAGTGGAATCTTTTTGGGATGTAGACATGGGGATGGCCTTCGTTACAGAAATTGTTGCTTTTTTTTCCTGTTTACTATTTGTAATTTTCCTTTGTATTTCCTGTTGTATCCCTTGTATACTATCTTTATTACATTCCAYTATGGACTCCTTTTTACAACACCATGTTGTTCACGTGGTGGAATATAGACATGTTCCAACAATGGACCACATGGTGGCATGTATCCRTACTGCGTGATRCTTAGTGGGAATGGCCCATGTTGTAACTTTTTGGTGCAGAGCGTGATAAAGAGTAAATGCCTAGAACAATACCGCTGTGTTAAGCAGGACACAAATAAGTAACTAACAAGGTCTTGGAAATYCGTGAGAAAGAACAGTGGTGGGATACATATATAAGTTCCTGGCTTCCAGCCACGAAATAACCATGAGAAGCAGTCAACATGAAGGTCAGAGGTTGAAGAGTAATGAAATAGCGACCCCTAAAGTCAGTGTGGCCCCCGAAATAAGTCTGCACGCGTGCRCAGTATCATAGCCCGGTTATGCAGCCGGGGCGGAGTTGTGCTAGACTCCCCGCACCTGTTGGCCCCATGTGCCGGGACTCCYGCCTACCGCAAAAGAGCATAAATACCRGAGTTTTTCYGAAGGAGAGGGAGGCTGCTGCACAACAGAGGACYACGTTGCCTCCTYGGGGAYGCCCGAAAGGATTGTGCCTGTCGACCCTCTCTCTCTCACCATGCAGACGATCGGGACAAGCATTGGAGTGGTCGTTCTTGAGGTTACCATCAGGCCGGTGTATTTGTAAGTATCTACTAATAAACTGCTKGCTGCTGAAGAGTATGCGTGTGTGTGTGTGTCTGTGCTGGCTTGCCAAACTGGACGTTTGGCCCYYGGGAATCTAACTGGAACAACAGTTTACGTTGATTTCAGACTATTTTGAAGTACGTTGCTGTAAACTATTATTGAGGGCTTAAAAAGCCAAGTATCAAATCATATCCTTAAGATTAGAAGGTACTTTATAAGTGAAGTTTATCAGCTACAGAGTGTGAGAGGAAGTGATTTGGCAGCTTTGCACTGCTTCCTTGTGTTTATATGTAGAGCAGGAGTTAGGTTGTGCTTAGGTCTTGTGTGAGCACAAGCACAAATTTTATGCTGTAACCACAGCCTCAAATTAGGAGTTGTGTGAAGCTCTGCTGCAGCTGCAGGGGAAGAAAGAAGTTTTATATACTGTAAATTCACTATAGACTATGCTGTACACTTTCACAGAATGAAGCAACTACATATGCAAAATGAAATGTTTTTTTCTTTATCCATGGAAAACTTCTCCTTCTAAACTAGCACACAAGAGAAATTGTTTTTCTGTTTGAAGCAATAGTTGCTTCCTTTCCCTGCCAGTCTACTACAAAGCAGTTGAAACTGTTGTTGCTGTTGAAAAAAATGAATACTTTAAGATGTTAGTGCAAATGGATGTTTAATGTATGTATATACAAACTGATTGGGTGCAAAGAAAGTACAGGAGCACATGATGCAGGGTGAGGAAGGGGTATAGCTCACTGTCAGATTTGATGTCTGTGACTGCAGTATCAGCTGTGACGCAGTGTGTTGTTTTTAAAGCAGACTGGGCTTYTTTCTTTATTCCTGCTCATTGCCAAGAAATGACAATTGGACAATTAAGGAATAAAGTGGAGAGGTTTAACAAATTATGAACTGTTTAATTTGCCTCATTAAGCTGCAGTTAACTATTTAGGACCATCTGTTTAAAAATAATTTCCACACCTTAAGTTTGCTCTAGAGAGCAAGTAGACTTTCATTAGAACAGGTTTTGTTATTAATGTTATCTTTAGGGAGCTTTAAGTTGGCATGCAGAATAGTGCTCACTGAACCGAAGTTTTCCTGTAAACAAARGGCGGGGACATGTTTTTAAAGTGCAGGCTGCTGTCATAACTATGTTCTTGGGAACCTTGCCTACTCACTTAGAAACTGGCTTGTTGGGAAGAAAGTATTTGGAGCCGTTAGGTACATCTAAGTATGAGAAAGGAGTGTGAACTGTGAGAATACGTACGCTTACAAAGAACAAACCACCAGGAACCACAGACTGTCTTTCCTATCTCAGCCTGAGATTCATTGCCGTTTTAGTGAGATATCACAGACTTGCTTGATTTCTACTCTGACCCGCTATGTGTTACTGTAGTTTACTGTTGCATAGYTGTCATAGTCCTCTTCAGAGGAGGCAGCGTTTCAGCCGTGAACTAACTGATTGCTGATAGAAAAAATCATTTAGAACGAAAAATGCTTTAGAAGTCTTAGATGACGTTAGAATTTATAAGAAGGTCTCTCCTGCAGTCTATTGAAAAGAGGTTGATTGTGGGATTATTAGCTGTAACATAAATATAATTTGACTAAGGACATGGCTGCTTTCACCAATAAATGAAAAGTTCGTTCAAAAMCCGCTATGAAATTAAATGACTTTTTTATGATGGTGAGCTGTTTGATAAGAAGAAAAATGCCAATATTTAACAGGATGTTAATTTTTTGAAGTATCTGAGCAAACATACTGATATAAACTGTAAACATCTTTGTCCTGTTAAGATTTTATTTGGTTCTTTTCAGTAAGGAGCAAACTTATGAACAGACTGACTCTATCGGTTGCACACAGTGTGCTTTCGAGTGTATAACAAACTGGAAAAAATACAGTATTTTTGTAAATGATTTTAGTTTCAGTAATTGAAAGTGTTTGTTTTGACTGCAGGTAATGTACTTTTTAATTTAAAATATGACTTCTCAAGCTGACTGGAGTCCTTTTATGTTTGAAAAAATCATATGGGTCTAAATAAAGGGGGGGGGAATTAAATACCTCAATTTGTCTTCTATTGGAAAGAATGAATGTTCTAAAACTGTACACCTGTCATTGAGTAGATTATGTGACTTCTGCCATATTTGATATACCCTCATTCTTCTGTTCTTTTTGCTATATTTGTCTTTAACTGGAAAGATTTTTTCACTGTGAGTGAATTCACTGTGAAGTACTTTTTCACAGTAAAACCTTTTTACTGACATAGGGCTGGCTGGTTAGGTAGTACTTGCAAACCAAGTAGGTGAAAAATTAAATCCATTTTTAAATTGGTAGAACAATTATGAACTTCTTAAATGTAATACTTCATTGCCTCAGAGCTATATACTGAAGAGTACCCAGTACCAAGACCAACATGTAAACTCAGCAGTTCAAGTTGAGATGCTCTTTTTAGTTCTTGGCTTACTGTACAAGGTTAAGGCAAAGGTTTGAAATATTTTATTTGAAAAAAATATAAGCAAAACATTTTGAGTTGAGCTGTGGCTCAGATAGTGGGAGAAGAGTGATTGTGAGAAAAAGTGATAAGCAGTGTGGACCTTAATGGGACCAGTTTGGGAGGGAGCTATGTTCATAGGAGAGAATGGTGTGCACGGACCCAAAGCTACAGTTTTCACCAGACCTCTCAATTTTGTGTTTTTTAAGGCATCTTTGAAAAGCATTTGTTTGGTATTTCCACTCTAGTGAGAGCAAGTTATCAAAGTCCTGCAAGTTGTCATAAAAATTGTTTAAATTTTCAGTTATATCTAGTTATAGTCCTTACACAGAATGCAAAAAATCCTGCGTTAGCAGCACCTCCTGGCCTTAGGGCAAAATGATTCTGTTCCATCTGTGGAGGATAGCAACTGAAGAGTGGTGGAGCCCAGTGTTTAATGAACGAGGAACCATAAAAACTCCCAGTGGTTCAAGAGCTGGAAGAAAGCATGTGCAATAGGAATAAACGAAACACTACTGCCAAGAGCCGCAAGACCCTCAGGAGCYCTCAAGCCCTGCCATGTTTGCTTCTCGCTTGCTGAGTGGGAYGAGAATATGTACCTCTGAAAGGCTTGCACTGCTCTTTGTGCTTTGCTCTCTAAACACATGAAGGTGCAGAAAAGTCTATTGAGAGGATGGCTCTGAGTCCTGCGTGTCCCACTGCCGCTAGTTCCTTTTTTCCCTGTACTTCCATCTGAAACAGGAAGGAGGAGGAGAAGAGCTGCTGACAGGTGAGAAATGCAGCTCCTGAATGACTGTCTGAAGAAGCAGAAGTGAAACAATCTCTCTAATAATTGTCTTTGGAAAATTATCAGAAAAATAACCTTCTTATTTTAAGAAAGGAACCTTTTCCACTCATCCTGATGCTCTTTCAAGCCCTGAAGCCTGCTGGAGCAGCTGCAGGCATGCTACTTGGAGATGTTTGGTAACCCTGTCCTGCTTGGGAACTGAATGTGTCTGTGAAAGGATTCTGGTAGAGGAGTAGCGCTGACAGCAGTCTGTGTCTAAAGTGACAGAACTCAATTAGGGAGGAGGCAGCAGCTKAACAGAAAAAGATTTAATCTGTATCTGTTGGGAAAACCTTAAGTAGTGTTGACATGAGTTGTAACTTAAAAATCTTGAAAATTATTATTTTTTTTTTTTTGGGGGGGGGGGTTCTGAAAACCATGGATTCTTAGTTCTTGTGTTTATGTGAGAATATAATTGTTCATTGAAAGAGTAATTTCTAGCTCTGCAGTTGTGCAAGACTCAAGACCTAAGCACCCTCTTACAGCTTAGAGATAGAAGGGATATAAAAGCTCTTTATGTGGACTTAAATCACTGAATAACTGGATTTGACAGGACTGTCTAAGAGTTCCTGAGGTGTAAGAAAAGGATATGAGTTTTATTTTCCCCAATTATGCAACCTGGAAGCAAATAGGAAAGCCAAAGCCTTTCTTCCTGCTCTGTGTTTAGAAATCCTTTGATGAGTAGCAGAGGAGACAAGGGACAGCTGCTCTTGTTAGTTAGATGGTTAGTTAGATGGTTAGAGCTGGTAGATAGTACTACTGTAACTTTCTACTCAAGTATATAGARACAGAAAGCTCTGCTCGAGGAGGACAGCCCTTGGAGGAAGAAAGAACAAAAGGAGAGCTATGCTCCCTTTTACACCTTCATCCCAGAAAGCCTAGGGATAAAACCACTTTTTTGAGAAACTCTGAAAAAGGAAGTATTGTACCTCTTTTCCACCAGGGGAAAAAAAAAAAAAAAAAAGACGTTTCATGGCTACAGGCAACCATGCTCGGGTCAGTGAATTTCTAGAGATTGTCACAGAGTTGATCTTAAACATTTTCTTTGCCTAGATTCAGCAGATTCTGATTGTTCTGGTGCCAGCGTTTTGGAGACTGTAATACTGGGAAAGAAAAGTTTATGTACTTTCATGGCTGGGGTCACTTACTAAGTCTCAGAGACCAGTAAGTTTCAGAGACTATACTACTACTTCAAAGAAGGGTATACTGAAGGAGTGCTTACCTTTAGTTGGAAGAGGAGCTCTAGGGTTGCGTCAGACCATCAGTTGTGGGCTTTGGATGTGGATATGTGATAGTCACCCAAACAGAAAACATAGATAGTTTTCATGTCTGTCAGCACAGAGTAACAGTGACACTGCTTGTGAAGAGCAGCTTTTGCAACAAAAAAATCATGCCAGAAAAGAAACTATATATTGGGAGATATAGTTTCTTTGCAGCTGGAGTCTACTAGTGAAACAGCCTTCGGTACAGCACAACTTGACTCTTTGTGGCTGCTCAGGCAGAGTGGAACTGCAAAGGGCTTGTGTTGTACACTGGAAAGAAAATGTACTTCCCTTTGGACTGCAAGAATTTAAAGTACAGCATTTACTTTGGGAAATATTATTAGTCTATTAAGCAACTATCCTGTTGGAAATAAAAACCTCCTGGAAAGATTAGATTCCCTATAAACATGGCAGCCTTATGACCTGGCTGCGTCCTAGATGCTGAGTTCTGATGTTTTATTAAAAAAAAGGGGGGGGGGCAGGAAAACAATTAGGTTCTGTGACATGAAGTAAAAGTGTAGCTTAAATCAAATTTGTGATGTGAGGGACAGCCTTATTGTACAAGTAATASGGAATGACAAATAATGAAAATTTTACAGCAGGAAAATTATCCTGCCTGCTGTGGGGACAGGTTCCAAGCATATGAAGCAAGTTTGGAGGGCACACAGTACAGCTTTGTCCTACTGAACAGGCTTAAAAGATTGGTTATTTTATAATGGTAAACCTTAAAAATGTCAGGTTTTATTTTGAATAAAATCAAGGTGATATTATGTAACAACTTCAATATTTTTTTTCCCTTTTCTCTCCTGCAGATCACACATCTGTGGGCGGGCTGGGAGACAGTTTTTATGAATATTTATTGAAAGCCTGGCTTATGTCAGACAAGACGGATATGGAAGCAAGAAAAATGTATGACGACGCAATTGAGGTGATCATAATGCATTGAGTTTTCCAGCGTAGTRGAACTTAAAAACTGTCTTTGGTAATTGGGGAGGAAAARGAAAGAAAAAACAGGACTTGTTCTGATTATTTAAGTTTTAAGAAATCAAGTGATGAATATTAGTAGTTTCACTCTGAGTAGTTTAAAAAGAATTACTGTGATTCAGATTATTGTGCTAAAAATACCAACTTGTCCAAAATGGTATAATGTAGAAACCCAAAGATGTGCAGAACCACAAAGTCATTTTTAGCCAGTGTTCAGAGTCATTCTAGGAGTGGAAATTTTGAAGTATTGTATTCTTTAAATTATTTTCTAACACATTCAGGTGTTGTATATACCACATTTGGGCAGGTGCCTTTCTCTGATGGTTCTGAGCTTTATGCTTCCAAACTGTTGCTTTCTTAATTTCCCCCCCACACAGGTATCCGCTGTCATCAGGCTTTCTTATACCCATATGTCTATGCTACTGTTAAGATTTTGAGGTACGAGGAGAGTAATCGAGCTARTTTTAGTCTAGCTAGCTGTAGTGCCAACAGCAGTAGAGCATGGATTATGTAATCTTGTTCAAGCACATACTTGATGCCTACTTTGTTCCATGCTGTATGCATAGCATATTTCTCTCAACACAAGCTTTGAAGCTTAATTTTTGTGCAGTTTGTAGCAGTCTCCTGAAGCAAAATACCTGTTCTTGGAGTTCTCAAAATATGTGTTTACTATACACATATATATATAAAAGGAAACTTCTAGACCATGGTGCTCTGAAACTGTGATAGGTCTTATTTCTGACCTGAATTTGATCAGCTTTGGCTTCCAGCTACTTGAATTTTTCCCTTTTCCACATTAAAGAACTGTTGCTTTTAAGAAGTAACTGGATCATGTAGATAGTTACTAACAGAGGTCTGATGTGCTACTAACATTCTTATGCCAAAGAGAAATACATGTTTTTCTTTTGTGTCACAATATAAACCAGTTATTTCAGACTTTGAATTATTTTTTTAATCTCTTCTTAATTTTTTCCAGTGTCTTCAATGTGGAGACAAGAATTGGATACTTTGTTTCTCTAATGGTTCTGTTAATGCTATAATGTGTCATCTCCTGATTACTTCTTAGTATTCTATTTAATCACTCAAAGGTTGTGTTTGCACTCTTAACCTTTGCATCACACTGTCATCTATTTTTCAGTTGGTTATACTCTGAAGTTGGTTTATAGTCTTTCTGATTTACCACTTTCCCACTGCTGTGACTTATATGCCTGATTCCTTGATGTATGACCTTCTCCTTATCTCTATTAAAAGACAGTTGCTCATGTAAAAYCCATTTTATCGCTTGTAGTGAATGATTTTACGGGACTGACTTTTCCTTTATCAGTATCTGTAGCTCCATCAATTTTTGTGCCATCTGCAAATTTTATGAGCATTTCTTTCTTGCAGATCATTGACRGAAATGCTGCATAGCACGGAATAAAAATAACTTTACAGTGCCTTCATGGAATGAGGATTTTTTCACTTTTTTATTTTATTTTCAATTCTTCCAGTGAGCCAGTTTTTAATCCACTTCATATGTGCTGGCTTGATTTTATTTAGGACTAGTATTTTGTTGGAGTATGATAACGAGGGAATCCTAATAGAAGTATAATGATACCAGAGTACTCTTGTCTTTTACAGAATACTTTTGCAAACACTTTTTAAATTTTGACTGTTCCATTACCCTTTTAAAATACCATTACAGCATCAGCTGTTTCACAGTCATTTTGAKCTTCCTCAGTTTTCCAGGGTTTGTTAGAAGTCAACATCAGTAGTTCAGAGAGCTGGATTCTTTTAATAGTCTTGGGTGCAGTTTATTGAGTCCTATGGGTTTAAGAATGTTTATGTAATTATTTTTGAAATATTTTATTCTAATTCTTAAATTGAGCATTTGAAAGAGAATATAAACTTTCCCTTTCATTCTCTTCCCTGCAAGCCTAGTCTTGCAAACTGTTTTGGGAGGGCAAATCTCTGCCTGTGAGTGGATCCACAGTAAAATTAAAATGGGACTAGATGAAAACAGTGTGTGAATATGAGGGAGAAAGAAGCTGAGCTGCTGCAATCTCAATGTGATAAGACCTGAGGTGCAAGCATCAARTGGTCTCTTCTTTGGCTTTTTCCCAGCTAAACCCTCTCATGGACAATTCAGCCTACATGAGCCATACTGATTTACACATTCTGGAACATCTTTCTGCACCAGGGTTTGTGTTTATCCCAAATCCTACTTGATATTGGAAGATATGTGCAAAAACAATAAGTAAGATTTGCTTATATAGAATTGCATTCTAAATTTTCAATTAAAATCCAAAAATATTTTTAAAAGCCCATTCCCTTACTGTTCTTTTATTATTGCTTATAATATTCAAGATTCAGGTCWATTGCTTGACCTGACCTGTCTGGTCATTTACGCAAGCAGAAGGAAAAGGGTGTAAAATACACTTTCTTCCCACTCATAGCACAGAGCTGGAAAAGTTCTCAATCCAATCAAAAAAGAAGCTATCTGTTCAGACACACTTCATTCCTGTAGCTTTTACAGGGGGAAGAGTGGATGTTACCACCATCACCACACTCTCACTCTCAAGTCTTGCAGTAGGTTGTGATATCCCATCCCTTGGGGGAGGAGAGAAGACAACATCTATTTCTCAAATGTCCTAATTTCCAACCCATGTCATGTAAGTCTTAGCCAGGCCACTGTGTACTCTGTTAACAAGAATACAAACACATCCTGCATCTACAACCTCTAAATGCTCCTGTAACATTAGTGTAGTCATCTGCAGCTAAGAGACAAATATGAAACTTGTTGAGGATTTTTTTGTAGTGATTAATACTGAGGATGGGCTTCTTTCTTTGCTTCCAGTGTTGTCCTGCTGAGCTCTTGTAGTGCTATTTGACCAACCTGGTTTTGTTTCTTCCCATCACATCAGATGGAAGTAGGGAAGCTTGCTTTATTCTTGTGGTTAAGTGACTTTATTCCTCTCAAGTTGTGGTTAAGTGACTCCCATGGCTTATTCCTCTCAAGTTCTTGGCTGCTGCCTTGATTTCTGAGCTGTCTCATCTGTCAAGTTCACAAATTTATCTCCACTCTTTTTATTGCAGAGTATTAGATAGCTAAAGGAAGGTTTCAGCAGTGAGCAAGAGCTCAGAAAACTGKTTTTTGGAGTCATAGAATCATGGAAGGTATGAAAGTCAGATAAAGAAGAACATGGTGTTTGCGTATCTGACTTGTTTCTCACATTTCACAGACTATTGAAGCTGTTGTCTCATCAGTTAATTTTAGTGATGTAAAATAAGTGTTTTCTTCAARAGCTTAAGTATATGTGCCCGCTTCAGTGTACATATATTCATGGTCAAGCTGGATGCCATTGCTTTATAGTACCTATTAGACTGCTTGGTGGCACCATGCATCCAGCTCAGGATAAAAATGTCAGATCTGCTTCAACCTCCTTGAGTTTTTCTTATCTACTAGGAGCAGTAGTCCCAGCAATGCCCAGCCATTCTCTGTTAATTACTGTAAATATTAACTATCCTTTTTATATAGTTAACAAGCAATAGGTTATTGAATAATATARTATTTTGAGAGGGTTACTTTTGTTTTCTTTTTTAGGATGCTTCCTTTGCTACTTTGTAAGATAGTTCTTAATTATTAACTAGCTGACAGAACTTAATTTTCAGATATCAAAAACTACCCTATTTATAAGGCAGTAATGTTCAAGTTCAGAAGATTCATTCTTTGTTCAGAAAAGGAGCACTGCAGCTAGATGTCATTCTCCAGTCAAACCCTGAATCTACAAAGTGAAGGAATAGCTCATGGAGAGGTACATAGATTTGGCTTTTGCTGGCTTAACTACTGCCAACCACAGCAATTTTGTTTCCCTGAAATTGTTCGTGCAGCTAGTTGACACTCAAGAATTAGGAAATTGCAGAAGGATAGGCTATAATTCAAACACGAAGGGAATTCCACACATTTCAGGCAAAAATTGTCTTCCTCCACTAAATAAATGATCCAGACCTTTTTTAAGGATTCTTATTCCTCATAATAAAAAGATACTTTGCTCTTAAAAGGGTTCCTCAACTCATATCTACCATATGATAAAAAACCTCATCATCCTTATGTCAGATCTGTCATAGTCTAGGATAATTGAATCAAGAAAGCTGATGCTTCAGATTTCAGTTCATCTTCAGTGGCATAATTTTCAGCAGTACCAATCTTTTCTATGCTAATACTTTCAGGATGAATGAGGCTTGTACTGTTTACTACATCAGACTTCCCAGCA
Organism: Rhea americana; assembly: GCF_003343005.1. NCBI lineage: Eukaryota > Metazoa > Chordata > Aves > Rheiformes > Rheidae > Rhea > Rhea americana. The sequence goes on from NW_028187111.1 coordinate 1,691,830, forward strand.
GCAAAAGCCATAGTATCCTAACAGGCCTCAATACCAATTTGTGTGATTGTTACACAGCCACTTTGGCAGGTGTTAGAAACTTTGTAGTTTCCAATCTGTCAGTTATCTCTGTGCTCTTCTCAGTGGATCCTGCAATAAACACAAACTTCAGCACTTTCTGAAACAGTAATATTAGTGAGGAAGTGAACCCAACRGGAATGCAGACCAGCATTTCCCTGTCGTTACCCTCAGCATGCACAAAATTAGTAGAGGACAGCAAAGAAACTTTACTATCTAAATGATRATACAGTCTGGAGTGAAAGTAAGGTTCAGGGCCCTACTGATATCATTACAGGTTTCTGCCTGTAATMCACTGCATTGGCTTCTAGCCAGCATATTCACCTTGGCCTTACAGGGACTGCCAGCCCTTCCCTGCCTACACAGCTGAGGTGTGTTCTCCTCATTACAGGTGTGTTCCCCTCATTACAACCATTACAACCATTCAGAAAAGTTGCTGCAAGCACTGCAGTATCTAAAGTCAGGGACCTATTCAGAAAACAAATTACACACGGGACTRTTTCAAGTTATGATTTATGTCATCGTCTTCCTGGATTCCTAGATGAGACTTCTGATCCTAAGAATTTTGCCTTTTCTAGCTATGCTTTCAAGAATTATGTTTGCTTAAAAAAAAAGTTAAGTCGGTATAGAGTGTTCAAGGAAACTAGGGAAGGATGTCAGATGTTATTTCAGTACCTGGATTAGAGGACTTTCCTGTTATCAAATGCAGCTGGGTTCAATTAAGCCACCTTATCAGCCTTACATTACCACAGCACCAGCTTAAAAAAAAGAAAACACATTAACCTGAAAAACTAACTACTGTCACAGAAAAGCTCTGAGYTTTTCATTTGTCCATTTCATTGTCATGAAGACAAAAGAGAGTTCCAGTTTTTTATTTAGAAGGAGAAACTGTTTCACTGCCAATTTTAAATGTGAATTATAAGTTGCAAACAGACTAATTTACATATTACTTGAGTCTATATTGTAGCCAATTGTGTAGTTAGCAAAGATAAAACTATCTGCACAGATGTGACTGCCCCATCCTAGATAACTGCTGTGGTTATGCAAGATTCCCTGACTAGATGTTCTCAGTATACCTACGTTTAGTGCCAGATACGACGGCTGTGCATCTTCTGTTCTGGGGTGCAATTTGTTGTGGGCACATGAAAAATAATGGAGAGGAGCAGTAATTCACTTCTGTAATAGATCTTGCAGATGGGAAAGAGAATAGTAAATGCCATTTATCCCACTTTAATACTCAGTTCTCATCAACATTAGTGTACTCTGACCAGTAATAAGTCCTGCACTTTAAGGAAGGTTTGAATTCCTCAGATAGTTATGTGGTGAAGTACAAAAAAAAATTTCGAGAAAGAGGTTGGGAATAATGTCTCTGTGGTAAATATGATAATCATAATGGACTCAGACTGTAACAGGAAAGGTTCTAGTTACACAGCAGGAGAAACTATCTAATGCTAAAGATAGTACTACAATAAATCAGAAGAGGTTATGACCCTCTCTGTAAGAGGCTAAAGTAAATATGCTTTCTTCATATGGTTTGCCAACTTTGGAAAGATAGGTCAGCTGTTCTCCTTCCCAGTACTAGAAGAGTACCAGYTATACATCACAAGCAACAGCAGGTATTTGTGCAAATGCACAAAGAAAAAGTAGCAGTTACTTTACCTGTAAAATAATTGTACTTCTTATGCACAGTTGCTCTGACCCTTAGCCCTCCTTTGGCAGTGTGTAATAATAAAGCCGCTGGTGGCAGAAGTTAGAAAAAAGCTGGAGCATTTCTGTCTCATTCTGCTAAAGGCTGACTGAGCATACAGGTGCTGCCTTAACATATATTGTTGACCAGAAGTATCCAACATGGGTATATTTTCTGAGCATGCAGAGATAATACAGTAGAATAAATAGATACTTCTCAGAATAAATAGATACTTCTCAGAGTTAACATGCAGACAAACAGCTGTGTAAGCCATACAATATGTGCTTTGTAGCTGAATTCTTAGCTAAAATTCCAGTGTTATCTATGTTGTGACTTTCGTATAAAAGATCTCATTAGTATAGTTTAGCGGTTAAGGTATTTTTTGGGGTGCGTTGAAATTATTTTCATGTAGCTATTTGTTCCAGTGCCACTCAGAAGTGAATTTGTTAGAAAAAACTTCTTTTTGTTTTGRAAACAGTATTTTATTCTTTGAAGARGAGTTAACATGTAAGATTTGTTTCAAACRCTATTTAAAAGTTTTCTCAATCTTCTTGTAGGCCATAGAAAAACATCTCATCAGAAAGTCCAATGGAGGACTGACTTTCATTGGGGAATGGAAGAATGGGCACCTTGAAAGAAAGATGGGCCATTTGACCTGTTTTGCAGGGGGAATGTTTGCCCTTGGAGCAGATGGTTCCCGAGATGATAAAGCTGGACATTATTTGCAACTTGGAGCTGAAATTGCACATACGTGTCATGAATCATATGACAGGACAAGTAAGATACTTTGCTAATCTGGTTATTTCAATGATTGAAATACAGAAATTGGTGGAATTATTTAAAAGGTTTGTTATGGACCTATTTCTTGTCTCCCCTGTGCTGTTTTTATACGAGCATAATTTTCCTCAYTTACAAGTATTCTCTTCTGGTTTACATTATGATGAGTAGATGAAGAACTAGACTTTAAAGCTGCAAGTTTCTCAAGTTCACAKTTTTTTGGACAAGGCTTATTTTGTGTCTTTAGTAGTGACCTTGATGCATAAAGTTGGAGTGTGCTGATTCCATTTGTTGTGGCCACAAAGTCAGAAGGCAGTATTAAATCAGATGACTCTCAGACTAGTAAGCAGGAAGACCTTGAGGATTAGACTACAAGAAATAATGATTTTACCAGAAAAAAAGGTGAGAGCCATTTCTCCAATCTGAAAGTTCATGAGTTAGAAAACAGAGGAGGAGAAAGATCTGAAAATACTCTTTTATCATGGAATAGTGAGGCAATTAGATATGGCTTTGAAAAACATCAGTGCAGTCCTAATCTGTATCAGCTGAGAATTTTCAATMGCAATAATAGAATATTAACACTACCCTAGAAGACATGTATAATTTCTCATCCAGGATGCTGTGTGCTAATCTGAATTCCAAGCAGAATGAATACAGAGAAGGACCAAGGGAATGATTAAAGTAATAGAGCTTTTATTTTGTAGTGAGAAACAGAGAGAGGTTGGCCTACTCAGACTAGAAGAATAATACCCAAGAAGGGGATAAATTTGCTATTCATATCAGGGGGTAAACACTGAAGAAGAAATAGACTGTTTTAAGATAATAAACAGCARAGTTGTACCAAGAGCAAGAATTTGTAAGATAGCTGTGAATAAATGTACGTTGGAAATTGGAAATGACTTTGTGTAGCCATCAAAAAAGCGAGCTTCTGAAATAACTTTCTAGCAGAAATAGTGAGAGCTAAAACTTAAAGTAGTTTTAAGATAAGGATTCRTGTGTTTATGTAAGGATTGCATAATACCAGTGTAAAATTGCCTATAATTTTAAGGAATTAGGTTTGATGGTTTAGGAGGGATACTTTCAGCAGTACAGCAACAGCATAAAAAAGGGAGAAAAAATAGTATTAGGATGCTTTAAAAAAAAGATAGGGAATGATATTGCAACCGTTGTTGCATTGTGGAAAAACTACATTAAAACTTTCAGTTCAGACACTTAAGAAATACTAGATTTACTGTTGTTTATGCAGCTCTAATTTTAGTCATTTAGGTGTTTATTTATTCTGTACCCTGAATAATTCAAAAGCCAGTGGAATAAAAGTTTTGGTTACRTATTTAGTGACTGTATAATAACACACATATGCCACAAACAGACTGAAAGTTATACAGACAGCTCTAAATTGGGCATGTCCTAGTTTTCTTTTGCTCAGTCATGCAATCTCAGTAACATGGATTTGGGATTTTTTTTTTGTCTGAGATGATTTTTCAAAGAAAATAAAGAAGGGTGCAAAATATCAACCTCCTTGTTATGCATTAGCAGCAGGATTTGATGCAGAGTTTTGTGCTTAAGTGAGAGAGCTAGCTGATTGTAGAAAAAAGGCTGTCTTCCAGGAGAAGATAGTCATCTTGGTTCAGCTGCTAGATTTATGTTTCAGTCAGCAAAAGGGGAGAGCCTTGTCTTCTCACTCTCATATAGACTTGGGAGAACTTTTACCYCCTATGGTATCCCTAGAGGAGACAGCAAGATGCTTGGCTGGTGTTCAGGATAGGGAGCTCTCTTCAGGTAGAACAATCAATGCTGTCTTTTCCCTGGTCTTTCAAGRGTTACTCGTAATAAATACTAGTACAGACTTAAAATATTTTAGTGTCAAACTATTACTTTATGAAGCAACCTAAATTTCCTTAAGGGCTGAACATGAGAAAAGAAGAAATTGTTATTTTAATAGGTCGAGTTTCAACAAAATCAATATGAAATTTCACAGAACAAAAACACTTCTGGAAAAGAAGGGCATTATAGTGCCAAATGTTGGCAACCTGTTGCAAATACTGGAGGTATGAAGGCTGGTTTCAAAAAAGAAAAAAAAGAAAAAGAAAAAAAATTCTGTGTTACTGAGAGCATCAGGCAAACTAAATACTGGATTTGCTACTATTTCTTTTTTAGAATAACATTATCATATGTAACATGGAATAACATTTCCTGAAATTCTGGTTTTAAATCWTGCTTTCCGGTGGGCCAGGTTCTTGCAATCAGAAACTAACAGTTTTATGGCCAAGATTTCTGGATAATGTTATTTCAGAGGCATTTCACCGGAGTAACTTTGCTCTAGGCATATTTTACCAGTGTACCAGTAAAATGCTGTTGTCTTGCAGTGACAATCCACACATCTGTTCAGCATTAGAGGTGATTTTATGCCATGACGCTTGAGGCTTTATATACATATATATATATATTTTAAAGCATTAATGGCATCTGCTCAGGCTCTTCCCCCTCTCATATGTGATCTTATRTCTTAAGGCAAACTTAGTCACCTTGTATGCTGCAGAGCATTTGTGGTGGCTTTAGATTTCTTCAGCAAAACAARACTTATTTTATCAAGCAAATACAGTCCTTTCATTTGTTCTTATCTGTTTGCCTCTTTTCCTTGTTTACTTACCTTTGAGACTGCTRTTACCACAATCAGTGGTAGAAGTCATCTGCTGAAATATGATTGCCCAGACTGTCATCAGTTCTAAGACTATCTGTGTGGTCCTTTGGATGTCATTGCTTCTACTGATGGCCTCTGAGACTCTTGAGATGAGACAGACAGTAGTATGAATCCTTGTCCCCTCTCTGATCTATCCCTTGATGTCAAGCATTCTGTTGCCATATGGTTTGTTTCCTCAGCAGTGGATCTTGATCATGTTTAGGAGTAGTTGTCCCAGCAGGCAGTTAGACCCTCCTCCCCCAGCTGTGACAGGTGGAAAGAGCAGAGTGTACTGCAGGAATCCCCCACAAGTTTAACTGGGTTGTAGTGCTCCCAGCTATCTTCCAAAATGCTCCCCAACTCAGGTACTTCTTTTAGGGTCYCCAGACTCATGAAAGAAAGGTATGAATTTTGCCATAAATTATTTGGGGAGGTTTGAGGACCATCACTGCAAGTAAAAAGACATCCCTTTCTTTTTTCTCCCTTTTTTCTCCTTTTTTTTTTCCTTTTTTTCTCCCCTTTTCTCCCTTTTCTCTCCTTTTTTTCTCTTTTCTCCTCTTTTCTCCTCTTTTTTTTAACCTCTCTACTGGTGAAAAAATGTCATACACTGCCCTGTTTTTCCTTTCTTTCCATATTAGTAAAAGCAGCCTTTTTTCCATTTAATGAGCAAAAGTTGCCACATAGCTACAGATTTGCCCAGTGATGTTGTAGACTGATCTTACTTGTTTTAGTTTTGGCATCATTGGAACAACTGCTTTCTCCTCATATTTAGCGTATTCCTCCATCCCCTAGAGTGTGTATCAATATRTACTTGTGGGCTTTTTGAATGCTTATAGTGCCTCCTTGGGGCTTACTGAAGATTTTAGGACATTTCTCAACCTAATTTAAGGTGCGGTGCAAGTTAAAGCATGCCATCACCTTTTGCAAGGTTTGTTGTGGGGGTAACCCCATGTGAACTCTCCCAACCTGTGAATAAGGCCAGCCTCGTATCTGTGAGGCTACCTTACATGCCACAGCCTTCTGCACCTGCATGTCTTGCAAATCAAGCAAAGATACCCTGTCTCAGCTTACAAGACTCAATTTTTGCTTCATTACCCAGCCCCATTATTGTYGGTAGTTGCTGCTGCCTTAGGACCGGTCAGCATTAAGATGTAATTTTTTTTCGCAGGAGCAGATGTGGAGAAATGATGATAACCTATTTTGGAGTTCCATTTCATACATAAGCTCATTTCAGCTTGGTGATGTTGGAGATCATTGCAACTCTTCAGAGAGGAGAAAGACTTTGGTGTCTTGAATTTAAGGATACTTCATTCAACATCTCAGTTAAAACATCTAACAGGMGATAGTTACACTTTGTGGTAGACATAGACCAATTCTGGTTCAAAATGCAGTTTCTTGACTTGTGTACAGATTTTTTGATAAGAAACCTGGCCATGATAATAACCCAACTGAGGTGATGATATCTGCTTTTTCATTWCACAGATGGCTGATAAATTAATCGTAAGTTAAGCAAGTTAATCATTCCCTTTGGGTTAGCTTGGGCCTCTTTAACTGTGAACAGTCAAATTAAGTCTACGTCCTACAGCTTGCTGGCAGCAAATTCTGAAATCACTTCCAGACTTACCCTTGAGAGATAGATCTGGTTTTACAGAGGCTTTGCTCACATTATTTCACATTGTTTTCTCAARTGGGGCCCAAGTCTCATGGTCTAAATATACGTTGGTCTGCCTACGTGAAAGCCACCACCTACATGGCTTGTTTTATCTTAATCCTTCTAGATCTTGCTACATCATTTTTGTCCCCTTTCTCTTCAAATAGCRTTCTCTCAATACTTAAGTTAGTCGTTTTGTCTCTCATGATAATGCCTGCTCAACAGTGGTGGTTAGGTCTGAGAAGTGGCACAGTCATTGTGACCATTTTCTCTGTATTTCCATAGACATTATGTCTCAGTGATGATTAGCGTCACTGCCATATAATCAATAAGAGGCTTATGCAGGGGCACAATCAGTGTGAAACTGCTTTATTGATCATCTGATTCATATCAACATTCTCYAGGAATTTTTGAGAGACAACTTCATACTCCGGAGTTGTAGGTTGAAGAAGTGGCTGAGGATATTCTGAGAAGCTCAGGATCTCACATCTGTAGAAATGCCTACAGATTCTTTTCAAGGAGGAGATCAGCCTTGGGCTCCCTGTGGGATGCCTTCCTAATCCGCTGACTGGAAAAAGCTGGTGTTCTGGGGAAGGTGAAGGCAGAGGGTGCAGCATGATTCTGATCCAGCAGTCTGAGCAAGGGAACTCTGGTTGCAGGATCCATTGAGCTGATTGGCATGAGACCAGACCCCAAGGCTCTTCCCTTTCCAGGTGATTGTGAGTGCATGTGGCACCACTTGGAATCACTCAGAGTTCAAATGGGTGTGTTGACTGTCGAAGACAGAAAGCTTACCTGTAACCAGGAAACTCTTGTGATGTATGATTTCCATACATTACTGCTTCCTTTCTGCATTGCTTTTTTCTGTACTGTAACCTACTGATTAGATCATTGCTACAGTTATCTTAAGGCTCAGATCCTATGACAGAAGATTTTGAGGTTTCTCTGTAGTTCAATGTACTATCAATTTGGAGAGAAGGTTGAGGGAACTGAAGATACGGGGTATGCTCTGATCTGCATGCCCGAGTACTGACACAGCACAAGAAGTCATAATGCTGTCAGTGGGCAATTGTAAGGCTAAAAGATTCTAGTTTTATGTACTTACAGTGCAAGGTTTCGCAAAATTTAAACTTGTGTGTAGATTGCACATCTTGGACTATTTTAGTTCCTGGGATACTCATTTTGAGTTTTATATGCTTAGTGTATACCAGTGTGAAACATGGCAAAGGCATAAAATAAAAGGCAATGTGAAATCCATGACTAGTAATGAAAAAATGGTAATGAGAAAAAGACACCCAATGAAATTGAAAGACTAGAAATACTACTAATAAATCAATCTGAAGAACTGGCTATCATAGAAGTTAGATTAATAAGAAAAATTATCTGTGTAGATGGCAGAATGTGCTGATTTACAGCACATAGCATTTTTAGTGAAATATACCAATCCTTATGCATAAGAATTTTTCCAGCCATTAGGTGATAGTATGTAAAATAAGTATCATCCACAGGCAAATTATTTTGTGATAGACGTTCCTGGCACATCTTTAAAGCTTCTGACAAGAACTATCATCAGAATCTGGATACAGTGTTAGCTGTTTCTATACATGTRACAATTCCAATGCAGAATAAAGCAAATTAATAAAATTTCAACTGAGATATTGTCAAGGTATGAGTAGATGCTGTCTCTGTCCCAAGACTCAGCAGCTGAATGGGCACAGATGATAGGAATAATTACTTGTTTTCCTAGGAAGTATAAAATGACCTTTTACATTGATGGAATGGTTTAGGGAGCCTCAAACAAAARTATCTTGGAGAGTCTCTTTCTCAAATTAGCTTGACCTGTATACTAATGATGTGCTGTGATTAATTTTGCGTCCCTGATTTCAGATAAACATTCAGTGAAAGTGTCACACTGCAGGGCTGGCCTGTCCTCTGACTGAGCCATCGTGTAATTTCTTGGTCTGCCAAACAACATTAGAAGTAGATGTAAGTAGTTAAAGATTTAATGCACCAGCAAGCTTCAAAGCAAAAGGAGTAGTAGTTTCTGTATGTGGTGCATCACCAGAACTTTCTGAAATACAGCTATTTTTATAGATAAGGATGCTCTAACTGACATGATTTACTTGATCTCTAAAAGGCTTTTTCAAAGGTCTTTGCCAAAGATTTTTAAGGGAAGCAAGCAACCATAGTGTATGAAGCAAGTATTTGCATGGACTTAAAAAAAAATTGGTTGTAATACAAGAAATAGAGTAGGCATAAATAGTCAGCTCTTACAATGGAAGATGGTTAACTAGTGGTGATTTCGTATATCCGTTTAGTATATTCAAAAATGACCAGGAAAAGGGCATGAACAGTGAGGTAAGTGTGCTACTGCTGATAGTAACAATAATAATAAAAAAAGACTAGTCAAGTTAGCGAAGATAAAGGAGAACTGAAAAATTTTGGAAAGACCTTAGGAGGTAGAGTAATTGAGCAATAAATTAGAAAATTAAATCCAGTGTAGTTAAAGTGAGACACCTGGGAAAAAATTATTCCTAACCTCACATATAAGATGATGAGCTCTTAACTGAGCATTACAGCTGAGGAAAGAGCTCTTGAGAWTGTGAGAATACCAGCTCAGTAGCAATCAGAAAAAAAAAGGGAGAAAAGAAAATAGAAGACATGATTATGTCACTGTATTAATCCATGGCTTACCCACACCTTCAGTGGTATGTTGGTCTTGGGCCTCCTATTTCAAAAAGGATATAGCAGAATTGGAAGAGCTGCAGARATACCTTAAAGATAAGGAGCAGCTTCTATTCAAGGAACATCTGAGTTGCCTAGTGTTCTTCTGTCTGGAAAAGGGTTGATTTAGATAGGGTACAACAGAAGTTTGCAAAGTCATAAAGGGACTGGAGAGAGTCAGTGGGAACCACTTGTTCACTCTCTTCTTAAACGTAAGAACTAGAGACTACTAGTCTAATAGGAACCAAGCTGAAAACAGAAAATAAATTTGTTGTGCACAGAAGAGGTAGTGGAGAGGTGGAACTCTTTACCAGCAGATATTTTGGATGCTTAAGGTTTGCACAGATTTAAGGAAATGCCAAATAAGTACTTGGAAATCTATTAAGAATTACTGACCATATAAAAATGTACGTCTAGTTTTGGAGAGCCCTTGAGTGAGTCTCCTTACTGGGAGACTAATGGAGAAGCTAGAAGGGTGTCATAGATGCTTATACTGTTCTTACTCTTCCCTAGACATCTAATTTTGACCGCTGTTAGGGAAATGATACTGAACCAGGCAGAACTTCCACTTGGCCCAATATGGGATTCTTATGTGGTGGAACTCTGAATCTGATCTCATTAATTTTGCTGTAAGATTTGTAAAAATTTTCAGTAAAACAGATTAAATGGCCTATTTTCAAATACACATTGTAGACATTTCCTGATGGAGTTTTCCTTACCAAGTGTGAGGCTGAAGCACAGCTTTTTGTGTTTCTCTGTTTATGTACAGAACCACTCTCCCTTGGAACAAAAAGAAAAAGGAACTTTTCTGGAGATTTTTTACTGGGGCACACAGTACACGATGCTCAAATTTTTTAATTGTAATATTCTAAGGTTCTCCTTTCAGACTCATGAGACTATGGTTAATTTGAGCCTCTAGCCCATAGGAAATATATGATTAATCTGTTTGATACTTTTCAAAGCTTAAGCACAACTTAAGAGTTCAAACCCTTAGAAATTCTCTGCCAAAGCAAAGGATTGGGTGCTGCTTTAGATAAGAGTGCATGATTTATGTGAAATCTGAAGAATAATATGTAGCTCTGTGATTAAAAATGTAAGTAAACTATCTCCATTCACTGGTTCGTCACATTATAGACAATATTTTTACAGATACTTCTTTTTTATACAAATAGTATGCCAGAGGCTGGTATAGTGCCATTGTAGCTTCCCTTAGGGCAGAAATCGTGAATCTCATAGTTCAGAGATTTTCAAGTCTGGCTAAGTTTTTGTTGCCTACTTTTATTTGACATTTTAATGTGACAATTTTACATTATGAAGCACATCAGTTGTGGTGAGCTAAGTTGATTTTCCTAAACCAAGAGAGTTTGGATGAAATGCAGGTTATTTAGGGTGGTGATACCTGTTCCTGTACTAAGATCTTTTCCCACTGTGCTGAGTGAGGTCAAAGGGTATTAAAACCTCTGCAGACCTTTTTGGATTTTTTTTCTTTTTGCTCATATAAGGAACTAACATCAGTCACTTTAATTTTGTCCTATAATTGAATGCATTAATATGTTTATATTCTTAGTATTTCATTAGTTTTCAAGAGGATTACTGTATTCCTGGCAAGATGGGTCATTTCTCACAGAAACTGGATTAATTATGAATAAGAAAATTTACAAGCCTCAACAACAGGGAATATTTGTGAGATAGCTTAAAGAAAAGCTAGTTTCTGCTTTCCTGACATGCTTAGGGTGCAACAGCCCTTTACCTCCCAGCTTCCCTTCCTTCAAAGATTTGTAAGGATTATATTTTTCTCTTTTTTTTCTATCTTTCTTTCCTCTGCAGCATTAAAGCTGGGTCCAGAAGCATTCAAATTTGACGGTGGCATAGAAGCGGTGGCAGTACGACAGAATGAAAAATATTACATCCTAAGACCAGAGGTGATTGAGACCTACTGGTATATGTGGAGATTCACACATGATCCCAAGTACAGGCAGTGGGGCTGGGAGGCAACACAGGTAACTATTAATTAGCCATCCATAAACTAATTGTATTTTTCTTTCCTTCTGTAGCCACTTTCATCCAGTGATACTGAAATACTTCAAATAATAATTGATTTTCATTAGCTCTGTAAACTAGGGTGTGGTTGGGGCTGAGGGCTCTTACTCCTGTTTTGTAACTGCTGAAACAGATGCACAGGTCAATGATGTGTTCTGCGTTATACAGCTGATGAGTTCAGGCCTGGAAATAACCACTAGTCATGGCTTCTACTGTAATCAGTAGTCCACAGCCCACAGAAAAGGTAATTTATCCTGGGAAATGAAAGGAAATTTTAATAACTTTGGTTAAGCATGTGTTTTAGCACTCAGTGTAGGTTAAAAGGCCTTGCCATTAGGTTGTCACTGTGTTTGCTGCTGAAACACAATTAGTGGGACAACTAGTCTTAATTTGCAAGACAATATAGTATATGCTTACATATATGCATTGGTATGCTCACTTTTGCTTATCCTAGCGGTGTCACTGTAAGGAAAAGTTTGCCAGGCAGTTTAGACTCAGTTTACTTAATTCTAATGAAAAAAATATAGCATCCCAGCAATTAGACCATGAAWGGCATAAAGGGAAGTAAATAAATAAGCATACGTAGGGCAGAATTAAAAAAAATGTTACTAGGACATTTGAGAGGTTATTGCTCTTCTGTATAGTTGCTCTGGTGGTTTTATATCTGGTCGTTATATATTTGAATCAAGTTCCTGAGTGTAAAAATGCTCTTGAGCTTTTCATGTTGGAAATGCTTGTACTGGTCTACGGAAGCTCAGATTCATTGTAGACCCTTTAACACAGATCTGTAATCTTGACTTTCCTTCATTCATCCTTTGTACATAGATGGATAGCTCCTTTGCCTGATATTTACAGATTATAGGCCATGTGAATAATTAGACTTCATTTTCATGTGAAAATATACTATTATATTCATAATTATATGTAATCTCAGAAAGATTTCCCATTTTCAATGCTTCCTAGGACTGAACTGTGAACCTTTTGAGGTCTCATGCTTCTCACTGCTTCCACCTGCTGGTCTGTACTAAGGCCATGCGAAACTATTTTGTGGGCCAGGCAGGTTTCTGCTCCTCTTCAAGATCTGAGCGGGCAAGGGACCACTGCAACTCCTCCACTTCCCAGCTGTAGATCCAGCAGTTTTTCATAATGCAACTCAAGCACTTTTGGAGTTGAGAATAAGCAGTAAAGATAACAAGACACTAATGATCTTTTTTTTACCACAGCCAGGCAAATGAGATGAGGGAAGAACAAGGGAAGAGGAGGATGAGAGCTTGGAGGAAATTTATTTTGTGGGCCAAAACCAGGGTGTTCAGTTTAGCTCCAGAGGCAAGAGACCCAGAAAAAGTTCTTGGAACCAGAAGAGATCTCTTGAGAAATCTGTGTTGATCATAGTGAAGATAATTAAGGCAGGCTTCCTGTTCCAAGTTCAGAACATTTAGTTCATCTCATCTACCCTTTCCATAGGGCAGTTACTGTTGTGTAGAAAAATCCGAATGTTAAAAGATGATGTCTTAGTCTTGGTTAAGATTTTGCCTTGTAGATCATACAAGTTTTTTTATATATTTTTAAATCAATTAATTGTTGTTTTGCAGAGGTTCTCCCTCTCCTACAAGTGTACTTCGGAATCCATTATTGCTATCTTGAAAATATCAAATATGAAAAGTAGTGGATTTAGTAACCACTGTTAACCACCATGCATACTGTTAATGCTTGCTAACCTAATACTAGCTCCTGTCAGAAACTCTTGCTCTCTTGCTAGATGATCTAGCTGAGACCAGGATTTGTTTCTTAGTTGTACTGCAGAGTATGTTTTTGAACAGTGTTTGGTTCATTTTTTTCCACCTGTCTTTATATCCTGTTCCCCATTAATGCTTTCAAACCAAACACTTCCCCCCAGCCCCCAACTTTTCCTGTATGTGGGTAGGATTTTATTTTATTTTATCCTATCATCAGCTTCTGTGGGAATAGTATAAATTAAACAGCCCATATTCTTAACCCTCTCTGTCTTTACAGAGTTCTTTTTCTATGTTTTTCCTCAATAAAGAGTTTCTTTATCCAACATACCCATTTCTTTTGGTAGTTTGTTCATTATTTAATTGATTTATGTTCAAGGATCACCTCTTCCAAGCTCAAGACAACAAACAGGAAATCAAGCAAAGGTGGCAGGAGGCCTGCATAGATGAACAAGGGGCTTGTGACTAAACTCAAGCATAACACAGAGGAAGTATTATGGTTAGAAGCAGGGACAGGTAGTCCAGGGGGAATAAAGAGGCACTCTCTGAGCCTGCAGGGATGAGATTAGGAGGGCTAAAGGCTATCACTTGAAACTGGCAAGGAATGTGAAAGGCAACAAGAAAGTCTTCTATAAGTACATAAACAGCCAAAGGAAGGCTGGGAAAGTGTGGGCCCACTGCCAAATGAGGCAGGGAGCTTGGTGACAAAGAGAGAAAATGCCTTCTTCACCTCAGTTTTTATTGGTAAGACCAACCCYCAGGAATCCTGGGCCCCAAAGGCAAGTGGGAAATGCTGGAGCAATAAAGATTTACCCATAGTGGAGGAGGATCACTTGAACTGTATGTACACAAGTGCTGAGGGAGCTTGCCAGGGTCCAGGGTCCCAATTATCTTCAAAAGGTGATGGTGATCAGGAGAGATTCCAGAGGACTGGAAGAGAGCAAATCTTACCCCTRTCTTTAAGAAGGGCAAGAAGGGAGATCCAGGGAACTGCCGGCCAGTCGGCATCCCTTTGATCCCTGTAAGGTGATGGAGCAACTAATCCTAGATAGTATTTTGAGACACACGAAGTGTGTGAAGGTGCTTGAGAGAAATCAGCATGGATTTATGAAGGGGAAATTGTGCTTAACCAACCTGATAGCCTTCTATGATGAGATGACTGGCTTGGTGGGTGAGGGGAGAGCAGTGGATGTCATTTGCCTTGACTTTAGGAAGACATTTGACACTTGTCTCTTACGCTGTCCTCACAGACAAGCCGATGAAGTGTGGGCTAGATCAGTGGTTAGTGAGGTGGACTGAAAACTGACTGAACTGCTGGGCTCAAAGGGTTGTGATCAGTGGCACAAAATCCAGCTGGAGGCCAGTCACTAGTAGTGTTCCCCAGGAGTCAGTACTGAGACCAGTGTTACTTAACCTTTTCGTTAATGACCTGGATGATGTGGCAAACGGGTACCCTCAGCAAGTTCGTTGATGATACAAAGCTAGGAGAAGTGCTGATGCACCAAATGGTTGTGCTGCTATTCAGAAGACTCTCAGCAGGTTTGAGAAATGGGCAGTGGGGAATCTCTTGAAATTCAGCAAAGGAAAGTTGGAGACCTGGAGAGGAATAAACCTATGCATTGGTACAGGTTGGGGGCCAACCAGCTCAAGAGCACCTTTGCAGAGAAGGACCTGGGATTCTGGTGGACAAGCTAAACATGGGCCAGCAATGTGCTGCATGGCAAAGGTGGTCTCTGGTATCCTGATTTGCATTAGGATGAGCATTGCTAGCAGGTCAAGGGAGGGGATCCTTCCCCTCTACTCAGCACTGGTGATGACAGATCTGGAGTACTCTGTCCAGTTCTGGGCTCCCCAATACAAGACGTGAAATGAGTCTCCTTCTATGGAGATATTCAAGGCCCGCCTGGATGCAACCCTGTCTAACGTGCTCTAGGTGACTAGGGGATTGGACTAGATGATCTCCCAACCTTACTGATTCTATGATTCTACCGGAGCAAGTCCAGCAAAAGGCCACAAAAATGATTAAGGGACTGCAACAGCTCTCATAATGAAAAGAGGCTTGAGAGAGCTGGCACTGTTTAGCCTGGAGAAGAGAAGGCTTAGGGGACCTTATCAATGTTTATAAACCTTGCAAGGGTGTAAAGACGATTGAGCCAGACTCTTATCAGTAGTACCCAGTGACAGAACAAGAAGCAGCAGGCACAAATTGAAACACAGCAAATTCCATCTGAACATAAGTAGTTGAACGCTGGAACAAAGTGCCCAGAGAGGTTGTGGTGCCTCCATCCTTGGAGATACTCAAAACCTGACTGGACACAGTCCTGGGCACCCTGCTGTGTGACCCTGCTTGAGATCCCTCTAGAGGTCCCTTCCAACACCAAATATTCTGTGATTCTGTGATTACCTGCAGTGGTAAAAATGTGTACTTTATTTCCCATTTGAATTTGTCCAGTTTTACTGGACAGTTTTACTGTCAACTACTACTTTGCTATGACTTCCTATTTCAAATTAAAATGTTTTTTATTACCCGTGTTTTCTACCCAAAGAGATTTTGTAGATTGTAATAAACTTACAACTCAGTCTTTTTAAGATACTAAACAAATTGTACTTCCACTGTAAAGCATTTTCTCCAAATGTCTGCACCTACCTCMGTTCTTCATCAACCTTCAAAAGGATTTTTTCCCTTTTTAGTGAAAAGGATTATTTTTGAAAAATAATTTCTAGAATGATGCATTCCAATCTTGACTTTTCCCACAGCCTTGTGCAAAAGTAAAACTATATCCCTGCTACTGTTCACTATTCCTATGCGTGTGCCTGCATTCTAGCAGGAACTCATACTGCGTTGTTTGTTATAGCCACTGAATTTTTACCTGTCTCTACCTTCCAGGCTAATCTTGCTCTGTAGTTACAAATCCTTTATTCCCTGATTTAGGGTTTTGTACCTGGCTGTATGAAAGTTATTTTGTTGGGACCTCAGTTACCATTGTTACCACTAGATAACCACTAGATCACACTGACTAATATAATTAGCTATTCACCTGGTTTTGTGTCATTTTTGTGCGCATCATTGCAATGGTTGGTAAAACTTTGAATTGTACAGGGCTTAGGACCACTCCCTGTGGATCTCTGTGAGAAGCAGCCATATTCAGTGATGATTTTACATTGCCAATTCCTTTTTAGAGCACTATCAGGCAGTTTTAAATTGAAATAACAATATTGATGTGGTATACTGCTGTTTTTTCTTATCAGAATGTCTTATGGTACCGTGTCAATTGCTTTAGAAACTTTTAAGTTTATTACACCTCTGCAGTTACCTTTATCTACTGATTTGTGTCTCTTCTCAAAGAATGAAATCAAACTTGCTAACAAGACCTTTTTTTCTATGTAACTGTACTGTTTGGTGTTAATTTCTTATTCTTTTATATTCTTCTTATATGTAAATGTTCCCATAGCTGTCTGGGACTGATACCAAGCATGCTAGCCTAAAATTATCCAATCAACCTGCCAGTGCTTCTTAATATTAACACTACCTTAATCCCCTTGCAGTCCTCTAGGACTTCCTGTATTCTGTGGTACAATAAAAATGAACATCATTTGGTCAAGGAAACAAGTATACAGCTCTTGGTTAAAGAGTAGCCAGATGGTGAATCAAATGCCTCTGCATCAAGTATTTTGAATGTTTTTATGCAGATGAAATGCTACATCTTTCAAACATCTTTTAAGTAGCTTGCCTACAGCGCCAGACTTTTCAGACAGTGTCTAAAATTCTGTACAACTCTGAAACAAAGGCATATTTATTTATCTGTACTTGCATGAATAGCTATACTGCAGTCTCTCAGTGGGATTTTTCCTCTACTGTTCATTACCACCTGGAGTGTCTAGATCGCTGATCAATTAGGATAAATCCTCTGCCTATTTTCAACTCCAGTCTAGCTTGAGTCTGTCTCCCCAAGGAGAAATTTCTGAAGATATAAGACTGCTTGGTGATTACAAGGTGGGGGGAAAGATCTATGCCAGTCATGCTCTTTCTTTCTTAAGAGTTCTAGGGCTGCTAGCTTCACCCGTGTTGCACTTCTCAGTTATGTGCGCATGAAACCTCTAGCATAGAGCAGCATCTCAGTGCTATACCTCATCTGCAGTCTCCAGAATAAGTGAGTCATGTCTCTTACACTGACTCAGGAAGTCAATTCTTGAGGAAAAAGAGGAGCAATGTCCTAACAGTGGTAGCATATTTTCCTTCTTTTCATCTGGCCACAATCACTAGCAGAGTTATTCTGCCTGTGCTGTGGCACACAGTGTGAGGGATGCTGAGTAGCTGACCAGTGAGACATCTGCAGGACCAGATCCTGTATGCTAGAAATACTGTTGGTCAGGATGGGTCAGATATACTTTTCCAGACTTTGGAGAAAATCAGATCAACTCAAATCCCAACATGTGGACAGTCCTCGTGCACCCCTAGCCTGCTCCCATTATCAGATCTGAAACTATTTCATCCAGACTCTTCCTTCTAGACTTCAGTTTCAAAAAAAAAAAAAAAAAAAAAAGTGTTTCCATCCAAACTTCGAGAAAGCTCTACTTGAGATAAGCAAATAGAGAAGACAGAGAAGACTTTACAACAAAAGACAGTTCCTTTCTTGGCATCAGCTCAGGCTCCAGAGCCACAGGCATTTCAGTAACATGCTTTTGCCAGCTTCTCTTCTGACTTCTTTAAAGATCTCAATCTTCGGAAATTCAAATGAACTTTGTACACTAAGCGTTATTCTTTGGTCTGTGCACTACCTTACATCTCCACAGAGTAAGAATATGTACATGGAGGAAGTTAGCTGTAGTACCTGGTGTGTTGTGACTTACTGTCCCAGTTACTTTGCTTATTTGCCTTTTCATTTTTTCTTCTAATTTCACCAATGGTATCTACCAGCATTTTTCATGCATGCCTCCAGTAGGAAATTGTCTTTTGTTTCTCTGTATTTCTTATGTACAGAGGCTTCAGCAAGGACCTTGAAGAGTTAATTTTGACTGAATTTTTCTCTGCATAAAAACAGAGATCATTCAAAATACAGTTGAGTATAACTAGCAGAAATCAGAATTAGCAGAATTCCAGGCCTAAAGCACCATGCAGCAAGAAACTTCATGCAGAYTAATGGGCCAAATCATAGATTACTCAACTACAGGTAGCTTGATGTTCAGTGGTTGATAATGACAGACATCCTGAGCCAAACAGTCCTTCATCACTGTGCCTTTTCTGTCCCTGCGTGAATCTATTAAAAGAGTTGGTGTTTGCAGAGGTGGAACTGCCAAAGCAGCAGGGAAGCATAAATAACCTGTGAATCATTTCAGGGTCATTGTTTGTGGACTGGTTCTGATAACCAAGATCCTTGTGTGCTGTAAGATTGTGCATGTGGGTAGAATGATGAAAGCTTAGACAAGAAGGGCTCTGAGTTGCTAATGCATTCTTTCCAATCCCCTCTTCCATTGTGCTTTTTGCAGTAGTATGTGGGATCTGACTAGCTCCCAACCTATGGGCATAATGGATGATTTGGGAATTCAGGACCCAGTGGACCCTTTCTGCATGGAAAGGGTCGAAAGGGTGAAAGTCTGTTGGCCCCTTTTCTCCCTGGTTTATGGATTTAGGCTGCATGCTTTAAAAATAAAGAGCTCCTCTGCAGTCCAACACACAAGCTGATTTGAGTTTCAACCTTATAAAGGGGAAACAGAGAATAGCACATGAAGGGGATGGAAATACAGGGAGAAAGCAAGAACTAGAAGAGTTTATAAGATGAAATCAACGGTCCTCAAAGATGAGTACAGCATTTTATCCCTGCTTTTAGTGAATTCCTACAACAGACCACTAGTCACAGAGTTCCTGCAGCTCTTCAGACTTTCAGCTGTAAAATCCATGGATATGTTTGTAATTTCCTGTGCTCCTCGTAGTAGATTGCATTAGTTGATTGACGGGTGATCTACTCAGTGTTATATATAAACAGCCATTTGAGCTCAGACCACAGGTCTACCGAGTTCGTGTCATGTCATCAATATCAATCAACAGTGAATACCTAGGAAAGAAAGTATTCTTCCCCAGCATACTGCCTGTAGCAGTTTACCAGATATGGTGTCTTTAACAGAGGTTTTACATCTGTATTTGTCCAATCTCCCCTATCTCCCCCTCCTTTTTTTTGTCAGCGTAAACTTTTAACATCCACAGCTTCCTCTTCACAACAGAGTTACGCAGCATGGGAAGAGCTATCTCCTTTTGTTTCTTATGAGCCTGTGTTGATCAAGCCTAATTCTTCCATGTTTCCAAATTTTGTTCTACAAATAAAATATTTCTCTTTTGTTTTATCCTTCCTCTTTACAGGCCATTGACAAGTATTGCCGAGTCAGCGGTGGCTTTTCTGGGGTCAAGGATGTCTATTCCTCATCTCCTGTATATGATGACGTACAGCAGAGCTTTTTCCTTGCTGAAACTTTGAAGTAAGCTGTCTTCACTCTTGCATCATCCTGCAGAAGCTAACTTCTAAGGTCTAGAAGAATATGTGGGCTTAACAAATAATCCGTTGTCTATCACAGTGGTTTGTTTTTTTTTTTTTTCCAACCTCAGGCTCTTAGGTCAGCCCATTTACCAGAAGAAAATATAAATAGGGTCTTATACAAGCATCTTATGTTGAGGGGGCTTTAGTTTTGAAGACCTGTTTCATTTCTGGCTTTACAACAGAGATGTTATCTCCTTCCAACAAATTTCCTTTGGAATTAAAAGGGAGTAAATGGGGAAAAAGGCATGGAACAAAAGCCCTCTGGATGATTTCTATGTGTTCATCCCACAACATATTTTTCAGATTTTTCTATTTTTTTAATGTAAGCCAGCATATCAGGCCTTTTATTTTAAAATCTTTATTATTATTATGCAATATATATTAATTTTTATTGTTTATTTATACAATTTTAATAATTTTATGATTTTATATGCTTCTGATTTAAAATTCTTTTTAATATTTCCGATTTAGTCAAACCTGTAGGATATATTTAGTCTGTCCTTTAGAGACCATTGCACTCTGTTGTATATTTTGTTCAAGGTGAAGCATTCCAAGTATTTGGTCTTCCACTACCTACCTTTCTTTGTGAACTGTGCAATTCTAGAAGAAAAACATCTGAATTCGTTATATTCCTTACCTCTTTTTTTCCTTCTTTATTGGTTTTTGGAGAATATTTTACTTAGTTAAGGCCATGGACAGAAGCCACTGTTGCCGGTGTGWATGAGGCTAAAGGCTGATGTTAGGAGACTTGGTTATTTTTTCTACTTACGTATCTGTGCTGCTTTCTGTCAGCATGTGATGGAAGAGATGATACATACGTTGTTGCACAAACCTGTCAGCTGTTAAGATTYATTAACATGCCCTTTCTATCTTTACGGCCTAGTGATATGAAGAGGAAACTGTTGTAACCATTTGGCASTTTAACATCACATACAGGTTTTTCAGAAATAGGCAGCTCTTCTATACAGCAGAAGAGTTTACAATATCAGATTTTGATGTTTTAGCTGCAACTGATGTCCAAAGATTAATTTTGGCTATTGGGAGCTCAAAATGCAAAGGGGAGAAATATGGTCCTGACAGCAGCAGCGCTGGTGCCTGCTCCAGGCAGCTCAACATATTTTACTGGCAAGGAGGAACTCTGAGTTCATTATGTGTAAGGGAGGATTTGGATAATTCTGTCCTTCTGTTGCCTCCTTTCTAGTTTCCTCCCAAATATTCACACTATCTTGTTTTCTAGTGTTACTATTGAACAAAGTAAGTCAGCCTCTGCTGCCTTCTATGCCATCTTCATTAATTTTATTTCACTTATTCCTCTGAATTTGTTTTCTGGAGCTGAAAAGCTATACTTCCAAAGAGAGAGGCAGCAGTATCAAACAGATAGTCAGAGAAGCAATACCTCCCAGGGAGCTGATTTGGTATGATACATTTCCCTATAAAAGCCAAATCAGAGAATGAAGGCTGCTCCTGTGGGACTTGTATGGTGACAGGAATGACTGTTGCACTATTGCCAGAATCTGTCTAGATCTTAAATGATCTCAAGGTGATCTTAAAACTCACTGACTGATCACACAGTATGTGGATATACTGTAGTGCCAGTATTATAATAGAAGGTCATTCTGAGGAGTAGCTCAAAAATGGTTTACTAGCGTTTGGTCTGGATCATTTTCCAGTTGTGGAGCAAAATGAAGTTTTGTTGGAGAGCTGGAGATAAGTTCTTTGAAGCTGATGGAATAGCCAAGCCAGGAACTGATATCATCTTGAAATAAAATAGAGGACATGAGAGCAAGATAGATCAAAGGGCTGTGAAAATAAGGACAGGAAGGCTGGGTTTGTTGCTAAGAAAGCAATGAAGATATCCTTCAGAAGAGGGATGTAAAAGTGTGTGTTACAGAATGTCCCCTGTGATCTTTTCCTATATTGATAGTAAATTCTGCATCTTCACTCCCCTCAAAAAGTTTACGTCTCTCCAAAATATGTATTATTGCTACTCAGATCACTGATTAATCAAAGATAAGATACTCAGGGTAAATTGTGAGATTGTGTGCAGTATGAGGCAAGACATAAGCAGGAAGGAACAAGATGTAGAAATAGCTCACTTGGGTTAATCAAAGCAAAAGTTTGAATCAATGAGGAAGGTGAATTTGAGTAAGATGTAAGATAGTGGTGCTGCTATGGTGAGAAGAGAGTGGCAGGAGAAAGCAAAGAAGGACTAATGAGGAAAAGAAATGTGTGATGCTATGAGGAAGAAGAAAAAATGTAAAGAAAGAGGTCAGAAGTATGAGACAAAACAAAGCTCAGTAACTAATTTTTATCTGCAAGCAGTTACTTGGTGAAGAAATTAAGAAAAAGTAGAGCTACACTGACTCAAGTCTGCAGTTTAGAGAAAGTTAAATAACAGCAGCATCAGCAGAGTAAAGATAGAGCAATGCATGTGCACATTAGAGCCCACTAATTGGAATGACACTGCTTGTCACATGCTTTTACAGACAGCAGAAACCAAGTTGAAGCAGGAGCTTAGAGGTCCTGTAGACCCATAATTTTATGCCAGCACTCCCACAGTCAGGTATTCTGGAGCAAGAGAAATGCCTTTTGAATTTTACCAGTTGTGTTTGAAGCCTCGACTAAGATTCCTCTTGCAAACATCTCCTTTCAAAGAACAGCATAAACACATTCAAAAGTGTGCATTAAGAAATAAGAATCAAGAAATGCTCATTTTGCATGTGTGTCCAGAAACCTTAACTTTGTTATATGCTTCATTTCATCTATAATGAGTAACATTTATGAATCCTCTCTGCTAATCCTCTCTGCTCAATACATTGGCTCATTTCTTCCCATCAGAAATTGAACCAGCTCCCAGCATGGTGATAACAAGCCATATATCTTGTCAAGCTTAGTGGCTTCTCTTGTGCTTCCTCTGAATCTTTACTCTGGATTAAAGAGAATTGACTATTTTCAAATGGGTTTACTCCACTAAGAACAGGTTTTTGCCAACTCCTCTGCCACTTCCCTGTCACTAAAATCCTTGTACTTGGTGTCTTGATGTTTCTGTTACACTATAATTCTAGAGTCTTGAAAAACAGAAAAAATTACTTGGAAAGATTAACATGCTGTCTCCATAACAACTTTTCATTGAAGGGCTTGATCAGGATAAAAATGATACTTCAGATCATTATAACAGGGAACACAGTGTTGGTTTTTTAGGGGAGTGCTATAAAAAAATTGGAAGTAAGTAGCTTATTTATAGCTTTAGCTGTTGATTGATGGGAGCTGAAGTTGGTATGTTGCCCCACCCTGTGTGTTGCTTTCCTTTAATACTCATCATTTTTCCTCTCTGTCTTGATACTCAGGTATTTGTATCTGCTTTTCTCCAATGATGACCTTCTACCTTTAGACAATTGGGTTTTTAACACAGAAGCTCATCCTCTGCCCGTTTTACATTTAGCCAACACCACACTGTCAGGAAATCCTGCTTATCGATAAAAACAGCTCTAAGAAGAGGAAGAGAGACTGTTTTCAGCTGTTTTGTTTACATGGACCACTTGAGACTTCAAGCCGGAGAGGAGACAGACTCTTGATAAGTCTGAACAACTGAGTGAAGTACTGGAGTGAGAAACAAAGCTCTTCAACATATAGATAAGTAAATCTGAAAAAAAGTTCCATTTTATACATGACCAAAACACTCTAGTGTGGTATTTACAGGACAGAGACCTGCGCTTTGAACTCTAGCAAGAATTGGAGTCTGCTATTTAATATAAATACAGCAGCATAAGGAAGAAGAGCCTTTCCTGTCCAGAGACAGGAACTAGTTGCTGCTGCTGTTGGCTATTGCAAGAAACAACGCACCAGTCACCTCTTCAGATGGGGTGGGTTCCAAATGCTTTTTTTTTCTTTCTTATTTTTGTTTGAGGATGACATGAACAAAGCAACAATAAAAAGCAGCATCACTGCACCAGCAGCATCAGGATTTGAATTTTTTTTCCTGTACCTGTCTGAACTTTCTAATCAGCATCAGTTTGCCCAGACTGGCAGCCATTCTCGAGGACTCTAAAACTGATGTCTCTTCATTGTCCCTTTTTAAAATAATGCCTAAAGATCTGTATGCATGCTCACACCCAGAAAACAATTAATAAGCATTTGATTTGTAGTTCACTGGCAGCATGGTGGGCTTAGATCATTTGGCAAGCTACAGTCACAGTGTGGAGCATATCACGGGGGTAGGAAAGAATCTACACCTCCTTTCCTCACAAATCCTTTCACTTGGGAAGTCCACATTCTCTTATTTGTCCTGTTTGTTGAACAAGAGATGATGACATGACAAAAACATTTTCTCATGGTGTATTTGACAGAATATAACATATCGTGGTTAGAAATGCTTCCTTTGAGCTAGTCAACAGGAGTTTGTTTTGTTGCTTTATGTTAGTCCATACAATCTGGATTTTTCCTAASAGTTATCTTTCATTCTTTGGATACTATCCAGAGAATGTTCTTTGCAGATTTGAAATCTTGATTTATTTTACTTCTGTGTATGACAGAAACTCAAAACAGCATTTCATTTCGTTTACAAAACTCTTTTTCATCTGGGTGACCATCTGCTTCAGTGCGAAGTAAACATGATTTTCTATGGAAACAACATAACATCTCTTACATATGAGTGGCAAAAAGAAGCTATCAAGTCCCTTCTTCCATTAGTTGATGAGAAATGAGATGCTGTGTTATCTGCATGTGTTTTTGCTGGGTACTGTTAGGCTCGGGTAGTCYAAACAGTTTGAGATTAGGCCAGACAGTAAGTGTAGACTGGTTCAGTCTTCACATACAATTTTTATTTATTAAAAGAAGTTTATTTTTTCCAAGTATATTTTCATCTCTTCTTTATCATTGTTCCAGAATCCTTGCCACTCAAATGGCTCTTTTTATTCCCCTTTACAGTTCACAGATCCTTTCGCCATGGTGCCTCCCCCTTTTGCTGCAAGATAACTGAGGTGCTTCTCTCCCTCCTAATTCATGCACAAGTTGAGTCTTTTAAAAATCTTGATTGTATTTTCGTATTAAAAGTCAGTGGAAGAACTCTCTTGATTGAGCTACAGCAGTACAGCATCACATSCAAAGGCACTGAGTGCTACAACAGCTCTGTCCTCCCTTCTCTCCTGAAAATGTTTATAAATGAAGTTTTATATATAAATGTTTTTCTCACCTTCATATATAATTTGTGTGGGTGCAAATCGTATGCACAATTGAGAAAATCTGTCTCTGCATTAAAGTGGGATTTCATGGATAAAATTTTGCTTCAGTCCTCTTTGATATTACTTTAGGCATAAAAATCATCACTTGGCATGTCAGTTTGGATATACATGCTCTAAAAAAATTTTATTAGATGCTTTTCTCCAGACTGTTACTTTAGATTAACAGTAGGAAGACAGAAAGTTTGGAAAACACTCCAGTGCCACCTTTTTATCGCCTTAATATTAATAGCTTAGTTACTGTAATTTACAGCAGAAGTTTAAAATAATTTGAGAACTGATAAAATAATTCATATACTAGATAACCCTGATTCAAGTAATTGTTTACTTAGAATTAGCTTAATAAATGGATTCTTCTTACTGGTCCCACATTAATTTATTTTTCTAATTGGTATTCAATGACTTACTGAAGAGCTAATCATTTTCCATTTTAAGGTTCAGAAACATTGTGTTTTCAAATTGAGTTTTTCCCATCCTGTGAGAACTGTTATTAGTTTACAACTGCACTTGATTGCTTTTTTTCTCCTAAATCTCTCAGAGTACAAAAGAGAATGAGGAAAAACAGACTCTTCAGTTAAAAAAAAAAGAAAAAAAAAACAGCCCATCCCTATGCTTATTGATAAATGCAAGTCAGAATGGCTGCCAGTCTGCTCAAAGAAAGGTAAAGAACAGAGTTCTGGAGTCCCAGAAATAGAAACAGCAAACTTGTGCTCATCGTTGCTCTCCCAGCCACCTGTTTTGAAGTATAGAACAACCATTCAAATTTTTCCATGAATCCCAGTGGATTAATTCACTGCCACAAGAATGCTTGAATTAAGGACCGAAGCCATTTCATGGTGATGGAATGGTATTTTTCTCAGTGCAGRTGTATAGTACAGCTATTTCTTCTTTGTGTAGACAAGCAGCAGGTACCAAATAAAGGACACTTGTTTCTCATTACCAAGCTACCCAATGTTTGTCAGTCTCTACCCTATCACTGTTTAAAATGCAAACCATCTTTTTCCTTCAGCAGTTACTGATGTGCAAAGTCTGTATCAATAATAATGCATTATGTGGACTAATTGCTGTGTCATTCATGAATGCCAGCGTCCTGAGATATCCTAGAGTAAGCTGAGTTTGGAGGTAATGCCTTCTGAGCAAGGTATATGTGGTAACGAAGCATGGATATTGATGCTTCTGACTGCAGTGAAATACACTCTTTCTCAGCCTTTCACAAAGAAGTAGGTTTGGATCTGCAGAAAGGAGTTACGTACAACCTGAAGTTCAGACTCTTTTCCCTCTGGGTATATAAGGTACAGTAGAATATTGTCATTTTCATTCTGTTGCTGCTGTCTTACATACTTTCACGAAGACAGAGTGTGAATTTAAGCACAAGATGACTTTTTAGTCTTAGTTGTTTCCAAGTCTTGCACTGTATTCTATAACAAAACAGTCCTCAAATTCTTTAGGTAGCTGTTGCATTTTAGCAATTTCTACAGTACTCTCTCCTCTTACAGGACAAAATAAAGAACAGAAAATCATGTACATTTTTAGCACAGTGGATTTGTGCAAGAGCCTGGGAATCGCAGAGTTGTCTATTTTCTTTTTGCATGCATTCAAAACAAGAATGTGTAGTTTTTTTCCTAATCCAAGCCTCAAGCTTGCCTGTTGGTCAGGATCTGCTAGCAGTAAAGTTTTTTCTAACACTTACAGTTTGACTTTTCAAAGAAGCCAGATTCCTGCAGCTTCCATTGACCAACTTGGAGCTGTGTGTATCCTGCAGTCAAGAAGTCAACTTCTTAGCTTTGTCCTCTGATTAAAAACAAAACCYTTTAATAATATTATGGGTGTTCATTTTGCTGCACAATATGGTCCTTAAAATTAAATTCTTAAAAAGAACATGCAGGATTGTAAGCACCCTGGAGTGAGTAATGGGAAAACCAAATAGTGTAGTTCCCTGAGTCATTCACATCTTTGAGGCTGCTTTGGCTCCCTACTCCAAATTTGTGGATGTCTCTTCTACCTCCCATTTATTGACATATTCTCACCTGATATTTTACAGGACTTGAATATTGAGTCTCCAGAGTTTTGAAAAGTGAAATCACTCTCTCCTCACAGCACCATTCTTTAAGATTAAATATCTCCTGTCTTGATTTATAGCTAAGCAAAACTCTGTCTGGATGTCCTTTAGGATCCTCTCCTCTGACACTGAGGAAACGATACTGTAAATCTTCATAATGTGACTCCYCTCATTTGAACAGGAAGTGGTTAATAGTATTAACCACAAAGATTAACAATATAATTTGGCATACACAGAAAACTGAGGCAATTTCCATCTCAGGGCTGTAGTGACAGATTCTTATCAAATCAAATCAGTTATCTACATTAGTAAGTCTAGTTCATGTTTTTTAAGGAACAATTTAGAAACAGGCTTGTTACTGGAGAAAAATGAAAGCAAGCTGTTGATTCACATGGTAGTTCAGAGATATGTTTACCCTGATATGACACTCCTCTTTCAGTCCTTTAATTTTGAGAAACACAATTCTAATTCAGTGGAGTTTTAGTTGCCATACTAAGAGGAAACCCAAACTCTTTTGCAAGTTAATATACATACAAGTGTAGCAGAGATGATGAGSATTAGCTGGTTCTGCTCTCAGCCCATTCTAACAAACCGCTCTGTAATTGCCCAGAAAAGTTGGGAACCACCCAACTGGAAGGAGGCAGCCTGACCTGTTATACTCAGATTTTTGCCATTAATCCTAATTGCTTTGTGGAAGTTGGTTTTGCATTCTGCCTTTATTCTTCCTTTGTCTAAAATTGACAGATTGTTTTTTCCTCCGAAACAATAAAAGGGCAAGAGTCTATCTTCTGACATGGGAACCTTCTGGCTGCCTCAGTTCTGGAATCCTGCATATGTACTTTTTACAGATTAAAAATAATATTGTATATAAAAAAAAGATTGAATAAAGAATGCCTTTAAGTGAGGAATGTATCTTTTGTGTCCTTTGCCTCCAATAGCAACCTCCAGTAGCATTAGACTATGAAGCTGATCCTTTTTCGCAAGTGGTGCTGCAACTTTTCATTCCCCTTCAGCTCTACTAGGGCCTTTGTCTGTCACTTTAAACATTCTCAGGACCCACTATTGCAAAATTGAAATCCCTGTACCCCATGGCAGCTATTAGCAGATCGCTGCAGTACTCATAATTTTATTAAGATGTGACTGAACGTACAACAGTGTGAGACTCCTGTGTGTCATTGTGAAAGCCWCTAGATTTCACAAAATTCTAAGGTTTCTACCACTTCATAAAATTGGGGTGAAATGGGATGARAAGTTCAAAGGTAATTAGTGATAAGGACAAGGGAGACAGGCAGACAAGCAGTGCTACTAAATAAACTTCATTTTCCTAAGACACCAGGTTAAAAAAATCTAGTTTTTCATGACACTAAATAGCAGGTAAATTAGCAACTAAATCTGTCCAAGCATTCCTCTGCCTTCTGTAAAACGGAGTAAGTTCATAATTATTTAAATGTTGTTTGTGGGGAAAGCGATATGAAGAAATCTGGTTTGAGGGAGATAATTTTTCCCCTAYACCTTCAAATGTACTGGAAATTCTGCTGTAGCTCTCTGATTTGTAGTACAGCAAATGAATAATGAGATTTGCTTTCTGGTTCACATTAATTGTAYGTAATCTTTACCATCTGACATCAGCCCATATTGCTCACATGCAGTGCCTTGTTTCCATGGTGTGCCATGGCTCTGCAATGTATTTCCACAGCTCTATCCTGTGCATCTTAGTTCAGTGCTTTATACCCTGTGCYCTGCCTTCACAGCACACTTCTGTTCTCCATCTCCCTCCTTCAGTAGAACTTTCTAAGAGAAAATTTCTTCCAACTTACCRTAACTCAGTGCAGTATGTAGCATCTGATAAACACCTGCTGTATGCCCTCCACCTCGGGATCCCGCCATGCTTTCAGTTGTTGCTCCCTACCTTTCCTGCATGTTCGTTATGCACCCAGTTTCCTTACTCCTATGCTTCCAGTTGCTCTACTATTAAGTGCTACATCTTTGCCCGCAACTTTCTGGCCTGTACAGAAGACTTCATTCCTCTATCCTCATTGCTCTTCAAGCAGTACTGTGTGCTTTGTGGTTCAGTTCTGTTGTGGAYGTCTCCTTAATAATGATTTGTGTCACCTCCTCTGAAACACACTTTCTTTATGATGCCTCTAACYTCAAAGCAAACTTTTTTTATTTCTTTTTTGGCACACTGCCTGCATGTCCTTTCCCATCGACTCTGTGATTATGTGTGCTCTTCCCTGGAGACCATGTGCCTTTACTCAAGACATAGTGGGTGTTTTTGTCTCCCATTCCCATGCATATTAATTAGCAGTATTTAAAAATCCTGAAAAAATCCTCCTTGAAAGCATATATGGTATTTTTAGCCTTCATATTGTAGCTCTGGGAGTGGTCTTCTCTCGGCACAAAGCCATAGGCACTCTGTGTGCCTTAGGAAGGAAAGTTTACTCAATTTGTGCCAGTCTACATGTGGGATGTGTGAAGATGGCACTATTTGCTTGAAGATTTCTGTATGTGTGTGTGTGGGGGGGTGGTTTTAATGTGAAGAACAAGAATCTTTCTGAAAAAAATATTTCAGGTTGAGCGAACTCCCATGTGAACAGGTTTGAGGGGAGCATTACTCATATAGCCAAACTACTTGCAAGTAAAATTCGTGGAGGGTTGGGGAGGGAAAAAAAGCACCATGTGTCCATGTCTACCAACAGTTTCATCATTGTCTGTCTTTTAGAGTTTCCATTGTACAAGCAGTTATAGGGAAGAGGTATGACAATGTCTGTTTGTTACTCTATAAATCAGAAAGGATAAACTGCTGCATAACTGAGAAAGCATGAAGTCCAGGTACTGGAATCACCCTAATCACATAGTATTCCCATGTGACTTGYGTTACTGATACAGCTTCAAAAAGGAAGAATGTCCCTAAGTGATTTCTTCCACAAGCTGGTACCATATATGGCTATGCACCAATCTCCTCAYCTATCCATGTTGAAGCTTCAGCAAGCAAATCAGTGGAAGAAGTCCCAGAGGATATCAGTGGATGCCTGAAGTTTGATATACCACATACTATAGTGGCCCATGTGCAGGTTCCAGGAGATGAGATATAGGAAGATTTCTCAAGTTTATCTGGTCATGTGGAYAGATAGACCTATCCCGGTTGGTGTATGGATCATTGCGAATGTTTCTGTGAAAACCTCTACAAAGTGCTGCTGATTTAACTTTACCTAYGTGTTGGGCCACAGAATTTATTTTGAAGAACAGCATCATTGAAGATACAGAATTATTTGGGATATGAAAGACAGAAGTTTCCAGATTAACCAGATTCATGTTCTTATGAAATAAGTGATTTCCAGATGAAGTATGTATGGTACATCTTGTCTAACTGAACTTCAATAAAGAATGCAGTCTTGATTAATTTGTCTTGAAAATATGAAGATGAACACAAGAACTGCACAGTGGTTAAGGAATTCTAGGAAGGAGAGACAGTAAAGTGTAACATGGAGAGGAAAACTCTTAGGTGTATTTCTGAGCATCAGTACATCCTGGTACTAGGACTAATCTTGTGTAAATGCAAAATGGATTTGTTTGCAGCAGCAGAAGGCCATGAAGGACTGTCAMAAAGACAAGAAAGGATTAGGTAATCTTGGGGCCTAGCACAGCAGAAGACAGCAGAAGTTCAAAAGGCAAAAGACAAGCTTGTTCCTTGCGGGACTAGAAACAATTTTTTTTACTATAATCTGGGATGTTGTTAGTTTGAAATTATTAAAACCGAGGAAGACCTCTGTGTAGTCAGCCACAATGATTCAAATCACCAAAGCATGGCGAAAAAAGCAGATTACATTGTAACAGTGGCTGTGCTAGGACAACACTAAGGTCTGTCTAAGCTAGGATCTTGTCTCAACAGTGGCTAAGAGCAGATTTCCAGGGAAGTATTGAAGAACAAGGCAAGTTTGTCAACGTACTGTCCCATCCTGAAATGATCTGCAGCTCAAGGATGTTCTGAGCCACAGGTGATGTCTTTGGATTTAATACCCCTTGACAGATGTTTTTTTTCCCCCCCTGTAAACTAGTCCAGTCACTTATTCAATCAATGAAAACTGCTAGTGTGCAGAAGAAGCTCTGCCAAAGGCTCACAGTGTATGCAAAGCTAGCATGAATCAAAATGGCTTTTCTGATGAAACTGAGAAAGTGTCAGTGCTGTACAAAACCAACCTGTAGCATCAAATACTCCTTTGATGACTTTGCACTGAGCAGACTTTGATGGGCTCAGTGATAAAAGGGAAAAAWTTACTGTCATATCCAAGAGACTTCGTTACATTGATTTTTTTATTAACTTAAATAATATGCATTTACYGCTTTCCCAAATTTGTAGTCTGAGTAAATCTTGCTGTATCCTGCCCCTGATTGCCTCCAATTCCTTCTCATGCTAGTTCTGAAGAGAGCAAAAGCCTATCAGGAAAACRTGTCAGCCCTTTACAGAGGTTATGGAGATGTTCCCACTGAACAGATGCGCCAGATGSTTGTTAGCTGCATCAGAAAGATGCTCTGTCCAAGTCCGTATTTTTCGTCTGCAGTAGAAATCTAGCTGCCAGTTTCTCTGCCTAGAACAGGCTCTAATGCGGCTAACTATTCTGCTGTTGGTACCACCTTGCTCAGCCCTCTTGCCTGATGCTGTATTCTGTAGTCCAAGCATATCCAGGCATGTCAGTCCCAAATTTTGAAGTCATGGTTCAGATTCAATAGTATGAAATAAACATCCAGAATTGTGCTGTTTAAATGTTAATAAATCCTAATAATCTGTCTTATAAAAGTTGAACATCCTTTACCTACCTCTGTGTGTAGTGCCTGATGCTGCTGATGCTCCAGGATGTGCAATGTGTTAAGGCCCCTGCTTTGGGATCCAGCAGGGCTCAACATACCAAGCCAAGCACTTGGCACACGACTGTTCTCTCTGAACAGCTCAGGAAATCAACACACAGGATGGTGGTGAGCTTGTTTTGTGGGACGGGGAGTTGTAACACTGTGAGGAGCCCTTCTTCTGGAGGGGCCACACAATATATGTTACGGGGTGATCTGGCAACCTCTGTGGAGATGGTAGGATTTCAGCCGGGAAATAGCAGCTGGAGAGTGATCAGAGCCACAGTTAGGTGGCAGAGGCATCCAGGGTGGTAGTGCCATAACCTCTGTCCAAGAGACAGAAAGGGCTGTTGCTGGTGGGAGGGAGGACTAGATTCTGTTACATTTACTGCGACTTGCACAAACTTTTTGTTGATGAAGATGGATCAAGCCTTTCCCCAAAAGCCAAACTGTGAAATTTTGGCTTGTAAGAGGGGTTGCAAATTACACAAGAATGCTAACGTGGGAGGGAGGTGAGATGAATACTTGCACGAATATCGGAGCTGCAGTTTAATCCTTTGGCTTTGTTCGCCTGAATGTACAATTTCCAGTAGCAGGCAGCCTGCAACAGCAACCTCATGCTGTGTTAGATGTCATAAAAGTGCATAGTTTGTAAATACCAAAACTTAGCAGTAAGAATATTAAATTCGACYTCACAGAGCAAGTGAGAGGAAACTACCACTAAATATACCATCCTATGGTAATAAGAGGTACAGAGCAACAGAGCCAGCAGGTTTCGATTATGTAAAGCAAATATTAATTCTACCAAACAGCTGATCATAAAGTCCTTCCTTTCCAGGCAAAGGATGCAACCTAGGAGTAGATATTAAGGTCAGATCTTCATTCTGCCTTGTGTGTCCTAGTCAAAGAACTGCTGGGAAAAGGACATGCAAGAAAAAGCAAAAGTTTATGCATGTACCCCACCCAGCGGTCAGTCTGGGACACTCCTTGCTGAGGAGACCAAAATCTGGACCTGGTCCTTATACTGGGACGTCACACACAGCTGCCCAGTGGCTGCTTTCTGCCTTCCTTACCATTACCCCGGGAGGCGTTGTGCTCAGGATTTCTGCCCCGGGCAGGCTGGCTCCTGGTGTGCAGTGTGCATTTCAGAGCATCATCCATCTGCCTGCTTCCTGCTGGTTCTCCAGCACCTGGGCACAAGCACAGTGACAGTGACAGTACAACCAGGAAGAAGAGTTCCCAGCTGGGATTTATGTCCTGCAGTGAGACCTGGCCAGTTTGCAGTATCCTCTGTATAACAGGGCTTGTTACAAGAGCTTACCTAGTGCCCACAGTGGCCTYTTATTTTTATTTATTTATTTATTTGTTTTTCCATTCCCTCACTTATAGCAAGGCTGTGAACACAGAATACAAGGTAAATGAGGTCATTGTACAAGTAGCTACTTTCTCTCTAACTATGTAACTAGTTAATTTAAGATTGCAGTGGGCAAGTCCCTAGAAGCGAGAAAACTTCTTTGCTGAAAAATGACTGTCCTTCACTCTTTACAAGTAAAACATGCAGTGCTCAAAACAGAACAGTTTTTATGTGTTAATTATGCCTTGTGGATGAGCAGGAAGACTAGATAGCTCTAGCAATACCTATGTGCAACATTTCATGCCAGACTTTAGCAATTGAGAGATGGACTAAAAGAAGCCTACCACGAGAGTGACTGCCTTGAATGTAGCAGTGGGTATGTACTGACTCCTATTTCATCAGCATTTACAAATAAAGTCTGTGGAAAGGCCAAATACATGTAAAACTCCATTTTGCTTTTGGTGGAGATTAATAAAAATACTTACATGCYCAAAGCAGTATATAGCTGCACAGTGGGATTATCAGAAACACGAGTATCTAACTCCTGCTGAAATTACATCTTCAACAGGTTACTGAAAAACTGGAGAGGAGAAAGCACAAAAAGAAGACACAAAACTGTCTGAAGGAGAAAATAGCGTGTAATGAAAAGCTAAAGATGCTCTATCGATCTATTTTTTCAAAAAGGGATAAAGGCATGACCTGATTATAGACTCTWTAAGTACCTTCACTGGGGGAAAATTTGGACTTCTCAAGGGCTTTTTAGTCTGGTAGAGAAAGCATAGCAAGACTTAAAGGCCAGAAACTGAAGCCCATYAAATCAGATTTTTTAAAAAAGACATATATTTTTAGCAATAGGAAGGATTAATCACCACACAAAGTGATAGATTCTTCTTCCTTTGACACCTACAGAGGAGATCTGGATGCTTTTCTGGATTATGTATTTCAGACAAGCCAAGGTTATTAGGCGCACTGGACACAGGGGAGCGAAACTCCATGGACTACATAATGCAGACAGTAAGAATAGAGGATGTAATTGTCCCTTTTGGCCTTATGAACTATTGCAGTAATTTTGAAAAGACTTGGATGACTTTCTGAAGAGCATCACTTGGTAATTAACCCTGAGGTGAAACTGGTACAACGTAATTTTTAAAGAAAGCTCTTCAAGCCGGGCTGATGTTTACTGAAGGAGAGAGTCCTTGAGAAGGCATATGGGTGACACACYGGGTCTGGAGTACAGCAGCTGGTTAACAACCTAGGCAAACTCACCTGCATATTGACACCTTGCAGCTCATGAGTTACGGTGTCTTTTACAGACAACTGAGAAGTACCTATGAAGACTCACAAAGATGAATGTCTTTTCTATATTRGATGTTAAAGACTTCCTGGCTAGAAAGACGTGATGAAAAAAATGCCTCTTTTCACCTTTTTGTAGCTGTGGTAAGCTGTAAGTGAAGCTGCAAYATGATGTGCTTGATGGACTTAAACAACTGATGCAGTTACAGACCATTGAGAACTGCTTGCATGGCTTCAYGAAGACAACTTTCTTCATCAGTGTGCAGTATCCGATATCAGGAGCAATGACTTYTGATACAGTTTGTATCAAGCTGTGCTAACAGGAGGTGATGTGGACATAATGGTCCATGTGGAAGAAGGATTAACCCTTCTAGTTAGCACCAGCAGCCTAGCAGCAGGTGAACTAATTATAGATGAGCTGATCAGCAGATAYTGTGGAAGATTTTCTGGCCTGTATGCCAATGGGCTGTCCTAGAATTCTGGTGAGAAACRGTTGTGTATTCAGCTATAAGAATGAGCGAGACAAAGAACATATACAAACCCATTGGGAAAGTAGATTAYGCACAAACCGCATGTGTGCGCTGGCTCTTGTGCGGTGCCACCCTTATATGCCCATGTACTTCCCCACACCATCTACAGCTGACTGATCTTTCAGATACATAGACTTTGGACTCAAACAGATATCTCTGCTCCTCTAAGCTGCCAAATGAGTATATTTTGTCATGTGTATGCCCTGAAATATTGAAGCCCACTTCTCAGAAGGGTGCACACTTCTGAACTCAAAGCTAGTGAGTGCAACAGTCCCTTTGCACCACTGAAAGCAGAGGATCAGGAACAATGAATTCTGGGCCTATAGTAAAGGAAGTACTATACTGTATACTGTACTATAGTAAAGGAACTCCTATTTGTTCAGCTCCAACCAGGTTTCCCAGTTTGCCTTGCACAGGTTATATGAACTCCTTCTCGTGGCATCCCCACCTGAAAACCATGATAGTAGAATCATAGACTTGGTAAGGTTGGAAGGGACCTCTGGAGATCATCTAGTCCTACAACCCTCAGACAAGTAGCCCATAGGGGGATTGAACCCACGACTTTGGCATTATTAGCACCATGCTCTAATCAGCTGAGCTAAACCTAAACACCCCCCCACACACACACACTACTGCTCTGTTAAGATATGCTGGCTAGTGCCTCAATCTTCAGGTTTTGCTACTTTTCCTACCTCCCATGAGATTATGGAGATAAATCTTTGAATGTCGGTGAAGTCCAGATTCAAAGACAAGAAGCATTAAGAAAACTTCATAATTCTGCACTAGGAGCAGGAGGACAAGATGCAGTAAAATTGGCACGTGGCTGCACACTGAAGGGGTGAACAGATCTAAGACTTCTCATTCTCTGAACATCGTCAGAATAAACCAAGAGTCCTATGGAAAAAAGTATCAGAGGAACCGGTATTTACAGATCGTATCATAAATATGTATCATAAGGATGCACATATCCCTGAAAAGAAAACCTTAATTCTTATATTTTCTAAGTTGTCGGTGCCTGCACTCTTTAATAATATTTCAATGTTATAGTATCAGTTCAAATTTCTTTTATTTAACGGAGCCAGATACAGATTAACCCATTGTTGCCAGTTGTACTTGGAGAAAAGAGRCCTGTAGACATCCTTAAGAGACAGTTAAGAGACAGAGGCCATACAAAATATTTCACTTTTTTATTTTGCACCAACCCTATGACTTTGGATTGAGCCAAACCATTAAAAAAAGCACARTTTTGGCTTAAAGATTGCAACTGAGAAAGTTATCATTCACTTTGTGATTCTTATCGTTCAGTCTGCTCTAATTCATTTCATATCCTAATGATTCTGTAAAGTGCCAGCCTGTAAATCAAACYTCATCTGTAATAAATCAATACCTTTGTTGTACTTCAAAATCTGTAATGTCTGCAAAGTACCAATGTCATGTTTGTTTGACAAGCTGCATTCTTCATAAAAACATGTTCACTGGCCTTTATTATCCAATTGTCCTCCAGGGATTTTATTCTGTATTAATGATAGCACGATGGACTGTTGCCAGGTAGGTACTTGCAATTTGCGTAGAAATAACAGGGCAACATGATACGTGCTTTTGTTTCTATTCTTCTGAAACTTCTTCTGTATTCCAAAATTTATTAAAATTCAGCATTAATAGCTCAGAGTCCCTGTTCCATTTTCGCAARCAAATATCTGTTCCTCTGGAAACAAAATATTTAGTATCAATAAGTGCTGTTTAAACTCAGCCTTTGCTGGAATCAGAAGCATTTATTGTTGTGCAGCACGTATCACCAACATACTCTTTGCTGTTCCCTCTTTTCTGCATCCTTCAAGAGTAAATAATACCTTTCCAGCAAATCAGCCTTAGTGTTTTTATTCCAGTGTGTGTRTATGTAAAATCCTTCTTATTGACGGTGATCTTGCTGACAGTGGAATTTCTTGACAGCCATTAGTTTGCTTTATCGACTGCCAACAAACTGATTAGATAAGCTGAGTAGCACTGACCAGCTAATTTAAAAAATACTAAGGTACTTACTGATTAGGTATATTCTGCAGCCACTTTGCTAACCTGCCAGGCATTGGAGAATATAAACAAATTTCTGCGAAGCACACTGAAGGGTGGAGGCAAATCGAGCGCTCTGCAGTCAGTGCGCACCCCCACACCCGTACCCCTGGAAAGACCCCCSTGAAACGGCCTGTCGGTCACGCGCGAAAGCAGTGGCCCCGCACTTAGCACGGCGACCTGCTCAGGTACCCGCTCCCTAGGACTTCTCAGGCACTCCAGTGATGCCGAATTTTTGCTGCAGACATCCGCAGCTCCCCCCC
>NW_028187111.1:1729545-1805409 GCF_003343005.1 Rhea americana
AGGCCGGGGCGGCCCGCGGCGGTGCGGCCGGGCCCGGGGGCGCCGGCAGGGAGCCGCGGGGGGGAGGGGTCGCCACCTCCCGCCGCGCCTTCGCTGTCAGGCAGCGGCAGCGACCCTGCCCCGGGGCAGCGGGCGAGCGGGCTCCTCCCCCAACCTTCCCCTCTCCCTTGCCTCTGGAGGCGGGGGAAGGGCCTGCGCTGGCCCCGCCGGCGGCTCCTGTGGGGGGCAGCGGCCAGGAGGCCGCCCGTCTCCTGCCCCGGCGCCCCCTCTCCGCGCCCCTGTGCAGAGCGGGGCTCCTGCGCCCAGGGCT
Source organism: Rhea americana (assembly GCF_003343005.1). Taxonomy (NCBI): domain Eukaryota; kingdom Metazoa; phylum Chordata; class Aves; order Rheiformes; family Rheidae; genus Rhea; species Rhea americana. Next base: position 1,729,856 of record NW_028187111.1, read on the forward strand.
GCCTCCGTCCTCTCGCAGGGCGAAGGCCGGGCAGGGGGCTAAGCCGGGCGGGCGCGTGGCGGCTGCGGCTCTCCTCGGCTCAAATCCCGCCCCGTGGTGAGGTGAGGTGAGGGAGAGGGGGGTGTTCACTCAGAAAGGTGATTCCTGGGGAGGAAGAAATGTAGACGACGGTGAGCTCCTGCAAGGAGGACCTCCTGAAGCGACAGGCCGGGTGGTGATTACTGGTGCTCTGCAGGTCTCGTTCAGTGGCATACGCAGGGTCTGGCGGCCGGCAGTCTCTGGATGGACAGAGAGGAAGTGCTGTGAGTGCCAGCTCTCCAGGAGATGTCGGAGAGGGATCTGCTCACCGAGATCTCTGCAGGTGAGGGACACATCAAGTTAATTCAACACCACAGTGAAGTAAAAACCAGTGAAGTCACCTCTGCATTGAGTTTACAGCCAATGGTGCTTCCATCCAGATGGCACACACAGTTTTCCAGTGCTCCCATCTGCTGGGTCTTTTCCTCACCTATCTTTATTCTTCAGGCATTAAGAAGGGGAATTACCTTATATCACAGGGTGTGGAAGGGATTTTGCCCTCTTGATTTCAACCTTAAGCTAGGGTTTAACAGAGGCTCTCCTTGTGTAATTCTCTTTCTCTATTCTGCTTCTTTTTCAAGATGATGAGGTCATGAGTGAGAATGAGGACAGTCCCCTGGGAGATGATCCTGAAAATGTGAAACAATATGAAACATTACTGGAGATATTTGAAGAGAGTGTTTTCCAGAGATCTAGCAAGAAGGAGGCCTACCAGAGCCGGCATATGTTAGAAATGCACAAGACAGACCCCCTTGGGGAGACAAAGGATAACTGCTTTCGCCTAAAAACAGATTTTGAAGATCTCCACAGCATCCTTCTCCATCAAGAAGATGCTATAGGGGACGATCTCTATGAGTACAGTGAGTGTGAGGTAGTCTTCAGTCAGACATCAAATATTCTGCAGCATGAAATATCACAGATAGGAGGGAAACCTCACAAATGTACCGAATGTAACAAAGACTTCAGCTGGTACTCTGATTTAGTTAAGCACCAGAGAACCCACACAGGTGAGAAGCCCTTCATATGCAGTGAGTGTGGGGAAAACTTCAGTGTGAGCTCCCACCTTATCACCCACAGACGAATACACACAGGAGAGAGACCCTACTGTTGTCCTGAATGTGGGAAAAGCTTCAGCCGAAACTCACACCTTAGAAATCACCAGCGAACCCACACTGGTGAAAGGCCCTTCGAATGCACGACATGTGCAAAAAGCTTCAGTGATTTCTCAACGCTCACTCAGCATCAGAGAACCCACACGGGTGAGAAACCCTATATTTGTTCCAGATGTGGGAAAGGCTTCAGTCGGAGCTCTCACCTCAGCAGACACCAGAGAATTCACACAGGAGAAAAATCCTTTTTGTGTGTTTAGTGTGGGAAGAGCTTTCAATACAAGATTCACCTCACCCAACACTGTAAACTCCACCTGGGATAGAGAGCAGGACAGCTTGTCCCTTGGGCCTGTGAGCATTGCTGTCCTGCCTGTTAAAAAAATTGCGTGAATAAATTTTATGGGTCATTGAAAGAAGGAAGAAGCCACCAATGGGAGGAGAGAATCTCTGCCATAGTGCAAGTACGTTGTTCTAGAGTTGATAAGGTGAGAGGGGATAAGAAGTGGGAATAAGCTTGCTGTCAGCAGGACGGTATTGTTATGGGAATTTAAGGAAGSGCTCTGTAGAAGAAATTTGATGAAGGAGGAATTTAGTGATAAGAAAACCGATTGCTGGGAGTGTAGCCATTGGAGAGAGGAGACGATCTCACTGTCTTACTGAGAAGGCAAAAAGTAAGCTCCAGCAACTGGCATCTGCACTGTGGGAAATGAGTCAACTCACGGAACTGTGGAAGAGAACGGGTCCTTTATTCTCGCTGGCAGCATCTGTACATATTTTAGGAGCTTAGTTAAATCTGGTCAAAGATGTCCCAGTTTTCAGATACATTGGTAATGTTCTAGATTGAATGTGTTAAGGGTCTTTCTATTAAATAGAAACTCTTCTTTGGTCATTCTCCTCCCTCCTATCTTGTTCTGTCTGCCCGGATTGTCCTTTGTAGTCTACTGTAGTGATAGAGCAGCCCTGATTTCCCTCATCATTATTTCAATGAAGAGAAGAATGAAGTCTCACTTGCCAAGAAAAATAATGGATGTTAGTGTTCCTGTTTCTTAAGCACCTCCCTTTGCTTTTCTAAGCTGGGTTGGATAATCACTTTCAATAGTTTTTTTTTTTTTTTTTTTTTTGCTTTCTGAGAGCCTTATTAAGCCCTGGAGGCAACCAAGGTAACTGTGAATATGTAAATATATGGGGCTGATCTGAGGTTTCTCAGTAGCTCTCAGTGCTGCAAATTTTAAATATTTTGGAGTTTTTTGGACCTGCACAGAACCCTCTGTCTAAGAACAATGAAAATGGGAAGCTGGAGGGGAGCAGAGCGTGAATGGTGGTGACTGGAGGGAAACAGACCTCAAATGAAAGGACCTGAAGGGAAACAGAGCTTGATCTGATGAGTTTGAAGGGGAACAAAGTGTGAACAGAGGGATCTGAAGGGGAACAGCACAGCAAACGGGACTGGAAGTGAAGACATGAATGTAAGGGGCTAGAATTGAACAGAGTGAATGATGGAGTTTGGAGGTGAATCATGTGAATAGGTCTGGAGAGGAACAAGATATGAGTGGAGGGAACTATAAGCTGGGCAGCGTATGAGTATAGGAAACTGATGCTGAACACAATGTGGAGAGAGGAATGTGAAGAGGGACAGTGAGAATGAAAGGATCTGGTAGGGAAAAGAGGAGGAATATGTGGTCCTGGAGAAGAGTAAAGCACAAAGGTGGTAACTAGAGGATAAGAGTATCTGAAAGAAGATGACTGAAGGGGAATAGAATCACAGAATTACAGAATGATTGAGGTTGGAAGGGACCTCTGGAGATCTAGTCCAACCTCCCTGCTCAAGCAGGGTCGCCTAGAGCATGTTAAGACAGGGCTGCATCCAGGTGGGCCTTGAATATCTCCAGAGAAGGAGACTCCACAACCTCTCTGGGCAACCTGTTCCAGTGCTCCGTCACTCTCACAGTGAAGAAATTCCCCCTCACGTTCAGGTGGAACTTCTGTGGTTCAGTTTGTGCCCGTTGCCTCTTGTCCTGTCACACGGGGCAACTGAAAAGAGTTTGTGCCTGTCCCCTTGACACCCTCCCTTCAGGTACTTATAGACATTGATAAGATCCCCCCTCAGTCTTCTCTTCCCCAGGCTAAACAGCCCCAGCTCTCGCAGCCGTTCCTCATAGGGCAGATGCTCCAGCCCTCTGATCATCTTTGTAGCCCTATACTGGACTCTCTCCAGTAGCCCCATGTCTCTCTTGTACTGGAGAGCCCAGAACTGGATGCAGTTCTCAAGATGTAAGAGTGGAAGTAACTGAAGGAAATGAGGAGTCTAGAGGGGAACAGAGGGCAAACAGAAGGAAATGGAAGGGAAGAAACTGTGAAGAGCGGTAATGGGAGGAGAGCAAAGCATAGAGCTGGTGAGAAAAGAGCCACAAATTTGGGAGATTGCAGGGGTRAAGAGCAAGAATGGTGGAGGTTGGAGGGGAAGCAGGCATGAACAGAGGCTGGAGCTAAACAGATCTTGATCAGAGAGATCCAGACAGAAAGAGAACATAAAGGGAAGGTAAGCACGGAGCTGGAGGATAGGAGGGGARCAGAGCTCCATCAGAGGCATCTGCCAGGGATTGGAATGATAAAGTTCGGAGGAATGGGCAACAGCAGCCTTTTGAAATTCAGCAAGGACAAACACAAAGCCATACACCTGGGAAGGAAGAACCCTGCAAAAACACAGGCTGGAGACTGACTGGCTGGGRCTCTGCTGAAAAGGGTCTGGGGTCTTGGTAAGCAGCAAGCTGAACATAAGCCAGCAGTGCTCAGCTTTGCTGCCCTGGCAGCAAAGGAGGCCTGGGCTGTGTTAAGAGAAGCATGGCCAGAATGAGGGAAATGATTATTCCCCTCTACTCCGCACCAGTTTTAGGCCCTAGAGTACAAAAGGACATTGAGAAAGTGGAGTGAGTTCAGCAGAAGGGTCATCAAGATGGTCACAGGGCTGGAGCACTTACACTGTGAAGAGAGGCTGAGGCCATGGGGCTTAGCCTTGCTTAGCTTTCTCTGGAGAAGAGCAGACTTTGTGGGGACTTAACAGTAGCCTTCCGATATCTACAAGGATGTCATCAAGAAGAAGTAGCCAGGCTGTTCCCAGTGGTACATGGTGGGAGCATGAGAGACAATTGTCAGAAATTGAAACAAGRAAAGGTCCCAGCTTGTTATAAGGAAGGACTTCTTCACCACGAGCAAAACACTGAAACAGGTACCCTGAGAGGCTGAGAAGTCTTCATTYGCAGAGGTTTTCATGACCAGGCTGGACAGAGCCCTGAGCTGCCTGGTCTGATCCCAGAGCTGACCCTGCTTTGAGCAGCAGATTGGACTGCAGATTTCCAAAGGTCCCTTCCAATCCATGAGATCCTGTTGCTCTGTGATTGTAGGGGAACTGAGCATAAATGATGGGGCCTGGAGGGAAACAGTATGTGAATGAGGGAGATGGGTGGGAAACAGAGCCCAACCACAGGAGAACAGAGAGGAAGAGCATGAATGATGATGTTTGGAAGGGATTAAAGTTTGTAAGGAAGGATTCTGGAAGGGAATGGAGTACAAACAGACCCTGGATCAAAGTGACCAGAGGGTAATGCAGTACGAACAGGGGGACATGAGGAACAGAGCATAAAAGGTGGGTTTTGGAAGGAAATGAACAGTGGATGGAAGAATTTGGCGGGAGAAGGAAGAGAATAGACCACATATGCAATGGACTGGAAAGGAGTAGAGTGCACACATAGGAGAATGGTGCTTGTAAAGAGAGATATGGAGAGGATCTAAGCAAGGATGGAGAGGTYGAATGCGGACCAAACTGCTCACAGAGGGTGATGGAGAAAAGCAGAGCATGAACAGAAGGGAATGGCAGGAAACAAAATCCCAGAGGTGGGATGCTAGCCAAGGGAGCATGCACAGAGAAAAGGGAGGGGAACAGGCTGAGCTATGAACGACACTGGCTCATGATGGGGCAATAGAAAGAACAGAGCACCCAGAAGAGAAAGGACAACAGGCTGTGTAAGGAGGGGAGCTCCGGGAAACTGAGTACCCGTAGAGGGGAGTGGAGTGCAAACACAGGAGATGAAGGGCAGAAGAGTGCAGATGGAGAGTGCAGGGCAATGGAGCATTTTTGGAGGCATAAGGAGAGAAACAGGCCATTTAAGGTGAGAAATGGTAGAAGAACAGAGTGTGCTTGTCAAGAATGGAGGAAAGTAGATCACATACGGAAGGGAATGGAGTGACAGGGCACATAGAGGAGCCAGAAAGGGAAGGGAATAGGCACGGATGGTTGGGGAATAGAAGATCAGTCACGCAAAGAGGGGAATTGGAGGGGAGTAGGACATGCACAGAGAAGAGAGGAGGGGAATAGTATGTATAGAGGGGAATAGAGAGGAACAGAAATTGCATGGAGAGGAATGGAGAAGAACAAGGTGCTCATGGATGGGACTAAATGGAAATAGGAGTGTGCATACAGGGGAAGGAAAAGACACAGAGTATCCATGGAAAAGAAGGAAGGGCAACAGAGGAAGCACTGAGCAGAGGGGAGGGGAGGGATGGGGAGGGAAGCAGCATGATCATGTAAGGGAACAGAAGAGAGCAGAGCTCACACAGAGGGCAATGCAGGGGAAGAAAGAGCACAGAGAAAATGAAGGGTTATGTCTCAGCTGCAGGGAGAACTGAGGCTTGAAAGGACCAGTTGATCCTCTACTACGGCCTAAAGAGCAAGCACCCCAAAGTGATTGAGTATCTTCCCTCACCTCTGAAACCTCTTCTGGAAGGCACCCTGACCAAGAGAGAGAGTGAGGGAGAGGAATTTCTTAAACTGCTGCCCTAAGATCGGTAGGAGCACATCAGGGCCTCTCTGGGGAATTAGTTTATTTATTAAAAGTATCTTTATTTTTAAGTTGATTTGGGGGTCTCCTGGTAGGGATAATACAACTAGTTAGCATTCCTTGCACTGATATGCTGCAGGTCTGCCTTGAGCAGAATAAAATGTGTTAAATAATGTCTTTTATTTCTTTTTAAACTCCAGTACACACATCAATTTGCTTGAGTCAGCTTCTATCCAGGAGTTTGCAGTTCCACTGCAGTTCCAAATTCCAATTTCAAAATGTAATTTTCAAGTTATTTATTCTTCAGTGTGGATACAAGCATACCCTCCCCTCCATCTAGAGAGGAGTTATCAGCATACAGTGTAGCAGAGGATGGATCTTCACCATGGGATAGATCTGTGTGCCTACTAATAAAGGTTTCACAGAGGAGTTGGTGGAGATGATGGAGGCATTAAGAGTAATGCTTGCTCAGTGGAGAAGGGGGAGAAGTTGAAATGTTTATCTGTGAAGTGGTGGYATTCATTCAAGTAACATGCACAGTACTTGTTTACTGAGTATTTGCAAAATCTTTAGTAGGAGCCCAAAAGACTTACTTCCCTGTCCCCAGAATATGACTGTAAGTTCCTGTTGCTGTTATTCTGCTGCTTTGTGTCTTATACAGTTATCCTAAGATGTTGCTAGAGAAAGAGGTAATATTTGCACTGGCACTCTCTAATGTCTACAGCACTGAATAATTAAATTCAACACAGGTTTGGAGGGGCCAGCATCTCTGGAAATCAGATTTAATTATGTTAGAACTGAGACAGATAAATGCTTCTATTAACACCATCCTGAAGAGAACAGAGAAGCTCCTATCTTTTGGGGCTGCTTTCAATAAATGAGCTGCAGATTTAAGCAGCAAATGCTGGATCACATCTAAAAGGGTATCTGTTCAGACAAGTACTACATTTTTGGCCCTGAAATAAAGCTACACTTTCTGTAGGGACTCATATGGCATTAGAAAAGCATGAGAGCAGCCCATGTGCATCTATCAGCTAATTCTAACCTTTGTCCTCAGCTGAGAGCTGAAAATAGCATGAAATTATTTTTCAATACTGTTTGTTTTTCCCCAGTATCCGTGAATGTATTGACTCTGCAGTTGAAACTTTTCAGTGACCATGGCTGTCCTGGAATATTTTTCTCTTTTTCCTCTTGTTAAACATGTTGTTCTGTTGTGTAGGCATCAAATTTATTGCAAAATTGGTAACTAGGAAAATGAGAATGGATGAGGAACAGTCTTAAACTGGCCAAAGGCTTCCATCTCTCCCCCTCCACAAAGCTGTCCTTACTAACTGCTCTGTTACACTTATGTTGTGTTTTATGCCTCACAATGTTTACAGTGCCCAGATTTGCTCTCAAGACTGACAGGTCAATGACAGGCAAAATTGAACATTATTCTTGAAAATGTGAGTGAGAATTGTAACATCATTTTCAGTCATGTGGCTTCTACCTGCTGGGTGTTCAGTAAGGTGGATAAGAGCTCAGTGACTGAGGTGTAGCTTATTCTTACATATTTATACAGTATAGTCATAGTTCTAGGAAGAATTGTGCCCAGTTGTGCCCTGATTGCTTTTCCTGCAATCTTAAAGGTGGGGTGGAGTAAAAAGAAGGGTTGATGTGTTCAAACCGTAGACTCTTACTAAAATAGTGTATTTATGATGTAACCCTGATCAGCCTGCTCTCAAAAAAAAAAAAGAAAAAAGAAAAAAAAAGAAAGAAAGAAAAGAAAAGAAAAGAAAAAAAACATTTCACCTTTATTTATTCTGCTTTTTTGGGGGTGGCAGAATGTTACACAAATTCTACATTTAAATGCTGTGTAGTCATCCGCCGCTGCTGTTTACCCAGCTCTCCTCCAGCTTGTGGGCCTGCTTGTTTAGTCAGGTCTCAGCTCCTCTCAAGACCTAGGCAGCTTTGTTTTTCAAGTACTCCCTTCTCTGTGGGACTATGGAGGCAATCCACTGACTAGTGCACTGCTTCGCCTCTTCCCATGTGTAACGAGGCGTGTAGCCAAAATCCTTCTGTGCCTTGCTGTAAGAGAAGGTGAACGGGGTGTTCAGCAGAGTGACCAGGTGACGGTTAGTAGAGGGGATGTATCTGACAAAGGGCCTGAGCAAGAAGCTCAGTATCTCCAGCAGCAGCGAGAAGTAATACAACATTGTCAGTGGCATGGGGAGCCGGGGCTCGATTCCAAATCCCAGGTCCTTAGTCAGCTCGTAATTTAGATCAGCATAGCTCATATGAGGAGTGTCATCGGAGATGTAGTAGAACTGCCCCCTGATGCGCTTGGCTTTCTGCGGGACCTGCAGGGCTTTGGCTATCTGTACATGCGCCCAGGCAATGTTCCCCACATACACGGGGTTCACCAAAGCCTCCTTCCTGGAGAAGCGCAGGTAGACATTTTTGTTCAGTAAACTTTTATCCAGATGACCCTGAAGAAATGGGCATCCTTCTCCAAAAATGTACATGGATCTCAAGGCACATGTCAGCAGCATGCCACCATCCTTTAACAGCTGGCCATTGGCCTTCAGCACAGAATCCTCTGCCAGTCTCTTACTTTGAGCATAAGGAGATTTTGATATACTCTCATAAACTGTGTCTTCATCACCRTTAAAAATTGGGTCACCTCTGCAGTTCGGGCCTGTCACTTCTATAGTACTGGTGTATATGAAGTGCTGGATGTTGCAACGGGTACATGCCTCCAGCAGTAGCTGAGTACCTTCAAAAACAAAATGTGAGACAGGTAGCATTAGCTGGGTTGAGTAACAGAGGCTCTAGGCAGGGCTGGTTAGATAGGTAGTAGTATCTTTGGGATGAGCTGTGCTAAATCTCCCCTCTCTGCAGCTGTAAGAACACTGTCCTGAGTGATGCATTCAATGAAACTGAACATTCTCTGAATCTATTTTTATTTAAGGAGTGTCAGTGTGGCTGCCAGAGTTATGCAAGGATGAACATTTAGTCTTAACTGCATGCGTTATTTCTTATGCCGGACAAACTTTGCTCTTGCTTACACTAGAATAGACACAAAGTATCTTCACTTACCCCGGGTTCACTCATTCGTGCCRTTAGTTCAACAGACTTGGTTTAAGGCACAGAACTTTAGAAGCTGCCTTTTTCATTAGGTACCATCCATCCTGTAAATCAAAGCCCTACTTTTCCATAATTAAGCACGCTCTTGAGTGCTTTGCTAAGCAGGAATTGAATTAATTTGGGACCTGAAGGTTTGCTCCAAAATCAGCTTTACCCAGTCCAAGCTTTACCCATTGATCATTCAATTGGCTTTGGAGGAAGGCTTGAAGACAATGATTTTTTGTCAGAGCAATGCATTATACCTTGTAGTCAAACGTCATAGAATAATATGCAGTGAGAATTTGATGCTTTGTATGTAGCTCTCATTTTTTAGTATATTCTGGCTTTTACTTTTGATGTCAGTGCAACATTAATGCTCTTAGTGTGACTTTTTGTATGGACTATATATCACTTTAAAAATACAAGATTTTCTACTCTTAAAATCCTATCATAATGCTTTCAATAACAAGTGTAGAGGTAAGCCAGCAAGTTCATGTTCTTTCAAGTAGCCAAGGATGTTAAGCTGAGAAAGTACATCCARGGGAAAATAAATATTTTAATAATTYGTGGGKKTTTTTTTACTTGCAAATAGACTCTTTTTCTTCTGAGATTCGAGGCAGAATTACCTTACTTGATGTTCATGATGTAATAGGAAAGATGATGTGTAAAAGAGCCAATAATTTTGGAACAAAGGATACAGCTCAGGTCTTTGAAAAAGCAGTATTATGAAATGGCCAATATGATATTATTTTTTTTAATTCCCTTCCTCAAGCTACATCTAAAAAGATACCATGCTACTGAGGAGATTCTTTGTGGAATGTGAGGCAGAGAAAAGATTGCATCATGGCAAGTTTAAGTTGCAGTTCACTGAGGTTCTCACKTTCCCAGCTGAATTTTGAATTCAGAGACACCGCATAGCTTGCTGTGCTGCATCATTTTCATGATTTCCCTTTGAAAGACCTGAAATACAGAGGTCCCCAAGTGGAGAATGGGGTCACCAAAGRAAGTGCAGACTCTCAGAGGTATTAGCCCAGCTGCTATCATAGTTACGTGGGCTTTGCTGCAAGGCCAGCTCCCACAGGGGAGGCAAGGTTCTGCTCGTGTTCAAACTGTTCCTGTATGGGGAAGCTGAAAGGAGCTGGGYGTGTTTCCCTTTTATGTCTCACATTTTTATAGGTCTGAGTTTGAAGCCAGGTGGATTTTGATCAAAAAAATCAGCGGATTTGTTATTGCTCTGGATTGTGAGCATCCACATCTGGTTCCTTGTCACTTTTATATTATAAGAGTTTTGTTTTCAAGGAGAAACTCAACTTCCATCCTGCATATCTATGAAGGACGTAGCAGTGTCTTGGCTGCTCAGAAAACCAAGAGAGCATCAGAGTAGAAACAGAGGGAAGAGGACTTCAATATTTACAAACTGACCTCAGGGTTACTTTACTCTAGGAGCAGGACTGGTCTGTGCTTTCATCCTACCAGATGTTATCAGCTGTTCCTCACTGTCCCTGTAGAGTGACTTTACCCACAGACAGATTCTGTTGGGAGGTTGTGAATGATTTATGAAGGTCTGGGTGCTGTTTGCTTAATTCTGAACCTGCCTAAAGGACAGACTGGTGAGGCTCAAACTCTGTAAYTCTAGCTCTTTTCTGTAGGGGTTCCAGCAAAATTTCCTGCTGTGAAAAATAAACTGTAGCAGAAAAGAGAGAGCTTTACAAATTCCCTTTCTGAATTACCACTGCTGTATCTTTATTTTTCCTACTACCCAATGCACAGGTTTATGAGAACTTGCCTTTTTGCCCTCTTCTTCTGGCAGCGACCTGAGAAGCTGCCTTATGGACTCTGATTTGTGGTTACTTTCAATTTGTGGCTTTAACTGAACAGAAATGAATGGGTCTGGAAATTGGGGAATAGCCAATATTTGTGCCAGTGGTGGAACATAGAAGTATATTCCTTATTTATCTGTGATGAAGCCCTTTGTCTGTGGCAGAGAGGAACAAAGGATCAAGAAAACTATTCATATAGATAAGAGTGTCTTCSCATAATCCTCACCAAAGAGCTGAAGCCAGGGAGGTCAGCATTAGTGGAGGTTAGGCAGTATCTGGAGATGAGTGAAAGGCATAGAGGGRATTAGGATAAGGAGAGGGATGAGGTTGTCCTTTTGGGAAATAAATTGAAATTTCCTAACTGCTGATGCCATATACACCATTTCAAAGCCCAATCATTCCACCTTCATCTGATCTTTTCATGAGGAACATGGACTCCTTAGTAAAAAGGGAGATCACATCACCAAGTGAGAAGTGAGAGTTGACAGCTGTGAATGATCCTGCAGTATCTTGCAGTGCAGGACTCGTGCACKCTCGGTATGAAGAGGGCCAGATCTGCATCGGGCCGCATATGTGCCTGTTTTACAGTCACATGTATGGCTGTGCAAGATGCAGAACACCCCAGTGAATATGGCTCCAAAAATCAGGTCGCGGTCCCTTCTCTGAGCAGCTGATTATCAGCACTTAATCGACACAGGTCTGGGAAAAGTGCTTCACTCACTCACCTATTACATTGACTTCCCAGAGCAGCTGCTTCTCTATGAGACCCAAGGTGTCAATGATGGAGGCTGTGTGGATGACAAGGGAGACGCCCTGGCARGCAGAGTACAGGAACGTCACATCTCGGATATCCCCTTCCAGGATTTTCACCTCTGTCTTGCCCTGGAACTCTGCAAGAGCAGCAGAAAACAAATAAAAGGTCCTTACTGGCATCCCAGTCAGGTACCGAAAGGAGTGGTGAAGGTCTCTGTGGATGCTGAAGCTGCACTTGGGAAGTGCTGACTGCCCAGGCACAGGAGGGATATTTTAAGGCTGACAAAACAGAAGACATTTTTCGATGACTATACTATGAAGTGCTAATTACAATGCTATAGAAGTCTATGTTACATTGCCACCCATATCTTTGGAGCCAATATTCAACATAGTCCTTTCTTTTTTTTGAGGAGAAACCTTTCACACTGCAAGTAAGGGTCTGAAGCTTCCTTCAAGTAAGATATGCAACTATTTTAAAGTTCATGGGATGGCTGAGGTGAGGGAGAGGTAACTTTAGCTATCAGTGTTCTGGTGACTGGCTGTTTACAAAAGTGTTAACCCAGATGCCAAATAGCCAGGAACTGCATGCTCTCGYCTTCAAGGTGGTGGATGGTCTCTCTCCACCCATAGCCTGTGCACCCACACCTATGTTCACACTTTGCCCCATGACCTTGTCCATAGTGCAGCTTTTCCTTTGCTGCTCTTCTAACACATTCCTTACGATTCTCACACATTTCTTTTATGCACCTCAGCTATGAATTACTGCACCTCTTGTTACTCCAGCTCTAGCTCCGCTTCAGTTTCTGTAATATGGCCCCATTTTCAGGATGTACATCCTTCTGGTTCAACCTAAGCTCTCAAGGCCGCTCTCTTGAGTTACCTCAGTCGTGACTTGCTTTAACTCCTGCTTTTCCAGGCCAATCCTCTCCTCAGCAGCTAATGTGTGTGACAGCTAGTATAATTCTAGTTTTAGGAGCCACACTTCTCCAAAGTTTTGCTAGGTGGAGGCTTCCTTATACAGCCTAGAAATACACTGCAAAATTTAACCAGCCCAGCTGTGTTAACTGACTGTATGCAAAAATGTATAGTCCGAGGTGATGCCAATCTCCTAGGAAACCTGCCGGTGTGGCCGCAGCTTCGCCATGGGAGAGGGCTAGCTCAGCACGACTTAGAGCATTCAAGAAAGTGGTGTTACTACAGGAAAAAAAAAAGAGAAATCCTCTTGTAAGCCTCTGCTGTGCCTACACTAGAGGGCCCCCCAGGCATGGCTGTTGTGAGGGGACTCTGAGGCTCAGGCAAATACTGTGCCTTCTCACTGCCCCTCATAGCTAACTTCGAAGCAGGCAGAATTTCATCCCGTATCTTTAACAGAGAAGCACTAAGGGAAACAGCTGCTGAGATATGGAACTGAATGTGAATATATTTTAATATTTTTTTTTCTTTCATTATCTCTCAAACATGCTGGGATTTAATCTTGTATTAATTTAACATTTGTTCTGATGCAACAGGTTTGAGGGCCTCTTTTTCTTCTCAGTTTGCTGGTCAGAGATGTGAAATGAGAGCTTAAATAYTCAATATTTCCAAAGCTGTTACTAGTCTAGAGTTACTGGCCTTCCACCCCAGTCACTGATATGTGCTATCTTGCTATCTTTATTTTACAGAGTGCAATTATTTTCCTAAGGCTCCTTTTCCAGAGGGTTCACACTGACCTCTACTTGTATGGAYGCAAAAGCGCTAGCGCTAGATGACGTGGATGGGCTTTCTGTTAGGTACTTGGCAATTGGATTTTCTCTAATAGGCATTAGTCTTTGCGCAGCACTTTTAGCTTCCTGGTGTTCTCCATGAGTTCGGATTTGTGGGGTTACAGTAATCTAAAGGATTGAGGTATGTGGTTTTCAGGATGTAAATTCTTATATTCAAACATGTGTCTGCATTAGAGCTGTCACTGTGCCTGGACAGGAGTCAGGCAATTGGAGGCTTTTTACACATGCAAATCAGAGCTTGTAGAAAAATAAAGAGAAACCCGTCCCTTTTAAAGCTGATCACCGGAATAGTAGGTTGTCTAGCTGCATTGTGCCTTATTTGGGCTTACAGATTTTTGAAGCTGTGTGTGATATGAAGCAGAAGAAGCTGCTCCTGAAGTGCAGCAGTAGGGAAGAGCTAAATTGAGCTTTTGTCAGGCAGCAGTTTGTGATCCTATATGGTCAGCAGAAGTTGCCCTGGTGAGTACATTATGTGCCTTTTCGCTGTACTGACATCAGCTAGTTCCCAGGTTTGGTAGGTTGGTTGTGTTTTGCRCTGGGGAAACAAGAGAACTGCAGATAAGCTTGGAAACAGAGARAAGAAAGAACGAATGAGTGACAGATGGCATTTACAGTCTGAGATGGACAGCAAAGACAGAGACTTGACTAGCATGTGTAMAAACTCTTGCCAAGGCACTAAAAAAGCATGCAGGTCAGATGGACAGGGAGGAAGAGAATAAATTCAACATAGCTATCAGTTTTTGCATACTATGATTACGAGAAAGCAGCTAGCCACTGAGAAACATTTTTTTATATCACCCATGGATTTTGCACCCTCTGAGTGGTAAAGCAGCCTGCTTGCTGTGAAGTAGTTTTTGTTTGGAAATGTAATGATTAGTCAATAAAATTCAATGTCCTTTTGTGAGCAGTGTCTGGCTTAGCATCCTTGTACTATTTGCCCCAAACTGTCTTTCTCTTCTCTATCTGTTGTTTAAAGTTAAAGTAAACAGTAATGTCTGCATGACTAGAGTAGCTTGAATTAGTTGGTACTCTTACTGTGGAGTTTCTAGCTACTGTGGTGGRGATGGTGGGGAAAGGCATTTCTCTCATGAGAGCTCTCAATTTTCCTGGGTAAATAGAGGGCTCATTAAAATGATCGACTTTGTGCATTCATAGGAGAAAGTTTAAAAATGTATCTTATTTTCACTTATTCTCACTTTCACTTCTCAAAGGATAATGTAATTTATTAGCTTCCTTAGCTCAGAGAAACCAAGATGTTTATGCTTGTCCCATTTCAGCTACTAGGTTGTTCTACAGCTACCTTGCCTGTCTGTTTTGAATGCAGGGATAAAGGCAAATGAATCTGACTGCAAGTTTGAGCTAAAAGGCCAGAATGAAGTTTACCACAGTAGGAATTTTCCCCAAAAATAGTTTTGGGAAAAGCAATCCTCCTCCTCCTCTACTTTTCTTCTGCTTTGGAGCAGTCCTGAGTTACCAGTGCCTGTTTTAAATGCTGAAGCATCACATGGTCTATAAATTTCAACCTTTGAGAAATGACATGAGACGAGGGTTAGGGCAGGGAAAGATGTGCAGAGGAAAGAGACAGAAGGGAGTCAATGCTTTGAAATGATGAGAAACTCACTGGAGAGCAAGCTAGGAGGTTCTCCTAGCTTTTGAGGAAGGTGCCAATGCAATTGTGGGCAAAAAGAATTCCATAAATGGAAACATAGGAATGGTATGAGGATAAATTGGAAGTGGAGTCAGGAGGGATGGCAACCAAGGCACCTAACTCCATGCCATGTTCCATATAACTTTCATTCTCAATGACAGCTCAACTGGGAAGACTCTGGACTTGAGCTCAAGGCACTTTACATTGATTGGAGCATTCTGGGCTCACTGGGAATGTCAAGACAGAAAATGCTGCTATTTTAGGCAGACTAAGCATGATGGTTAGGGTCTCATCAGAATAAAGATGAGTGTCCCAGATAGAATTGGGCACCTAACAGAGCTTGCACATACTCCTGTGTTTTGTTAGTCACAACACCTGACTCTGCAAGGACATTGCAAGTAAAAGGTGCTCAAGAGTTTAATGAGAAAGAAAATGACTGGACTCTGTTCCAGGCTATTCAAGAAGTCTAATCAACATGTGCCAGCAAGTAAAGGAATTTTAGTTCCTCTGAAGAGTTATTCCCTACAGTAAAAATAATGTATGTGGTGAGATTCCAGCCCCATGGGGTTTGTAGCAGCCCTGCATTTGGAGCAGGAATCACAGTGTCGGAGAATTTCTTGGAAGGGAATGAGAGCAAAATATTTCTGATAGTCCCAAGCACAGGCACTAGCAGGACAGTTGAAGAGAAATGGCTATAGAGGCTGATGCAGACAGGACTGCCAGCTGTGGTGCAGGGGCTCAAGGCCATCGAAACCTATCTGAAACGCCAGCCTGTGGTTCCTACTGCCTGCTCTTGCGAATGGAGCTCTGATAACTCATTTGCCCCTTCCTCCTATGCTGGCCAGCTAGTCAGCAAGAATGGGGCAAGAATAGGGCAGGGAGAATGTGTCTGGGCAGTGTTTAGAGGAGGAGGAAAGGGAAAGCGTAAGGAAAGAGTGCACAGAGCTTTCTTTTTAACAAAAAGGAGCAGCAAAACCTTTGCTACAATTCAATCGGGATTGTGCCCACCCGATCAGTTGATTTCATTCCCCAGGAAGCTCCATTTTTCCTACAAAGTTCATAGCCAGCACAAAGGAGCAGAGATGTTTCTACCACTGAACGGCTGCATCAGTGCTAAGTCCACACATTACCAGCGCTGCTACTGTTGCTGGTTTTGGCACTGGAAATCAGGACCGGAAGGGCTGCTGCAATGCCCGTGGAGATCTAGCAAATCCTCACTGAAACAGTGCATAAGGTTTAATGAGGAGGAAGTCAGCAAACTTATATAAAGCCATACTAAAGGCTTGTGTAATTTGTACCAGGGTTATGGTGCACTATTACTATTATTTGATGTCACTTAATCATTTTACAGAAAGATTGTAGCTCTTTAGCAAACTGTATAGGGTTGTTCCATAAGAATTCCTATACAGGTAATGCCTGTATGGAGGAAGAATAGTTTTGCAGTTAAGGCATATGATGTAGGAAAGCATTGTCAAGTAAATGTCTATGATGTACACACTTAAGTACTTGATTGAATGTAGGTTCTTATGTGCCTATTTATAGACATGCTCAGGACCCCAGGAAAGTGGGACATTTAAAATAGTGCTCTGAGGTTCTGTTTTGCCACAGACTGAGTGTTACACTGAGCAGATCATTCCATTTTGCTGTCCCCATTCTCTTCAAGAAGCCAGAATACAGACTTGGCCTTTGCAAATGGGGGTTGTCTCTTCTGTGCACAGCAAAACTGAGAGTTCTGCTCTCCAGGAAACTATGATAATAATAATAACAACCAGTTTTTAAGCTGTGCCCTTACAACTCTCAGCCAGAGAAGGTCACTCCAAGCCTGCAGAAAGTCTGATTAACCCAGGCTTGGAGAGAACCATCATCATTTGCCCTCACAACTCTGTCACTGCAGGTAGATTTGCACATCAGAGCCCAGAGCAACAAGCTSTGGGCTACACTGCCCACAAGCACAGTCATGCCTTCCTTTTCCTTCCCTCAGCAGAAGCGTGAGATTTTTTTTTCATTGATTTTCATCTGTGGGCTTTGATCTATTTGGAGGTCAGGCTGAAGACAACCTGTTCACTGTAGTGGCAGTAACTAGGTTGCTCTTCTGATCCAGAGAAGCCTCAGGATTTGGCAAGGGGATCTGTTACTTTTAGATTTTACCTCTGATTTCTGTGCTGAAGGGACAGAGGGGGATAGAGCATGACTTTCTTGAGGTAAAACCTGCAACTGCAAGGCTGGGATGGAGGGTATGAGGTAAAAACTTCCAAGCTGTCCACCTTGATAAGATAAGGTAAGATAACATYGCATATACCCACAACATATAGTCCAGGACCAGGTGGTACTTACTTCCAAAGCTTCTGAGTGCTTCATTGCTAAAAGCTTTGTCCAGCAGTCGGATCTCAGCTAGTGCCTCCTCTTCTTCCAGCAGTAAGCGGACAATCCTCTGGCCAAGAAACCCTCCTGCTCCTGTCACCAGACAGCTCACCCCGGCCAGTGACATTGCTCTGGGTTGCTCCTCAGTTGCAAACTGGCTCTCTCGTGTGCTTGGAATGGCTCTTTCACCTCCTGCCTGAGAAAATGAACAGATGATAGCATCAACCTCCAAGGTCTCTCTGAATCAAGGGATGTTACCAGAAAGAGACATTAACGTAACAACAATCTCTAAACCCTATGCTAAATGCAAAGCCAACAATTTTTAAAGCWTTTCTTACTTTTGCTAGCTGTTTCTGTACAGAAATAGCCTAGACATTTTTCCCTGCAAAGAAAAAATATTTACAAAATATTTTAAACTGAAGAAATTAACAAAGCTGAAAAGGCACAAAATCAACTTCAATGCTATACACAAACCCCACAAATGTCTGTCTCAGTCCTTGGCTTCCACCTTTCTAGCATTCAAAAAACCGTAGAGAAGATTTGCCTGTATTTATACACTGCACAGCACCACCTCAATTCCCTTGCTTCCCCTCCCTCTCTCATGTCTCCTTTGCTACAAATGAGCGCATTGCTTCCACCCCTCCCCTCTCATGCAAGAGCATTCGTGCTGTAGCTGAGGTCCAAATGCCTGGTTAAATGTGGTCCTGTTGTCTATATTACAGGAGGGTAAATCCTCATGCTGCTCATTCCCTGTAGGTGTACTTGCTTGTATTACACAATGTTAATATGAAGGAAGAGAAAATTAAATGTAAATAGCAGGAGTAGCCATTCACACTGCTCGTGTCACACTGTGATGTGGATTTTACTGCTCTAGTTTCTTGTCTACTGGGCTCACCCACCATAGCATGGGTTTCTCACACTCTCTATGCAAGACAAAAAAATGTGCTTTKGGGATTTTGTTGAAATGATCTAATCTACAGACCATGTCTGTGAGAGTATCTAGCTAAAATAAGGCTAYGAGCTGTGCTTTCACAGTAGACTATCATTACTTTTTACATCTCCAAAATACAAAGGATATGCTGAGGTATCTTTCACCACGGCGTTCACTCCAGTTTTAGTGAAGCTCTTTTCCAGTGTGAGACCAGGGTAGGGCTTAGGCTTTGGTCTGAAGTTCAGATGACCGATTCTACCCTCCTAGTGCTTTGGACACCTTGACCTGAGCTCTGTTTCTTTCTCTGTCAGACAGGGTTAATCAGGTTTCATTACTGAAACGGGATGTTAAATACATAGCTGCCTTAAACAAGGAACGCTGCCACAGGCGAAAAAAGAAGCCCCAAAATGCAACTAAAACTGCACTGAAAGCCCTGAAAAAAGCATTACTGATTTCAGATATAGCTGGAATGAATCGCTGAAAATGATTTATTTGCATTTGTGCAACTAACTCTTAATCTCCCTGTTTCATACTCACTAAAAAGAGCCCTGGAGAAAAGCTATAGAAGCTGCACCTCCACATCATTACTTTTCAGAACAAAACTGGACCTTTAAGTAACAGCAAAAAAGCAAAGCTGTTTTGGGTTGAAGGAGCAGAAGAGAGCACCCAGCTGACACAGATGATAAGTTTTGGCAATGGTTTCAATGACAGCGTCCTTGAAAACCCTTCCCTTATACCAACAAAGCTTTATAAAAATTGTTATCGGTGCTTCTTTCCTTGGCTACTCTCAGATAGGACCTTGACATTGTATGTTCTTATCAGAAGCTGGTGCAAATGAATTTTATGCTGTGCCTGTGTTTTGCAAGAAAAAATAGCTCATTAAACCCTACTGCTACAGCTAGTGTTCTCTGTGCATATACCTTGGAAATGGTACTTCCATTTTACTTTCAGAAAGTAAATAAAATGCCTTGAAGAGGCATTAGAAAAGCAGGTAATACAGTAGAGCCTTTTAAGATACAAAATATTTTCCTGCACCAGATTTGCCCATTAGAACTCCCAAGTTTAGTAAGGAACAGTGCTTTATATGAGAATATGAATAGTGCATAACTCTAGATGACTGTAGGGAGATCTGTAGCTCCTGTACTTTAGTGCTCTTAGATACGACTGGGCCAAATGCTTGAGGCAGTTTGAAGGAATCTTCTATACTGCTAAACAATATGCCTCATTTGAACTGGCATTTGCGAATGTTGGAGATCCGCACAGCACCAGTGCACTAAATTCCAGAGCAGACCCACGTATTTTCCAGGCTGTGGAGCTTCATGTGCTTTCCACTAGAGATTTTTTTTTCATTATTTCTCTTTGAAATTGTTGTGTGGTGTTGTTATGCGGTGTGACAGCTCATCTGTGCTGTAAGCAAAATAATCAAGATCTGCTATTTCCCCAAGCAGCCCAAGGCAGATGCTTGAACAGTCTATATGCCACAGAGAGTGTTTAGAGAACATTTTCAATGAGCACTGAGGCCAGTGCACACCTCACCCCTAGTCCCCATGAACAACTTCATCAAGTTCAATGTTATAGCATGGGTCTGGGATTTGCAGTCTAAAACACAGCTCAGCATCATCTCAAAAGTTAATGAACATGACATTGACTGTGTCAAGGCAGATCATTTTTTAATTATGTTGTCTTTTCCTCCTTGACTTTATCATAAACCAAGACCTTCACAATCTGTTAYTTTGCCCAAGTACACAGAGCTATATGCTAGAATGGGTTGCATGTCTAAGAATATCATTTTAGAACATCAAATCTTCCAAATTTTTGCTTGTGTTGGAGAATTATTCTACATGGACTAAGTGGACAGTTTAGTCCATGTGGAATTCACCATATCCCATCACATGTGTGTCACTGATTTGGCAGCCCAGGGACAGCATTGGTCTTACATCTGTAGTGGTGGCTTATTGTGACAGAATGGGTGGCTGGTATTAGAACAAATTTTCTTTAACATCACCACAAGGAAACAAGACATGGAGGAGGGAGAGTGTACCGGAAGCAAGAAGACAGCAWGAGAGAAACAGTGAAGAGGAATTTCCCAGCAGCAATGAGAACAAACTGAATAGTTACACTAGAATGATGAATACAATAAACTTGCAGAGCAGAGAAGCTTTGGAGAGGGAAGAGGARTGTGTTTGTACATAAGGTGATGCTGTTTAATTGTGCAAAAGAAGCTATGTAGGAGCAAGAAGAGACAGAGTACTTTGTCTAGAAAAGAAACATGGTTTAGGAAAGGCATTCTTGGATTCTGTCTTGTTGTCCAGGCTGAGGAAAACTGACACAGGGAAAAACAAAAACAAAAACAAAATCTCTTATTGTTGGACTTTTTACTATCTAAGTATAGATTAATTGTAACTTGAAAGCGTTGAAAAATTCATGTGGTTCTCACGTAAGAAATGAATGTGTTTCTTACTATCATATGCTCACAGGCTCAAAATGCCTTCATGCCAACAGCTCTTGGTGAGAAGGTGAGCTTTGAGATGTGATTTACCTAAGGAAAGCTTTTTCCCATACAAGATGGAAGTTGACATCCCCTGGTGACTCTCTCTAGCAACTACACATTAACATGAGACAACAAGACTTAAATAAGTAACTTTTGGACAACTAAAGTCAGCAAAACTGAAACAAATGCTGAATAAAAACAAATTCTCATAGTTAGGAGCTGTTTTAAGACACTTTAGCCAAGATATGAAGACAACCTCCTTAAGAGTGGTTATCTCAGAATTTCTGTATGTTTGACTCTGACACAGAACATATCTGCTATTTCAGTTGTATTAAAATTCTGGTAGCATGAGGGAAAAAGTGAATAAAAACCTTTCTTATGTGACCTTCAAGGTCAGAAAGACTTGCCTGTAGTATTCTTCGCTGTATTATTTAGCATGTAAGTTGGGCAATTAACTGGAAGCAAACATTTTGTCTCATTTTCCACTTAGTTTTAGGTAGAACTATGTTTCCTCAACTGAAATTGATAAATGAATTATTATATATTTAAAGGCAGTAGGAATTTACATCATATGCCAAGGAAACAGTATAAATTTGGATCTTTTTTTTTTTTTACGTAAACTGCCCTGGAAATAGCCTGATTCCACGTCACTGCCACATCATCCTCTGGGAAATGAACTCTTAAATTTCTGTCTTAGCATAAGGCCACAGTATGAAATGCTTCCTATTGCCCAAATTTTACAGAATCAGCAAATTGCCAGCTTCCCAGCTTTTCCCCCACTTTTGCCTTCCAATATCTGTCCCAGCCCCCACCAGTCTTCCTGTAGCTGCTTGGGAGGAAGGGTAAYGGGAGAAATATATATTAGAAAAGGAGGGAAAATGAAGTGCTTGCAGAATGGTAGGTAGCAGTTTCCTCTTTCCAAGTGCATGTCTTTTTAGATTGACAGACTGGCTTCAGGCCTGGAGGACAACAGAGGAGGCAGTAACCTGCGTGGATGTGTTGAAGAGGACACCTAGCACAATCCATACATGCATCAAGTTACCACATTTAATTCTTTCACCTTTGGTACCTCTGGTAAACAGATGCCTGGAAGGGGCAGTTTCAAACTCCTGCAGGTTTTCCACAGTACACACAGAGCTGATGATGGGAGGCTCAGGGCCTTGTCCTGTCAAATTTTGAATAGCTCTAGGGATGGAGATTTCACCACCCTCTGGGCTCCTGTTGCAGCTGCTGACCATCCTCATGGTGAGCTTTTCCCCTAATTTGTAACTGTAATTTTCTTCATTGCAGCTTGTGCCCGTTTGCCTTTCATCCTTCTACTGCTCTGAAGTCCGAGAAGTCTGGCTGCATCCTTTCTATTACCTCTAATTAGGCAGTTAAAGATAGCAGTAAGATCCCTCCTCATAGCTTACTCAAGACTGAACCAACCTGTTCTCTTAATTTTCTTGCAAATCCTTGAAGTCCATCAAAATGTGTGATGTGATGCTATTTCTGAAGCTTATCTCCAGGGCTGTGAGTCTGCCAGCAAGGTTTATTATTACTGGAACGCAGAGGAAGGCCTCCATGTGAAGGCCTCTGCAAGATCACTGCAGACACATTTATCTCTGGGAGAAATTCAGGTCTAAACAAAGTGAACTGAGAGGGTTAGTACCACAGCAATATGAGAGTTTGCAGTTAATACACAGCGCTCTCTTTTGCTACTGATCACTGGGGCATAATACTTGCACAAACCTACCAGAAGAAGCTTCCCTTCCCCTCACTCTTGCATTTGTACATTAGGAAAATAACAGCAGTGTTACGGTAATGATTGATGGTCCTGCTCAGTCCTCAATTCCCTTGTGCAGAGAGAATGGGAGGGGAGCGTACGCACACAGGCCTGATGTCTGCCTGGTCTCTAAAACAAGACAGCCGTACAAAGATGAAGAAGCAGTATGTTAAAAGGTATGACAATTGATCACTGCTCCATGTTTTTGTTCCTTGGTTGCACAATTAAGAAAAATCTAGAGAAAGTTAAGCAGAAAACAAGTAAAAATGCCAGGGCCCTTGAGTTCCAGACTAGCATCCTGACCTGAACTCTGTTCACTCTTCATAAATCTTCTTTAGATTTTAGCAGCATTCATTTGAATAAGTTCATTTGTAAGTTGTGCTTTATTTTGCTTTAATGCTGCATCAAACAAAATAATTACATATTTAGACTATTTTGTAGGTATAAAGTGTGCTGTAAATTAAAGATGGGAGCAAGGAGGAAATCGAATTCAGTTTAATTATATTGATGAGTGAAACATTTAAAAGACTGGAAATGCCAGAGTTGAAGAGCTGTACAGTCTTAGTTTTACTTCTCATGCACCATGAGAGTCTTTAAATCCAGAATCCCCTTCTATTTTGCCATTAGCCCCCAGTCAGTGCACAGCAAGAAGAACATCAGGGAACAGATCAGAATAATCCAAGCATACAGGCATTACTCCAATCTCATAATATATGCCAATCTGAAAGGGCAGAAGGGACTRGGAGTGGGGGGTGTTTTAGGTCATTKTATAGTTTGGAAAATTAGATGGAGAAATAGTATGACTGCCAATAGCTAACAGCAAGAGACAGAATTGGAGGACAAGATATTTCAGCTCCACCAATGCTGCTCATTCAGGACCGCCTACAGTCCCAGCCTCCTTCTGCTGACCTTCATCTCATTTGCAAGTGGCCCATATCTCTTCAAGTCCAGCTGCAGGTGTACTGCATTAGACATCCAGATCCTGAGAGCTGTGAGTCAGTGGCCTCTGCARTTTTTGGTTTAAGAAGTTTATGCTGTCTTATATAGCAAATCTATAGAAAGACTTGCTCAGAGGATGCAATTTTTTTGGCTTCCCTTTAGAAGGGCTCAGATGCCCTTCAGCTGCATCTGTCTTCCTACTCTCCATCCCCCTTCAGTGCCATGGGGAAAACAGAGAAGATGAGTTACAACCTGTTCTCAAATCGTAAAATAATCCATTGTGCTTATTTTCATGATATGAAATTGCCTTTYCTTCAGAACAGGTTTAGTTCTCATGGTATTCAACAACGGTGTCAATGAAGCTATTGTAAGTGAGCCCAGCAGTGCAGAGCATTTCCATCATGATTGTTTCAGGTCCAGTAGATGTCTTTGGGTTTCTTACTATGGTTTTCCTCCCTGAAGGTTTTTTTTTTTCCCCACAATTCTAACAATTACATTCATTCCAGTATCTTGTTTTGTTTGCTTTAAGTGAAAGCTGAGACTCTGGAGCCTGAAATGAGAGGTKTTCCTGCCTCAGCACAGCAGTCATGAGCAGGTACTGCCATGAGGAGGTGCATGAGGAGGCCAGCTATGCTGTGTGTGGAGTTTTGAAARAGCCAGACAGCATGTTGAATGAATCTAAGTGAAAGACAGGTGAGAAATTAATGATTTTTCAGTACCTAGATTTCCCCAAACAGACAGAATTTCTTTCGGTGAGGAGTCAGAGGGAACAAACATGATGTGCGAAACAGGAAGGGAAGCCTGAAACAAGCATCAGTAATTCTTATGTTGGACCACATAAAAAAAGGAACYGAGAAAAGAGGAATTGGACAGCAGAGCAGGCCTTCAGGGAATCTTGTCAATGTGTACAAGTACCTGAAGGGAGGGTGTCAAGGGGATGGGGGCCAAACTCTCTTCAGTTGTCCCATGTGACAGGACAAGAAGCAACGGGCACAAACTGAGCCACAGGAAGTTCCACCTGAATGTGAGGGGGAATTTCTTCACTGTGAGAGTGACGGAGCACTGGAACAGGTTGCCCAGAGAGGTTGTGGAGTCTTCTTCTCTGGAGATCTTCAAAGCCCGCCTGGATGCAACCCTGTCTACCATGCTCTAGGTGACCCTGCTTGAGCAGGGARGTTGGACTAGATGATCTCCAGAGGTCCCTTCCAACCTTACTGATTCTATGATTCTACCAGAGAGACAGAGGACCCCATTTTCACAGAAACAGAGCTTAAGTGCGGTTGCCCAGTCTCTCRCTATCTACTTTCCTATTTCACAGCATCAGCTCCAGAAGACAGCAGCAACGTTCACCAAAAACTCTGCTACAGACACCTGCTCAATCTCACTACTAGCTAGTGGTATTAGAGGCAGCAGACTGTCCCCTGGAAAAGCATTAATGTCCTGAGCCATGGACAGGCTTCATTGCCTCAAGTTAATCACTGGCAATGACTCACTTTTTGTGACTGGTTTTCCTCTTCCGTCCCTAAAGCCTGGTGCCTAAGTCTTCTAGAGGAGCCAGAACTAGATCTAAAACAATGCAAAYGCTTAATGGGAAACCACCTGGAGGTATCAGAGAGAGCATGATGGAAATCCTGCTCCTCTCCAGAGCTCAGCCAGCTGATTCAGGTCTACCAGTAGGCACATTCAGCCACTTCCATTTGCATAAGCTTGGAAGCTTCACTTCTAGCAAGTCYAAGGCTGAACAAGCTTCATTCTGTTCTTTTAAGGTATTGATGCAACAGGAGTTGGTGCTGGGCTGCTCCTTGTACACTGGGAATCGGTGGATAGCATGCTCAGCAGGAAGGGAGGGCACACATACCCTTTGCTCCTGAGGAAAAGTCACATATGCCGTGTGCCAGGAGCATGTCTTGATCAGAGAAGCTTATTGGCAGTTTCACAGGAGAAGAGTTGGCATTTTCTTGAAACCCTGCCACTTAAAATTACAGATCTACTGAACCGGAGTTTGAAAACTGCATAGCCTTGTGCTCAAAGGGCTCCTTGTGCACCTTCCTCCAAGTAATTACTAGGTGAAGTAATGTCCTTCTTGTAGAGCCAGGTGATTAGCAGAGATGAGAACCATGAAAAGAGCTGTGAGTATACAAGAAGGGGAGCCCTGTGTGCGTGGGACCACTGGGAGGTGCACTAAGCAGGGCAGGTGCCCAGCAAGTTGGCATTTCTTTGGTGCAAAGGGAYATCTGGCATCACATTGCTGCCCAGTATCCTTCAGCCATTTTGCTGCCCTAAAGTGCAATATAAGCAGTGGCTACACCAGTGGCTGCAACTGGTCTTAAAAAATAATAAKAAGAAAATAAGAGGTCAGGGGTCTTAACAGGTATTTTTAAGATCACYTTGCATTTTTAAAGATGAGACACAGAAGTGGTTTTCATGTCTATACAATTCCATTTAAAAGATCTGATTAGGCCAGAGTAATTAAAATAGTTAAACCCTGTATGGAGATTCTTTACTATAACACCATTTACCTTGGCCAGTTCCCCACTGATGTATGCTCCACATTCATAACAAAGACCAAATATCCACACAGGAATTTTAGCCATTTAGATGAGTTTTATTTACACATTTATTGAGCAGCACTGCATAAGGCCTRCAAATTAATGAAGTATTGTTAAACACCTCCTTGCTAGAGCAGCTTAGAGTAAATGCATCTCTCTTGGAAGTATCATCATAGCCAGCAGCATTTAGATAAGCAAAAATGGTGGAAAACCATTTCACAGTACTCCAGGGGCTAAGACTAATCACAAACAGCACAAAAAGAATGAGCTGAAAAATTAGATTGTAGMTTTTGTTCTGTAAGTTCTTTTTAAAGTTCTATGGCTATGTCCAAAAAGGAAGCAGGTAATACCACCTCCACTACCATGCAGTGCAAACACATCAATGAGCCTACAAACACAGCCTAGGAGGACATAGCCCAGGTAACACTGAAGCAGCATCAGCCCAAAGCACAGCCTSCCAGAAACTGTTGTGCTTAGCAAGAGGAGCCCTGTGCTTCTAGTGCCCAGGCAATTCCTGGGCATCCCTGTGCTGTACTGCAGCCAATGACACAGACAAACCCTAAGCAACATCACCCACCAACACAAGGACCAGCTTCTGCTCTGGCTGCAGGGTGCTACACCTGTTTTACATATATCTAGAAAGGTTCATGCCATTGGAAGGAACGTGTTAGTTATGAATATAAAAAAATAATAGCCTAGATGAGGACTGAAGAAAAACAATAGGGAAAGGGGTTGGCCAGGAACAGAGAGGAGAGACAATGACAGGAGAGGGAGTGAGGAATAAAGAGGAAAAGAGAGACTAGATRGCATAGTCCAAGGTTGTCCTGTAAGGAGTGCTACAGAAAAGGAATCAGAATCATAGAATCAGTAAGGTTGGAAGGGATCTCTGGAGATCATCTAGTCCAACCCCCTCTGCTCAAGCAGGGTCACCTAGAGCATGGTAGACAGGGTTGCATCCAGGCGGGCCTTGAAGATCTCCAGAGAAGGAGACTCCACAACCTCTCTGGGCAACCTGTTCCAGTGCTCCACCACTCTCACAGTGAAGAAAATCCCCCTCACATTCAGGTGGAACTTCCTGTGGTTCAGTTTGTGCCCATTGCTTCTTGTCCTGTCACATGGGACAACTGAAGAGAGTTTGGCCCCCATCCCCTTGACACCCTCCCTTCMGGTACTTATACACATTGATAAGATCCCCCCTCAGTCTTCTCTTCCCCAGGCTAAACAGGCCCAGCTCTCACAGCAGTTCCTCATAGGAGAGATGTTCCAGCCCTCTGATCACCTTTGTAGCCCTATGCTGGACTCTCTCCAGTACCTCCATGTCTCTCTTGTACCGGAGAGCCCAGAACTGGACACAGTACTYRAGATGAGGCCTCACCAGGGCTGAGTAGAAGGGCAGGATCACCTCCCTCGACCTGCTGGCAACACTCTTCCGAATGCACCCCAGGAGACCATTGGTCTTCTTGGTCACAAGGACACATTGCTGGCTCATGGTCAACTTGTCATYCACCAGCACTCCCAGGTCCTTCTCTGCAGAGCTGCTCTCCAGAAGGTCAGCCCCCAGMTTGTACTGSTGCCTAGRGYTATTTCTCCCTAGGTGCAGGACTCTGCACTTGCCCTTGTTGAACCTCATGAGGTTCCTCTCTGCCCAACTCTCCAGCTTGTCCAGGTCTCTCTGAACGGCAGCACAACCCTCAGGTGTATCAGCCACTCCTCCCAGCTTGGTATCATCAGCAAACTTGCTGAGGAGGCACTCYGTCCCCTCATCCAGGTCATTGATGAAAAAGTTGAACAGGATGGGACTCACTACTGAGCCCTGGGGGACTCCACTAGCCACAGACCTCCAACTGGACTCCGCGCCACTGATGACAACCCTCTGAGCTCTGCCTTTCAGCCAGTTCTCAATCCACCTCACTGTCCACTCGTCTAACCCACACTTCCAGAGCTTGTCTAGGAGGATGTTATGGGAGACAGTGTCAAAAGMCTTGCTGAAGTCAAGGYACACAACATCCACTGCTCTTCCCTCRTCCGTGCTGGCTACTCCTGATCACCCTCTTTTCCKCCATAYGTCTGGAGATGACATCTGAATGAGCTGTTCCATCACCTTTCCAGGGATGGAGGCGAGGAAACATCCAAGTGAAAGAGGACTAGAGGAAAGAAAGAAAAAAAAACCCTCCTAGTTATTAATCATGTATCCATCACTCCCAGCTGAGGCCAGGTGGGTGGCAGAGCCCAGCCTGTGCTCCCTTAGAAGCAGGCAAGACCAATGTCTCAGGTTGAAACTTGGAAAGGGAAGTGATGAACTTGCATTTCTTTTACCTCAGAGAGCAAGGGTTTACACTGGCAACAGCCCAGTGCTGCCTCTGGACCATCCTCCAAGAACAAACATCATCACATGCCAGTCTGATGTTACAGGTTGCTTTGACCAGTGCTGTTAGYCTGCACTGGCTGCTCTCATCCATGGGCAACGAGAGCAGGGCATGTGAGTTGTTATTTGTACACTGCCACAAGCTCACACTGTGCTCTAAAAATGGATATGGCCTGGCTGTTACGCTACTGAGGATGCAGTCCAAATTAATTGCATAGTAAAGGACATCCATGAACACTGTGGGGAGTACAGKATATTACTTGGGTTACTACTGGTATCATTTCTCTCTTTAGAAGCAATGGGCAAGATGACAGTACCACAAAGGGGAGCTGGGGTACCTGTTAGCTGGCTGATCTAATTTTTTGTATCTGCTATARATATGTCTGGGAGCTCTCAGGCTGTTGGAGATAGGAGTGACAGTACTTCCTGCCTGCAGCAGGAAAGGCCTGTGGCTGGACTTGCAGTCCGACTAGGTAGAAGATCAGGCAGAAGCAGCAAGGGACGTAGTTTTCTAGCATGTTTTGCTGCTACACATAATTGTTTGGGAGTAAGTACCAATACAAGTAATGCCAGGGAACAGACAGTTTTAAGTAAATGTATTTATGCAAGTAATAGTTATCTGCAGTGTTAAAGAACTTATTGGTTTCAGTGAAAGCAAAGAATGATCTTTGCTRAAACAGAGCCTTCCCTAATCTCCTCAGGAGCTTTTTGAAGGCTTTATCAGCTATATGTTACAGGTTCGTGTTCAACATTTGCACCTCCTTTTTCTCTCTTCAGTCTGTTTTGGGACCTCAACTGCTRGTGTGAGTTGCTTCTGTTCAGAGGGCGTTGCAGGAGACTGTTCACAACTTTGAGAATTGAACTAGGTGTTGGCCAATATCTGAGACACTGGAACAGCCTGAAATAAAATAGAGAATTGAAACGTTAGTGACAGAAAGGTCTGCCGATGAAACTTGGAAGGCCTCCTCAACGAGTCACAGCCTACAAGTCTCATCCTGTAAGAGAAATGTAGGGACAGGTTGGCATTTCAACAGCTCACTCACAGGAACCCTACTACTCAGTGGCATCTTCAGCGTGGGCAGTAGGCTTCCTGTACAAGGAGAGTTAGATATCAGGAAAAAAGGTCCTTATAACAAGCTGTGAAGGGACCTATCTGATTCAGCCAGAAGTGAAAGGCAGGCAGGAAAGAAACAGGACTGAAAGACCTCTGTGCTTAAACTAACCAGAGATGGAAACCTGCAGCGCCTTTTCCTTTGATCAAATCCAAGGGGAATTTCACAGCCCCACTGAAAAGGCTCTAGGTGGCCACTCTGGCTGACTTCAGTGCCTTCTTGCAAGCTTTCCTCTTAGGAAAAAAAAAAGGAAAACTTGTAAGAATCTTTACTAGTTGAAAAAGTAACCCAGAGAAAGAGWAATATTAATTTCCCCAGCGGATTCCAGTCCCACTCTCCTAGGCAGGGTTCCCACAGTCATGGGAGCATAAAAGTCTTTCAAGCATGTTTTGAACTGAGATAGGACTATTTGTTGATGCCTAAATACTTCTACACTGGACCTGAAGAGTAAAACACTGTACTTCTTTTGTGTGCAATTGGAGGCCAGACTGCACAGATTTGCTGTTCAATGAGGAGGTCAAACATGGCAGTTACAAGTGGGAGCAGAGGTGAGAGACCCAGAATTATGGACAACAGTGAAAGCCTGGAGAGACATGGAGGCTTTTTAGCATGTAGGATGCAGAGATCTGAACCTGTACCAACAGGTTGGCATCTCTAATACATAGAAAAAAAATCCYGAATCCAGTTTTGCTGAACTTTTCATGCTGCAAAAAATTGGTTGCATTTTACCCCAGTAGAGATTAAGTCAAACACTGAAAACATGCAATTCCTAGCAGAATAGAAGTTGCAACTTTTGCTTTGCTCTGCTTAGCCATTTTGCATTTTTTTTAAATTTAAATCAGGTCAGAAAGCTCCTTGCTTTCTTCCTCCTTGCAAGCTTAATTGTGGTGGCACGTGAAATGCAAAATGGTTTCAGAAGAAAAGAATCACTTTAAATACTCCAGCTAGAATCAATGCAGTTCACATGATTTCTTTCTGATTCCCTTTCTCTTATCTGCCAGTCAGGCTTCTGATTTTAGATCATTAAGTCTGCTTGGATGTGAAGCTGCTATTGCATGCAGCTCTATATCACCAGTTAGAAACAATCTGYAAAATGCTTACCAGTTAAGGCCATTGACAAACGAAACTCATCACGCAAAATCCTCAAAACATCTTGAAGACCTTCTTCACCCTGCTCCAACAGAGAAAGCAGTCAGGGTGAGAGGAGCACTGGCCTACAGCAATGCAGCAGGATGCTTTCACTGTGAGAGCTGGGACAGTCCCTTAAATCAGTGCCAATTCTAGTCACTTATGCAGCTGAATGCTTAAAATGATATGATGGATGTGCTCAGTTCATCATAGATTAATTTAGATGCTTTCCCTTTTGTGATATATCTGAATAGGGAAAGAAAACAAAGCTATTTTTCACTTCTGACATTTTCTAGCTGCTTTTATTTTTGGTTTTCAGATAACCTTCACCAATGGACTTGTTTTAAAATGTCAAGCTTGGCAACGCTGACAGTATTTTATGAAGTACTGAGAGTTTTATAAATGATAAAGCTTTAAAAACTTTAGTTTACTCAGATATAGGAATGAAATAGTACAATGTGCATTTTTCTCAGAGCAAATGGCATCAAGAAGCTCAAAAACTGCATAAAATGTGTATGTTGTTTTTATCTTACTGTAAAATAGTGGAGGATTTTTTTTTTCTTTTTGCTATTTTCTTTTCCCTTTTCCTTTCCCTTTCTCCTTTTCCTTTTCCTTTTCCTTTTCCTTTTCCTTTTCCTTTTCCTTTTCCTTTTCCTTTTCCTTTTCCTTTTCCTTTTCCTTTCTAACAATGTAGAATGCTGTGGGTGCTGACAATGTCACTGCTTGTCCTTGCCCTTTCTCTGCTGTATGCTGAAGTAATGCCACAGAGATACGTATTTAGGAATATCCTATGGGATACAATACCAAGACAGTGTTGAACTCAAAAAATACCACGTGCTGTCTGTTCCCATCAGGAAAAAACTGCAGACAACTCACAGCAACGCCATTTTCACATTAGGCCCTTTTCCCCTGTTTACTGGCGCTGCYAGCTCTCCTAGGTTTCTCACAAGATTCAGGCAATTTCTTCCTTAAAGCTTAGTTTCTGGAACCTACAGGAATCACATTACTGGATGGGAATCTCACTTTAAAGACAGAAAATACTTCCAGACCATAAAACTAAATATTTTTTTTCTGTATGGATCTTGAACACACCAATCCAGAGGCTAAAAGCAAAAGTTTAGCTAAGTAAAAAATTCATATAATTACATTTTACTTTTCAATATATTATGCTAATCTTCTGCATTGGAAGCTTAATTTATTATTTGAGATCATACAAATGTGCTAATAATTAAGAAGCAGCAAAGCTCAAAAGGTAGAAGCTGGAAAGGATGGTAGCAGCACACTTATGTACCTACAGGATTTGCTATGCTCAGTCCTGYTGAAAACACTTGTAAACATCAGCGAGATGGAGATCTGTACATATTTCTAAAGAACTCATAACACCACTATTAAACTGCTGTACTCAAACCATATATTGTTTCCTAGTAAGCTGAAAGCAGATAAAATTTTCAAAAACATCTCTGTGACAAGTAAGACCACTTCCTCGTTTCAAAAACACCAATGGCTCTGACTCCTACAGTATTTTAGGACCAAATGGCTACATTAAGAAATCAGGTCCAGGAAACAATGTTTTCAATGTCAAAAACATATTTTAGAACATAAAATTCCCTGGTATTTTTCAATCACATAAAATGTCTGGTTTTGATTCAATTCGGGACGTTGCAGTAAAAATTCAGCAAAATAAAAAATGCTTAAGATTCCTCACTGGTGAAAACTGTCTCTGTGAGATTTTTAAGTAACTCAGCATATTGGAGAGTGTGAGAAGTACACTACAAACATCAAACTTCCTTACTCACCTTGTAAGCAAGCCCCCACAAAGCTGGTCTTCCAATAAAGACACATTTTGCTCCCAGTGCCAGTGCCTTTAATACATCGCTGCCTTTTCKTATTCCACCATCTAAATAAACCTCAACTCTGCCTTGTACGGCCTCCACAACTTCAACCAGAGCATCAATCTGCAAAGAAAAAGGCACTTTCACAATGAGGTCAGCTTTTGATCGTGACACAAAAGGGAGAGAAGCGAAACAGGCAGCCAATATGGAATAATTTACTAGCATATGYTCTCAAAATGATATGTAACAATGCATCTCAAATAAGTCAGCACAAAAAGTTGTAGAATAAAGTGCAGTTCCATGCTAAAGTTGCAAGAGAGTTTCTATTTTCCACAGTGTTTTGCTTATGTTAACATTCCTTGCTAGCACTTCTGATAAGTCAGAAAATAACATTTTCATTTGCTTTCCATTTTTTGGAAAGATTTTTAAAATAAATTTCAGTGGAAATAATTGTTGATAGTATCTTGCTTTCATTTGAGATAATAGTGCATGACACAAATGTTTGTAAAAAAAGCTAATGTCAAATTTCTCCCTGTTTCTTTCCAAGTTGCCTTACTTACATTTCAAGCTAATGCTAGTGACCATCTGTTGAAAGCCTCCTCAAGCCCCATAAAGCGGCTATGAAGGATTTCATTTGCTATGTACTACAGTCCACATGTCATTTCCTCCCAGCTAAGCCTCTTGATTCCCTAAGATCTTTTCTGTAGAGCAGAGCGCAGTGCAGAGCAGTACCATGCAGAGATACTGGCTCTGGTCCCGAGGGCAATATAACCAGTGATAGGACATTGCGCCAGACCTCATTAACTCTCCTACTCAGCAAGCTCTTTCCTGTGATCTCTTACACTCTTGCCTTCCTTTCATCTTTTTTAGGTAGAACAGTTATAACTAAGATTGCTGAGTAGTTTTTTCCAGTTGCTCATAACTTTTTTTTCACAATTTCAGGCTAAAGATTTGCAGGCTGAAATTGTCTAGGAGTAGCTCACCAAGCACAGTGACAATAACTTCTACTGCCAGGCCTGGTACCAGGGCAGTGGTAAGGCTATGTATCTGCCTGATTTTCTGTCTATGAAAATAAACTTCTAAGGTA
Organism: Rhea americana; assembly: GCF_003343005.1. NCBI lineage: Eukaryota > Metazoa > Chordata > Aves > Rheiformes > Rheidae > Rhea > Rhea americana. The sequence goes on from NW_028187111.1 coordinate 1,763,527, forward strand.
GAATGGCAGTTTAATATGGATGTCATTTCTATTATTATGTCTTTACCATTAAAAAAAATTAATTACTGTCACCCTTGATGCAGAATTGCAGAGAATTCCCTGGTGCCTATTTTTGTTTTACAGAGAGGAAAATAAAGAGAAGAAAGAGATTCAGTAAGAATGGGATGCTATGCAATACAAACGTGTAAAAGAAATGATCGGAAAAAATGACCATTTACTTCCAGGGAGAAAAATGAAGCCCAATCAGAGCAGTGAAATAYATATATGTCATAACAACCTACAATTCCTTTGTATGGATAAAAAAAATAGAGATTTTTTTCTCCAAATAAGTTATCCTTTTTTCTGGCTCATAGAAGTCAATAAATTCCCATTTAGTCTTGACTTTGTAAATCTGCATGCAGATCTCTCATTAAATCTAGCTGGATTGTTTGTGCGTGTTTTGGCAGAAGTTAACAATGAGAATACATTATACACTCATTTGTACATATTCAAATCCAGAGCTTCAGTTTAGTCTTGCTAGAGTGCACACAGAGTATATGTGCACTGTATCAGCTGATGAAGACAYAGGCAAACCAACTTTTACTAGCCTAGACCAAATACTGACAGTGGTTTATCTGCAGTAACTTGGGTTCAGTGCTGGTTACAGAMCCCTCCCAAAAAGCTGAGAAAATACTTGTGTGGGTAGCACATGCCAAGACATGCCTCTAACCAATTTAAAGCTAAAGGACATCTGCACGTGCTCACAGCCATGCCACAAAGACACAAATCTACCGTAAGTATTTATAGAACAAGCAGCATACAGAAATCCAGCTTAGCACAAGCATGCATACAACAAACGCTCATGGGACATTAGCTGTACCACTTACGGTGGCAGGTCCTCCATCCAGTTGCCTTCCACCRTGATTGGACACAATAATACCCTGAACTCCGTGTCTTACTGCCAGCTCTGCATCTTCTTTGGTCAAGATGCCTTTGATGATGATAGGCAGGTGAGTAAGGCTCTGCAGCCAGTAGATATCATTCCAGGTGAGTGAAGGATCCAAGCTGTTGGGTGGGAGTCCATACTCAGAACGGTCATCTCCCTACAGCCATGGGGCAGAAGGAAGTCTCATTTTAAGTTGCAGTAATAGAGAGGCCCCTTAAAGTCTTTCCTTGCCCTAGAAAGACTAATTAAAGTTCCTAACAGTCTTGTCCATCATCTCTGTAAAGTGTATGTCATTGGGGGAGAATATTTATAACAGATGGAAAGAAGTATCTCTAAGGACGCTAATCTGAGATTTTAAAGCCAGAATCCTGATCAGCAGGAGGTCAAACCAGAACACTAAAGAACCAGAATGGGAGAAAACATGTCCTTGATACAGCAGATACCAAGGCAGCAGTTACTTGGTGGTTTTATCTGATATGGTATATGCCAGCACAGTGAATGAGAGAACTAGAACATTTTACAGACCTCAAAGGCTCCCTCCAAGTTCTTCAGGCTCATGTGTGGAGGAAGCCGGAAGCCATTACGAACATCATCCCGTCTTTTGCCAGTGTAGGGCAGGTCAGCTGTGAGAACTAGGCCTTGGAAACCCAAGGCCTCTGCCTGTTGGACCAGCTGCTTAGAAACTGCCCTGTTGCGATGGATATAGAGCTGGAACCACAGGAAGCCTCCAGGGGCAGCCGCAGAGATCTCTTCCAGGCTGCTGGTGGAGTATGTGCTGGCAATGTAACAAATGTTCATGGCTTTGGCTGCTTCAGGAGGCATCAAAAGAATCAGAATCAATGTTATTTGAATAGTCCTATCAGGTATTCAGTACAAGATTTTTCATATACTGTTTACAGAGAACACTTGAACTGCTGTTTTATGTATTTTCTACCAAACATGGTGCTCTATCAACTGGCATATATGTCTCAGGGATTAAAAATGGCAAGAAAGATTTACCATTGCACTGTTGTAGGATGATGGTTAAGAACACAGGAAAGGAAGAAGTAATTTGCCAAGTGTTGTTTCAATTTGAAACTGTTTTTTAAGAACAGCAACTTCATTTTTATGACTACTGCCTCACAGGAATGTGCTAGCAAATGCAAACTGAAACCCACACATGAGCAAAGGTATTTCTAGGGGGCAGCTGTCCAAACTCATGCCGAGATTTAGGAGAGCAGTTCTGCTGTTCTCCAAGAGAGACACAGTTCTCGCAAGAAATTTACAGGCTGAGACCTGTCCATCACTATTATGTCCTATGTAGAGCCTATGGCACTGAGGACCTGTGCAGATTTTGGTGGAAGTCAGAAATGTCTCCACAATCTCTGTCTCAAATTTGCAGCAGCCCCCAACAATGGTGATTCAATAACAGTGGTAGCTGGAGAAATACAGCACTGTTTATATGGCTTCCCATGCACTCTGTGTCACCAGAGCAAAGTGGGTCACCTACAAAAAGGGACATCAGAAAGTGAGAAAGGAGTTTGTCCCTTCCAGCCTGAACACTTTGCTCCATCATGCTTCAAATCATCCTAAGAGCTCCTTAAATTTTCCACTGAATTTTCCACAAACCCATTTTTGCTACACAGAAATAAAATGAAGGAGTACCTCTGGCCGTGCTTTTCTCTCCATCAGGCCATGCAAGCTGGTGGAAGCCTGTAGGGGCAATTCCTATAGGAAAGCTGATTTCAGTTCCCAGGAGCTTAGTCCTAATGTCCATCACAGATACATCCCGCAGCACACGTGGACGGAAACGAATTCTGTAAGACAATAGCAATAAAACACTCTTCAATGTTGTAGCTTCCCAGTGGCTTTTCTGTTTTTGGTGTTGTATGGAAACCAAGTCTTCATTTGCCTATCATAATACAGGAATCTGAGCTGATAAAGAAAGCATAGTCATGTGAAAATGATTCTTCTTCCTATTTGTTTTCACAGGCCATTTCTGCCAGCAGTTTAACCAACTACACCTACAGCTAATCCCATACACCTACTCATGGGCCACAATACATCATTCCTGTACTTCTCACTTCAGCTCACCCCTCTTTACATCTCTTGTTCTCCCTGTGTCCCCTCCCCACAAATTTCTTCTACTTGCAGCCCAGTCCCAGGTCTCTGTCTTCCACTACATCATTCCTGTCTCTATCCTCACTGCACAGTATCTGCCCTTACTCTCTGCAGCATGGTCCCCAAATCCCATATTATTCGCTCTTAGGGTTCCTGCAGTCCACCACCTGCTCACCATTGCATCTCACATAATCACGGAATGGGTAAGGTTGGAAGGGACCTCTGGAGATCATCTAGTCCAACCCCCCCTGGTCAAGCAGGGTCACCTAGAGCATGTTAGACAGGATCACACCCAGGCAGGCCTTGAAGATCTCCAGAGAAGGAGACTCCACAACCTCTCTGGGCAACCTCTTCCAGTGCTCCATCACTCTCACAGTGAAGAAATTCCCCCTCACATTCAGCTGGAACTTCCCGTAGTTCAGTTTTTGCCCATTGCTTCTTGTCCTGTTGGATGGCACTATTTGACACCCTCCATTCAGATACTTGTACACATTGATAAAATCCCCTCTCAGTCTTCTCTTCTCCAGGCTAAACAAGCCCAGCTCTTGCAGTCTTTCCTCATAGGGCAGATGCTCCAGTCCTCTGACTATCTTTGTAGCCCTCTATTATAGCCCCTTATTCTCTTTTCCATCAAATCATACCATACCATGCCATACGATACCATACCATACCACATCAGACCATTTGCCTATACCCTCACTGTCCCTTACGCCTCATACAATCTGTTTTTCACTCTGGCTAGAAGCAGAGGGTGCAGTGTATGTCATCCAGATAAGTGCATTCTGCTTGGTCTTCTTTGCTTATGAGTGCTAAGCACAAATGACAAATACACTTGCATACAAACATAATTTAACAGATTCCAGCACAATACCCTTCACTTGCCCTTCACATTACCTTTTATATGCCAGGATGTTGTCATCTCGAGTGGTGCCATCATCTGCTCCAGCTGCAAAAAAATCCCAAGTAGTTTTAGGTAAATACTTTTTAGCGTAAGCTTCAAAATCTGACAGACACACCATAGCCATTTCAGAGAGATGCTCTGGGAACCCTGGAAGAAAAAAATAACATGGAGCAGAAATTAAATCCTGAACTGTCATTCTCTCTTCTATGCACTCTAATTAAAGCAAGTCTCTGAGACTATTTATTGAGCTCTTATGATTAGGAGTAGTCCTGAGACAATATCACCTCATTTGACACTGCCTCCTGAACACATGTAAGTCATACATCTCATTTTCTAAATGTCCTGCACTTGCATTCTGAAATAGTGACAAGACTGCCTTTCGTTCAGTGTCACTGTTCAAGGGGCACTACAAGGAGCTTGCTCTGATAACTTCAGAAATGAAACTCCAAGAAGATATAAATTCCTGCTTAGCTGTCACAGAATCATAGCAAGATTAGTAAAAGAAGGGAACTTCGGAGGTTATCTAATCCAGCTTCCCACTTAAAAGAATTTGGAAAAATGTTTCAAAGTCAGCATGGCACAGCTGCTTGCTCACCTTGGTCTGTGGAGTACTGTGTCACACACGCAAATCAAAGTCACACAGGTGATACTTATTTAGGCATTTCCTGAACTTTCAAGTCTTGATCTTGCAAGTGTGATAACTCCAAGAAGTTCCAACAGAAGTAAGGGAATTGTGGGGAGAATCTGGTTTTCTATCTCTCAGAATCTGTCCTGAATCAGAATTTCTTTCTATCTTTTAGTTACTGCTTTACCAGGCTATGATCACCCAGTGTCCACAATTATTTCATCTGATCTCAAGGAAAACTTGCCATTTATCCTCTGCTCTAGTATGAGGAAAACTTGCTATTGCAGATGTAAGATTAAGAGAAATCTTGTATATCTGTGTCTCCATTCTGCCTTAACAAACAGAAGCTTGAGGAGGACACTTGGGGTCTTCTGCTATTTTAAGGCACAGCAGTCATACAATTCCATCATAAATTCCATCTTTTAAAAAGTTGTATTATTTGTTCCACTAATTTTCCTGAAAGATTGTGCCATAACGTCATTCTGTGGATTATCTCTCTTCTAGGACTCCTCTCTAACTGTAGTAGTAGCTCTAACTATTAGTTACTGAGCCCATTGGCTAAACYGAAGCTCATAAAATTTGGAAGCAAGTAAATACAGAGTCTACATCTAACCTGCTCCAGCATGAAGGCATTTTAAAGCTATGTGCAGTCTTGGAGTATAAGTCATAGTCAAGGCTAGAGTTGTGGAAAAAAAAAACTACAAAGTATTCTGTAGGAATATTCCTTTTTCTTGTGCAACAAATAAATATCCCTTTGGTATTTACTTTCTACATTGCAACGTTCATGTGTGCTAAGAAAAGAACATAAAAAATTTGGAGAAAGTATGGGAGAACATGGACAAAAAGCACATTTTACAACATGAAACATAATTTGAAGAACTACTCTCACTCTGGGAACAGAAGTGATGTTGTGTGACTCAAATGTTCAGTCAAACCAATATAAATCTGATTGTCAAATGTCTTCACTTTCATGCTTGTAAACCAGCCAGGACTAAAAACTATGCAAGCTGGTATTTTAGCAAATCATGCCTGTGTGCTAGGAAACATGGTGTACAAAACATAGGAAAAATCAATTTGCTAAACTGTTTGTTAATGATTACTTCTGCAGTTTTTATTAAAACAAGTATTTTGCGGTGATTAAAACATAGAGTTTTAAAACAGCTATAGTTTTCACATAATCTTTCTAAAAACGTCCAGGAAGAAGTAAATACTCTGTCTCTCAAGACTAGCCTTTCCCAGCAGATTAGCAGGGGTTTCAAGCTCCACCAAAACCTGTCTAATGTTTCTGATATCGTATGCTTCTGACACAGATAAACACATAGATTATGTACCAAATCCAGTTTGTCAAACTGCAAACATGGATATGTCTCACTGATGGAGAGAGCCGTGTATATACACTTGGAAATCAGAAACCATAATTGTGTGCTAACAAAGAGCCTAGACAATGGAATCCATCGGAAGACGACGAGGAAGTGTGACTGGTATCTAAATTAGTGCTTTATCTCCTCTAACAAGCATTAGGTGTCGGGGTGGTAAAAGTATCCCAAGCCCTGTCTCTATGTTTTCATTACATCAACTACTGTTGATAGCACAAGTCTTCATATATCATGATATACCGTATACAACATATCACGAGTTCTCCTTTCTCTGATGTAAGAAAGGTCAAAGTCAGCAAGCACAAAAAAAGATAAACCAAATCCTTTCATGGAAGAACAAACGGGAATCTTAAATGACACAGGCCCAGTCCTCATTGCCCCTCAATGCAAACTTACTTTGGGTCTCAGGGTAAGCAGCAGCAGACGAGATCCTCTGTTTCAAGTTAGCTTACAAACAGGATGCAGAGGAGATCTTTTCGCTGAGTAGCTGCTGTTTTTTCTGGAGTCAATAAGCAACCACAAGTGATTAAAGCTCAATCCTGCAGTAAACTTTGTACTGCTTGTGTAATGCTGACTTTGTTTTGCTATCAGATCATTAAAAGGTCCTTCCAAAAATGTCTACCACCTTGTCAACAAAGCCACTGCTTGGAAAAGATCTGCGCTGTTTGGCAGTGGCTGATGGCTGTGCATTCACTCAGGGAAGCAACAGCATCTCAGGGGTTTTGACTGAAACCAGGAGCTGTACAGCTCTGTTCAAGCTAGCAGTCTTCCTTGCCCCTTGATGCRAGCAGGAGGAGGAGTGAAGGTGAAATGCCATTTCCTGTGGAGCATGTGAGGACCTCAAGAAACTCAAGGCTCCTGCTAATGGTGTACTGAAATTATACAGGATTTCAGTAGAAACAGTGTACATGTGAGATACAAGATGCTTGCGCTGTAGCAAGGAAGCTCTCTTTACTGAACTAGAAATAATTTACAGGAAGCAGTTTACCATTCCCATGCAAGAGGAGGACCACAGCTCTTCTAGTCCTAATGTCACTTTGTTACTTGCTGCTTTCATTTTTGTGAGTCTGATGTAAACCCATCAGCTCCTCTAAGTAAACTGTGTGCTACCACACCTTCCTGCAGGTCTGCGAGGAAAACTAGTGGGTCAGAAGAAAAAGTGTTTTGGATTTGCCACCTTTTTTCAGTCTCTGGCAAACCAGAGCTGCTCCTCAAGCCTGTTGGTAATTTGCTAAGGAATATGCTACAAAGCCCTCCAAAATGATCATACATAGGCAGTGTGAGTTGTTACAGCCCTCAGCTACAGAGCCTTGAATTTTTCCCACCATGTGTGGAAGAAAGATTTTTTTTTATTTCCTATAGTATATGAACAAGTAAATTATTCTTTGTGCTCCACCATTTTTAAATGGCTATGAGTGCTCCCATGACCCATGCACTCTCCCTCTGCACTTGCAGAGTTCCTCCTTTGGGTGCCAGTCCCCTCATCTCCCAGGAGCACTGTCTGTCCTTTTCTTGTCCCTCTGCTTGGGAACTGGTAAGACTTCACTGTGCTCCCTTCCTTCCCCTCATTAAGCATTACAAACCAGGACAGAGGTGCCAACAGATTTATGATATTGACTTAAATTTGCAAGATAGGCAAAGGAATACTGGACAGTTTTATTTGTCCTCTGGTCTTTTAGACTTCAGGATTCATGTTTTCAGTTTCTACCTACAAGCATGAGAGCTTGGAACTTAGATTTTTTTACTAACTGAAAATTCGTWTTTTTTTTCCATAAACCTCTGATACCAGGTGCAGAAGCTGAAGTGAAAACTTGTGAGAATATTCCCAGACTTTTATCGRTATTGTCCTCCCAGCCTAAAGAGTGCAGCTGAGGAAGGCAGTGAGCCAAAGGACTGGGGAAGAACTGGAAGGTGGACAGCATTACAGCCTGGGGTCCTGGTATCCCCGAGGCTGGTCTGATGCAGGAATGCAGACCTTACAGTCCTGACAGCAGAAATCCTAGGTCACTGATACCATTTTTTTCAGTTGTAGCAAAGATTCTTCTTTCTATTTGATKTTTTCATAAGACCCAGCCCAGACACTACCAGGAATGGCCATCTATGCCATCATCTTTTGAAGTTTTTTTAAATTCTGCCTTCAAAGATTATTATCTGCCGACAGCACTGAAAAGTTGGCTTCTGGCATTCAGTTATTGATGTATTTATTACAAATGAGACACAGTATGTGCACTTAGCTATAGTGCCCATGAGCTCTTTGAGTTCTCTTTCCTGCCCAGGAAAAGCAGTTCAGTATAACAGTCTTCATAACACTTTTGAAGAGAAGAGAAAAGTATCRTCTCCCTCTGCACTACACAGGATAGAGTGCGGCCTTGGGATAAGAAAGGAAATCCTGCATTCATTCTCCCCCGCTAGATGTCAGCTTTGTGTCACATATAGCAATTTATGCTGATAATAAARAAAATCAATCCTTGATGGGCTGCCAGGCACTATAGCTTTAAAACTGGTATGATCCTATCCCAACAGTGCCTGCTAATATGTTTGGAAATCTTCGCTCTCTGTGTTTTATTCTTAAAATTTTCCGGTGCACAGCAAAGCAATAAATATAGCTACATCTAGCCGAGCCTGATCTTTGTTTCAGCCTATAAGTTATCTGCAGAGTTCTCCATTATGTTTCTCACTCTTGCTGATCTCAGTACTCCCCTACTTCAGCCATGTACTTAGCAGCCAGCTCAGCAAGCCATAAAGTTTATGTTTTCTTGGTTATTATCATTTCACATTAATTTAAAAAAAGGCTGTGACAACTGTATTTTGGATAGGAAGAGAGGAAAAATTTCTGCTTTGGTACTGTGACTTGTAGGAGACTAGTTTACATCTGGAGATTTTTCTCTTCTTGCAGCAGTAGATAAATTCTAAGCAGCAATGGCTTCTTGTCCCATAAGTAGCATTTTCTCTGACATTAGTAATACTTCTGAATTGGCTGTGAAGCTCTAAAGTTCTAAGGCAATGAAAATTACATAGAGAGCATCTTTTATTATAGCCCCTGCTATATACTCAAATGGACAAGTTTTAAAGTTCTGGAGCCTGTTCACTGGAGCTCAGTAAAAAAATTATTTCTGCAGACTTCACTGCAAATCTTGCTGCTTTCTTCTGAGAAGTGAGGAAAATAAAATAGGAAATACTCACACATCTGGCTCAGCCTTCCAGGTAGAGTGTCAGGYAGTCAACAGCCAAAGCTTGTTTTCTGCACGAATCTGCACAGCTGGGGTTTCGTAGTTGCTTTTCATACTAACATAGTCGAAGGCTCGTGAGTCCAAGCACAAAGATCCTGTATGAATCTCTGCTTAAGTTCCTGTTACAACCACAACAATCATTACTCCAGTTGGTTATATTTGTTTGCTTTTCGTAGCTGGCAAATCACCATGGCTCAAGTTGACCTCTCAGTGATGCGTCCACCAGTGGCAGGTTCATGGGGACTTTTGAAAACTCTGGTGAAGAACCTGGTGAAGGATAAAGGCATAACTCTGAGTGATGTAAACCAGATGGCATAACTATGCAGTCATGACTGATTTTTCCTTATCAGATGTGTTTCTTGGGCATATGCCCCATGCTTGGAAGGAAAACTCTTTTTCTTTGTATGTTATTCATGCAATAAAGTTCTCCCAAAATTAAATACTTAAATAGTCATCCCTCTATTATAGGTGGAGATGGCAACAAGTCTTATATTTAAGGTTGCCTAACACTTTTGATTAAAAGATATAGTTTTCAGTTGCTTTTAATTTAGTCATATTTTAATCATTCAARGCTGAAATTTCCCATCCTTGGTCTCTGTGCTTGGCTGAATTTTGGGGGGAATGTTTCACTAAAAGCAGGTCAGCAATTTCCAAGAATGAGGTTAGGGAAAAATATGGTGGTTGGCCCACTGCTGAAAATGTCTTACAGTGGTTTCGCTGCAAGAGCTTAGGCAGTTCAGTGTTTGATGTAGGGGCTTGAAATTAGTGGGGGCTGATCCCTGGGGGCATTAGCCCCTACTTGCTGGCCATATGAAAAGCCAGCCAGACCTGACCTAGTTATAAATCACTGCAGCTCTCTGCTTGCACATGCTCAGCAGAGATTGTCTGAAATCCAGATGTTATCTTTATTGAAGACTTGTCTAGTACAGAGCATGCCTCTGCCCACAGCCACAGGAACTCAGAAAGCCCTAAATATGAGCAGAGGGTAGGGAGCTGCCTCTTTCTTGTCACCTATGCTTGGATTCAGCCAGCTACTTAGACAAGGCTGGAGGAGAGAAGAAAGAGAAACAAAATGGCTCAAAATAGGAGTTGTGGGGCAGCACTTACAGACTGACAGGGTGGGAAGGGGCAGAGTCAACAGGGTAAGAGGTAGAACAGATCGAAGTAGAATAGGACAGGGACATGGTGGTATAACTGAACTTAAGGGCAGAAGGGGACAAATTTGGATAATAGGCAGAAGAGGACTGGCTTCTGCCACAGAAGAGAAACAGAAAGAGAACAAGGAAACTACTAAATGTTTGGCTGTTCTTTCTCTTATCACCTCCCTCTTTGAAACCCAGAAGAGAGCTTGATCTATTCTCAGCATTAGTCTGTAGAACAGCAAATAGCTACAAAGACCTCTGAGATAATGTATTTCATCTACCCCAGTGTTAGATCCTCAAAAAAGAAAAGCATTACTGCTTGTGGATGACCCTGCTGGCTCATACTGCAGACTCTGTATTGTCCAGAGGTTCGACCATATAAAGTCTCACTTCATATGACAATACATTTCCCGTGTACTGTCACATGTTATAGAAYATTATTTCAGAGTTCTTCTTTCTGGTTTATGTAACACCACCATATGTCACCCAAATACGAGTTTTACCACAAGATAACTGAATTTCATTTTGACAGCTGCATCAGCATTAGAGAATGGGTCTAAAGTAAGTCAAGTTTAACTAGCATGCACTAAGATAGAGCACATCTTCTCTGTGTACCAGGGAGGACCACACAAAGGTCTGTTAACCGGTGACAACTAGGCACAGAAACTATGAAGTGGTAGGAAGAGAAAATAGATTGGGTCTGGAAAGAAACACCTAGGCTAGTAATTCTCAGCCAATCAATTGCTAGTAACAGTGTATCAACCCAGCCTCCTTGCTTCTAACTTGAGACAAATTTCTGGGCCACTAGATGCGAGTATCTTTATGCCACAACACTTTGCATGGTGTGGACTTGCCATTTCCCCACCTACATTTTACCACTGAGCTGCCAAAGGATGAACCTGAACAGATTGCTGATACCTTTGGGAGTGTCCGAGTGAAGTCACCATGAAACTGGTAGTGCAGAAATGGTGAGCATTCAGATCTGTGTTTGAGATTACCAACGCACTGGTCCTAACCCCTCTGTGCTCTGTTTCCTTGACTGTAAAGTAGAGACGATTTTGTTTCTATGTACAGCACCAGTTCAGGATGGTTCTTTCTTATTTGTGCTCTTCAGGTGCTTAAGGAACCTAGATCACCTGAAATAAGGCAATCTAAATCCATAGACCCATTGAGAAAACACTGCATTTTGGGATCCTATCCCAGTTGCCTCTTACTGTCACTGGGGCCCTGTACCTGGAAGGTCAAAAACCACAATCATCCTTTTGCTGTACAAGGCCTGGGGATCCCTTCCTTCTTCTGATAAGGGGAAGAGAAACAAGCATAGCAGGCTTTTCAAACCATGGAATGAATTTCCTATTTCATCTCAGCCCAAGCCATGGCAGGATCTTGCAGCTGAAAAGTGCTTTGATGTGGGGAAGTCTACCACCTCCTGCACCACACCCATCTCAGCCTCCTGGGAGATGGCAGCACAGGGGTGGAGCACACTGTGTCCCGAGTACCCTGAACTCCAGGTCTCCCAAGCTGGGGTAGCAACCTCAGGCATAGCCAGTGGCTGTTCTAATTTACACTGGGTCTGGAAATAGCACTGAAATAGCCTGTGCTTCAGAGTGCTGCAGGCTTTACATAGCCCCGAAGGTCATCCACTCTATTCTCCTATGCCAAGCAGCTCTCAGTACAGGTGGAATCTGGACCTATGTCATTTTACCTTTGTGTTCCAAGCACACGAGTGCAATCATTGCTTTAAAAAGCTCAAACCCAAGGAATATTCAGCAATCAGAATCTTCCAACATCTCTTGACTCGCTCAGTAACCCAAATTGTTGTGGTGCCCCTTTCTTTCATCTCATCCTTACCCTTTTTCTTCATTTTTCCCTCAGAAAAACTGGGAGAAACCACGAGCATGCTCCTGGATCCTACTGTGGAAATCTGGTCCCTTGCATCTCTCCAAGCAACGGAGGCCTGGAAGGCTTTGTGGCAGCTAAAGAGTGGCAATGCAATCCTTTCACCAAGTCCCCATTTCAGTAAAGATACTGCTGCTACAGACTGTGACAAACCTCTTAACCAGTGATGCTGAGATCAAGCTAATAGGGCATCTGGTTAGGAGGAAAGATCACATCAGACAGTGTTTGACTAAGCGCTGTGTGAGGAGTCAGAGGCTGCAGGTAGTAGGGAGGCAGAGCCTAAACAGCATCACTGACTGAAAACACAGCCATGAAAAAAGACCTGGAAAGGCAGTTCCATAGTCACTTAATTGTTGCTGGGAATTGCTGAAGGAGGCTGACAGGTTTCTGTGAAGTACTGCTCATCTCAGACATATCTCAAGCTACATTCATGTGTTCACGGTACACGGTTCAGTCCTTACCAGCTGCTGCCAAGGCTGCTTCCAAAGACAACTGAGCTCATACAAAGTGGGGTAACAGAGGAGCACTGGTGTGACTCAGCTTTGAGCTTTCCTCTTCATTTTTCTGGACAGCTGACCCTCTTGAAGCCAGGGAGTAAAGGCAGCTAGCTAGCTAGCAGTGTTAGATTAGCTAACACTAATCATGTTACACCCTTATGTATGGCTGGCTACAGATCACTTCATCAGTAATCTTACCTGATCCAACAGACCAGCTAGCCTGCATAAATATATAATTTTTCTCTTCCTTCTTTATCTTTTTCTTAAGGTACCATGGTATTGGCAGCAAAAGAAGAAACTAGCTTGAATATACACAGCACAATAGAGACTGAAACATGAGGTACACAGGAATTGCTCCCACCGGAGAAGGAAGAGTGCTCCGAGCTTCATGTCCCATGTCCACTTCATAAGCTGGGCAAACTTCTGGCAAGTTCCYCATGCAGCAGGAGTGAGGCTGCCATCTGATCACCTTGTGGGAATCACTGAGGACTAGATCTTTTCCTGCCATTGCATAACCATCATAGACAAATAGAAAAATAGGCCTGAGAGGAGCCCAGAGAGGTCATCTAGTCTGTTCCTCCTCCTGAAATCAGAGTTAGCTGTGCCTGCACCAGTCTCCACTCATGCAGATTCCACCTCCTCCAAGGAAAATCTGTTTCAGTGCTTTTCTACCCTTAACACAAGGAAAATTTAATGATGTTTTACCTGGACCTCCTGTGCCATAAACTAAACTATTACCCACCCATAGTGGTCATAGAGAATGATTTACTCATTTTCACTATATATGGCTATCTTTAAAATATTTAAAGATCTCTGCTGGGCTTCTGCCTCAGTTTTCTCTTTTCTAGACCAAGCTACCTAAATTCCTTCAGCCTCTCCTCATGAGTCATGTTTTCTRGACTTCTGGCCATTCTCACTTCTGTCCTCTGGGCTCTCCAGTTATTCCACATCTTTCCTTAATTAAAGCACCAGAAACTGGACACAATCCTCCAGCCAAGTCCTCTCCTGTCCTTACCTGGAGCAGAGCAGAAAGAATACRTCACATAGCTTTGCTAATACTCCTGATTATTCAATTGTGATGACAGTATATTTTTTTGTTCATTATTCAGCAGTTATGTTCTTTACTCATTACTCCGCATACGGGCATTCCTTGCTGAGGGAAAGAAAGGTCTTTCAGACAAAGCATCAGTTTCATCTCTTTTCAGAGTAGGATAGGCATCAGGCTAAGGGCAACAAAAGTCTCAAACGCCAGAGATCAATTTCCTAACAAAGGATTTTTTTTTCTCATAAAAGAGAAGTATTGAAAGAAAGTAGATGTATAAAAAGGCTCCACTCCACATACATACCTGAGATGTCCTGATACATCCAGACATGTCCCTGGAGAAGGAGGGACAGGAAAAAAAACATGATATAACGGAGGCTTTTGAACAACATTATCAAGAACAATCTGCAACCTGGAAGCTCTACCTCAGCCTTGAGATTCTGTAGTGAATCTCTGAGAGCTGGGAGCACATGACTTGAGGCAGCAAGGCCCTGTTTTCACATTGATCTGTGGCAACCTTCCATTGTCTGTGGAGATGTTTTTTTCTGTTTTGCAGCAGCATTGCATGTGGTTTTCAGCTTGTCACAAACTACAGATTCTTTTCTGCAGTACTGCCTTTAGTTTATATGCAGCTGATGATTCCTACCTAAAGGCAGAATATGTTTTTGTCCTAGCAGAACTGCATCCAGCCTTTTCCAAAGTATTTCTCCAATTTGTCAAGGTCATCTTGACAAACTCGTAAGTAATTCCAACCCATCCCAGTTCCATGTCATTTGGAAATATAACAAATAATTTCTTTCTTCTGTCACTCATTTGATTAATAAAAAAATTAGCAATAGAGACCTCACTCAACATATAACTCCAGGCCAATCATAAACTATTGAGAACTACACTTTGGGTACAATTTTCCAAGCAGTGTTGCACTCATCTGCTAGAAATTGTACCCAAAGTTTCCTTAGCTTGCTTCTGAGAAACTCGTAAGGGACAGTGTTCAAAGCCTTACTAAAGTTAGGATACATCTTTCTGCTGCTTCTTCCTCATCCCCAATTTCTATTGTAGAAGCATATTAGATTGGTTTGATATGATTTGTTCTTTATGAAACCATACTGGTTGCCACTCACCTTGTAGTTAACTTCTGGAGGCTCACAGATTGCTTCCCCTACCCCTCCATTATTTAAAAAGACAGTAAGAGGCAACACATTTGTCTCTTTACTCCATGATTTCTGAAAGATAACAGCTAATAATTCTGGCATTGCTTCAGACAGTTCTTCCAGTATCTGAGGAGGAATTTCATCAAGTCCAGCTGATCTGAATACATCTAACTTATCTAACTCTCTACCATGATACTGATTGGTCTTACAGTAAATTAAAAACATTCTCAGACATTCTTAGCAAAATGAAGGCCCTAGACAGTCATTCTGAAATGAAAATATTCCTTTACCAGATGGAAAAGCTAAGCAGTTGGAGAAAGCCAACAGGTGTGGAATAGCAGTTTCAGCATGCATAGCCTTATGACAAAGAAGATGGGAAAGTTCTGTATCCTCAAGGAAAGCACAGTCTGGAAGACGCAAGTAGTCAAGCATGGAATGGAAAACAAACATTTCGCTTTTTATGCAAAGTGCTAATAAAAGAATGAAGTAGTGGTACACTGCCTTCTACGTAACGTATGAAATCTAAGAAACAAGATGAGGAACCAGAATATCTAGTCCAAAACAGAGACACTGACACACCAGTCATGTTAGAAACCTGGGGAAAGGAAAATAGTCACTGGCACACTACTATCAGGATACAAAGCACAGGGTAAAGTGAACTGTGCCAGTGACAGAGTTGCAGTCTACCATAATGAAAGCTTAGCTTCTAATCAAATGTACAAACTAACCAACTCAGTAAGTAACACAGAGTCTATACAGGCTGAAATTCCAGGCTAGTATAGGCCTTACTTTTCTAAGGTCATCTGCTATGGTTGCTGTTGCCGAAGAGTTACTAGGCTAGATGGACCCTTGATCTAAACCASTACAGCAGTTTTCATGTGCCTCTTTCTTACATTAAATTTTGAATGACCAGCCTGGACTGAGTCATAGCTGCTTTCAGGCCAGGAAAAACAAATAGTACAAGAGTCATTTCCTACCTTATCTATGCATTATCAAAGGCCTCATTGCATTCATCCTTTACAATGTGCCTTCATAGTCCTGGTGTATAATGGAAGGTGCTGAGGTGTCTTTTCTCTAAAAAGACTTCAAAACTCTCTTCTATCCAACATTTTGAGAAAACAGGAAAGATAAAGATTCTTAGAAGCATGAGCTGCAAAAATTGTTATTCATTCACATCTAGTTCCTTCAATAATGACAAATACAACATTATTGTAACAGTTTATTCTCTACAACTATCCAGGCACAGCCACACTTTGTTAAGCCTGGACCATGGTCAGCTTTGCTGTTCAGCTAGCATTTCTAGTTCAATTTCATCAGATTATACAAAGATATCACCATTGCAGATCCAGATCTAGGCTACCTTCCACTTTATCATCCATCTCCTCTTGATCCTTCGCTAAATCTCCTTTTCTAATTCATATTTCTGCATAGTTTATGTGGGTGATGTGATAAATAAATTATCCTAAAAACTGTCCAATATATTGGGTGTGAAATATACATAGCTTTACACCAGCCGACCATGTTAAATTGTCAGCCCTGAAAGAAAATGGAAGAAATTCCTCATTTTTAGCTTGATTTCTTGAACTGAATTGTTCCATTGAAACAGGCCTTGGTCCATTTGGCTGACTTTTCTGCTACATTATTAAAGAACCTTTTAGAATGTAGCTTCTAGTACAAGGAGAAATTTGAATGACTGTAGCATTTTCAGTGTGGTTTTGATTTTTTTTTTCTATGCACCATTTCTTTCTCATCATTTTGTTTTAGGGTAAACAAAGGCTTGGGTAGAGGGGGAAAGTAATCAGTCCTCCTTAATTTAAGGGGTATCATTCCCCCTGGTGAATTTGTAGAGAGAAGGAACAGAATGGATTTCTTTTCATTTTCTCACTGGGAATATTAAATGCAATGCATTTGTCTGTGAATTAAATCTCTAGCTTTTTTCAGCTCTTTCAGTGTTTCTTCTATCTTTTATTTTTGTGTAGCAKGGGAAGATGCTGTACATGTTAGGTATAGTGGAGGGAAAAAGCTTTGTCTTCTGATTTCTTTTTCGAGCATTACATTTCTCTCAGAAAGACACACATATACAGAAAATGATAAATAGAGCTGCTGTAGGAATCAATTTCTAATTAGCATCTTCCTCAGCCTATTGAAAAAAATAATTCTTCTCTAGACAGTCAAACTTAACATGAAGTTGTTTGACAAGACTTTATATATTTCTGATACAGAGTTCTTCCTCTATTTACTGTATAACACAGATATCAGTCATTCCATTTCTGCTGGATCCTGTCAGCTAGAAGGATCTACAACAGTAACTTTAAAACCAGACCCTCTGAGTGCATTTCTACTCAGCTCGGGAGCCTTGGCCAGGTTTCTAYGAAGGAGCGATTGGGGCAGGTATGGGTAGCAGTGAAAGGGATCCTCACGCTTGRCTGAAGGACACCACAACTCTGCTGTGCCTGGATTCCCTTTAGAATCTGCAGTCCTCTTTCTTTGAGAAGTAATGGCAGTACTGTCCAGAAATCAAGCAGCTGTTYTGATGAAAAGCAAAGATGCTCTTTTGATGAAGAGCAAAAACCTTAAAGAGTAAGTAGGTTTTAACCTAACAGATCAGCCTATCTGCCTATCTGTATCTGCCTACATATTAGAACTTGGTGACAGTCTTGTGCATTCATCTTCTCTCCCTTCGTCTGCTCAGGGGGCTTTTTAACTGTTCAATGTCTTTTCCAGCTGTGTCACTTTTGAAGACTGAGGGTCTGCTGTTGCCCTGTTAGTTCGGAGATTGGTTGGAAATGTTGCTTACTTGTTGGCTACCGCATTGCTCTCCTGCTTACTTTTCCTCCAGCAAGGCCAATCCTTTCCCCAGTGAAAGTATTATAGCCTCAAGCATCATAAATCATATCACTAATAATGTCACTGTAAAATTATTATATCTCATTATTCTTGATTACCTTGCAGTGTTTCCGTATCTTTCTCCAAGCTCTATGGTGGAGAGAAGAGGATCTGCAGCCTTTTTCTCAATAGAATTAGAGATGTGCTCCAAGGAAGACCCTACAAGACATTTTAGTTCCAACCAAGAACGAGTGGTGCCCTTACATCCCAAGTTTGGGCTGCATTTAGCATGTGCCAGACTAGAAATTTAACATGTTTACCCTAAGTTTAACAACTCCCTGACCATTACTGAACACAGGAAAAAGACTGAATACATTCATTGCATTTACATGTCAATTGATCATTTAAAAAATTTCTTGTCCTTTTTGTGGTAGAGCTCAATAAAAACTACCTTCATAAGGAATTTTGATGCATTTCCTTGATATTTCTATAAGCAGCGCTTTCACGATCTGCTGTTCTACTTTTCCCTTATATCTATATCTGCATGCTAACTAGCTAATCAAAGAGACTATGAAGATAATAAGTTATGTATGCATTTATTTATTTATTTWTCTGTTTGTAATTATGATTGAGCTACAGTTCCTATTCACAAGCTTTCTTAAATGGCTGAGGACAGCAAGGACTTTGCAGCTAAGAGAAGTCTGCGAGGCATACGTTGTGAGCTCTAGCCTCTCCTCTGGCAACAGCATTCTAAGTGACCTTTAGCGATTCACTTCTCAGACTGTTCTTTCACTTGGGGCTTCTATTTTTATCATGGGACAATGTCCAGCAGGATGTGCTATTTATGTCATCAGAAGAAAGATATAGGGTACTTGATAGAACAAGATTGCCATATACTGGCCAGCAGTTGCCTGTTATGTTATGTTAAATTTCCATTTTCTCTCCTTATCTCTAGAARTTGTTATATATAATGAAGGCATCATTTTCTGCAGTACTATTTTGAGAATTCAGAGAAGTCAGTATTGGTACACCTGATAAATGTCTGAACTCATGGCTAGAATATATACAATGAAAAGGTACCCATCCTCCTCAGCAAGACCATGATTTGGAAAAGAACGATAATCCATCGGGACATTAGACCCTAACCTATAAAAGGTCTTCATATAGATGGACAATGTTAATGAAGTGAGAGGAGAAGAGAAGGAAAGGAAGGAATTAGCAACTTGCCAAAATAAGCAGGGCTGTATATGTGCCATCAGGGAATTTTCAGAGGTAATGGATACAAGATCCCAGCATAAGCAAAGCCACAGTAGAGACAGGAATTCAACTGAAGGGCACATCTTGCCAAAAACAGGCTCCCTGGGGCTCAACTGCTTTGAGAGATGGGGAAAATTACCCCTTTTAACATTCAAAATCACAGACAGGGAAGGAAAGAAACTTTAAGAGGTTGCTGGCTAGACCGTCCTAGATCCAGCACACGCTAAATTCCAGCCAGGATATGAAACGGAAACTAATACACTACTAGTGGATGATCTTCTACTGCCAAAGCACAGAAAGCAGAAATATGTGCTCACCTTTCTGGACACCTATGCCCTTCTCAAGCACAGATATGGTCCCAGCTGAGCGGGTGATCTGGGGTAAAGCGTGCTTTTGCTTCCTAGCAAGGTGGACGCAGCAAGCAGTGGTGGGAAGCTGCACCTCCACAATTAGCCTCTTTCCCTGCAGAGTACATCAGCTATGATGTCTGTTCTCTATCTTCCCTTCTCAAACTGTACACATGCAAAGTCTCAATCATTATGGCTGAGACCTCTGCAGCTTGAGCCCACCATCCCCAAAATAACCCTGAGAACTACAGGATATAGTCATGTCAACCCAATGCCATCCTTGGCTGATAGTTAAGCTCCTCTCATATAATGATTTTTTCCAGCCTGCTGGTGAAGCTAAGCAGCATAGGAAACAGATTTCCTGGGGTCCAGGCAAGACCATGATGTAAATTCTTAAAGGAACTCCCAGCCATCCTTAACAACTGTTTCTGCCACTCCAGAAGGTAAGGAGCTTGTCCTCAACCTTGCCTCCTTTCAATAAAGTGATTATAGTATGTACATAAAAACACCAGTCCCCGCAAAGCTAAACACTCCTCTACTAACACAATTCCTCCTCAACAGCCATGATGTTTCTAGTACTCCCATCCAATACTTGGAAACCACTGTGATGTTGTCTATGTAGGAGTAAAATAATCCTTACAGTTTTAGCCTTAATGAGGAAAAAGAAAAAAAAAAAAAAAAAAAAAAAAAAGACAGAGTGAAGGGTAAGGTCAGTCAGAAGTGTCCTGTTTTGGAGGAATTGGCAATGGAAGTTTGCATGTATCTTGTGCAGCTTAACATGTGGTTGAATGGAAAACTTGGGTGACAGCTTTGGATCTAGGTCTGAAAAATCCAAATATTTGCATGCGTTTGGTTCAAATGTTCCTGTTAGACTCCAAGACAAAGTGACTTAGACCAGAATAAGGAACATACACACACACACACACACAAAAGGAGCCTGTGTCTGTTTTCTGATATGTTCACGCTTAAAGTATCTGTCTTACCTTTTTAAGAAAAACATATAAACACTTGGAGTCCTTTTCTCCACCTAGCTTTTCCTCAAGGAGGCAGGGCCTGAGTTTATCATTTCCTGCTACAAATAGGCCTATGATGCAAAAATAGAGACTCAGAAATTCTGTTCAAAAAGTAAAATAAAAACTCTTTAATAGAGTTTCCGATTACACAGAATTCATATGCTGTGAGATATAAGGCCAGGATCTTCTGTTTCATGAGCAGTAAAGCTTCACRTAGAGGAGGAGCATAGTAAACATATCACTTAAATGTAGTGAACACAGAATCTGCTACAGAAGTAGGAGACATGCTGGCAACACTGGTCAGCAAGTTCTCCTCAAACCTCTTTCATGAAAACACATTTGAATAATAACATCAAGGTTATTGYAGAGCAGTTAATACTGGCTTAGCATAGCAAAAACCTACACCAGAGCCTGGGTTTTCCCTTAGGCTTAGACCCTTTCCATTTGCACAGCACGATAGTATGAAGAGAACTGATGCTGGAAGAATATGGGCTGAGTGTGTCAGTCCAGCAAAAAGACRTGAATAAGGATCATACAGATGGTGTGTGCTTAGAGTAGAGGACAGGATGAAGACACTCTCSCTATAACTGGCCCAAAATTTAATCATCTGTGCACCTGGCTTCAGACAAAGTCAGAGCAGAGATGTGGTTTTAGTTAGGGGTGTAAGTTGCATCACAAAGGCAGAATGTCTATTAGTTAATGGCTAGTATCAGTTTTCGTGCTTTTTAAGACCATAAATATTTTAAATATCAAGGCATTTTTCTTTCATGTGTGTATCTATTTCTTTTAAGTGCATTCCACTGTTGTCTGTCCCCTTCTCCTCTGCTCTGCTCTGCAACAGATTAGACATGATGTTGTCTGATGGCCACCTCCAAGCCCCATCCACGCAAGGTGTTCCAGACTACCATGGGTCATTTCAGATTATTTCAAAACTATTTCAAAATTCCTATTATCTTTGAGAGAGGACTTCACTTTGTAAGACTAGTCACTCATGCTCACAAAGGTATTGAAAAATGTGACTCAACAGGGATCAAGTGCTGCTCTAAGAGATATAGTTAATTCAAGAAAAGTAGCATGAAGCTGTGACCTAATACCCCACCTTCCTATAGGTGCCTGGGACTGAGGCACCTATAGAGAAGCACAAAATCAGGCTTCTCTAACACAGTCAAAGCAGCTTCTGAGGGCCTCCTAAATGCAGAGTGGAGTCTGACAACACTGTTTGTGTCTGTTTGATATGGAGAGTTACTGTTTGATTCGCCAGATGTGCTCCCCCCATTCCACTCACCCATCAAATCATTTCCTCTCCAACAGTGATTATGGTATTTGGAGTGTGTTTCCACATATGAGAGTTTTCCTAGTTTGTTCTATGCGGGATTTTTTAGTAAGGCATTCTGTGTCTTTGCCCTTGTAATGGAGAATACACTGCGTTTCTCTGCCTTGCTTAACTTTGTTCTTTTTCATTTCCCTAGTTAGCTGGCATGACAAGGATAAATGGACTTGCCTCCTGATCTATGTAATTTATTCCATTTCAGTGAAAGTGCTCGTTCTTTGAATAATCACATTCATTAGGCATCAGTTACTAATGTCTTTTTCTGCTGCTGTATATCTGCTGCTCCTCTAAGCGAGGAGGCTGACAGCACAGGTGAATAATACAGTGATGCAGAGAGGTAGTGGCCGTGAATTTACTCATTGAGAGAACTGTTCATACAGCAGATGGACTCCAGGGATATGTCAGAATCCCCTGAAATCCACTGAGAAGCACTCATGTAATTAAATTGGAATGGATAATTCAGGCTTCTCCAGTTTAAGTTTTGGTTGAAAAATGCCAGCTCTTATTAAAACTAGCAGACTTCATAGTTCCCGAAGTAGTAATGGCGTCTGATCTGAGTAGCTAAATCCTGGGTGGATGATGTTAGTATCAATTAGCTGGTGGGCAGACTGAATAATTTTAGGARTAGCAGAGAGGTAGATGGAGTATTTTTATTCAACTTCTGGCATACCAAGATAAATGACTCAGTTTTAATCTCTGGCATCATCTGCTGGCAACAGAATATGACAGAAATTCAGAGTTTTCWCCATATGAAGCTCATCTGTCTTTAGTGGGTATTTCTGAGCATATACTTTATATTTTTTACCATTTTCTGGAATTAAAGCCTCCCTGCAGAACTGGTCACATATTCCCATCCGTCTTCATATGTGATGTGGGTTATCTGGGTCTTGGAGGGTTGAGTCAGACTACTACTTTAGGCACGTCAGCATTGAAAGATTTCTGCATTATGATCAGTAGCAGTGAGAAAATCTCTGCTTTCTTCAAGGTTAATGATTCAGGTAAGTCTGTAATCATCTGGCTGCTGCTCAGACTTACATGTTCTAATCTAGGTCAACTCTGTAACTTTCATAGTCATAAATTCAAAGGTGCTTAGATTAACTGACTCCTTTAGATACATTAATTGTTGCTTTCACATTGTCCTTTAAGAATGATCTGTTAGAGCTCAAGCAGCTGGGGTTCAGATTGAAAAGAAGATGCCTGCAGCAGCTGAATACACCATTTAAAATTGTAAGCTTCACAGAAGGTGCTAAAGRGAGTTGACATGCGAGCTATGCAGGGGACATAGGGATTCAACCACACACTGTACAGTTTCAGACAACTGAATTGGAAAGAAAGAATTAAGTGAAATTTGTGCTAATATCTAGGAATGGTCCAAAACACTTTGAAGTCAATGGAAAGATTTTCATTGACTTCCAAGGACTCTGGACCAGGACCTGGATAGTCTTAAATAAAATGACAGGGAACTTTCATCTTCTGGAATTCCTTTCAAAGCACATTGCATTAAACGACTTTAACTAGCTGTCAGAATCAGTGCATCTTTAGATAATGACGTGGAAAATGTTTGGATTTTCATTGCAACTTCAGCTGTCCTCTGCTAAGTAATTCAAATCTAGACACCTACACTGAGATGTTTATGTCTATATTTAACATCTATATAAGTGAGATAAGTGAGATCTGACGCGCAGAGAGGACAAACTCCTAGCACTTACTGTTGAAGTTCATGACAACTGTGGGTGATTATCGGATCTAAAAATCTGGTCTCCTGCTGAGATACCTAAATACAGATTAATCTAAGGGATACATCCTGGAAAAGATCCTGTAACTCATGTTTGTTCATTAACACACCTATGTTCTCATGCAAATGTCTGCAATCATACAAAGAACAGCTATTCTGCAAACATCTTTAGGGACTATATACTAAAGGACATAGCTACAGTCAAACCAGCCAGCTGTTTAGAAGTTGGATAAATGACATTTTCCCAGCAGTCGAACATTTCTCATACAGTGCTAACTTAATCATTTATATATATATATATACACATATACATGTGCATGTGTATATGTATATGTGTGTATATATATATACACACACACATATATATATACACACACACATATATGTCAGTCTCAACCAGCGCCCTCATATTTTTTGATCCTTTGCACTGAATTTTTCCAATTTGTGGATAACTGTCTGGTAATAAGGCAATTAGAACCAAACTCAACAGGCAGATGCTCAGCTAGCATCAATTGGCACAGCTCCACTGACTTCAAAGTCCCTTAATCTCTCAGGTGTGGTCACACTAGGCATGTGGAGAGAGGTTTAGTATCATGTTCTCTGCCTTTGTGCATGCAGCCCAAACTGCATTGCGGACACATTGCAAACGCATGTCTAATTTACTGCCTACTCTCAAACTTAACTCTCTTCCAGCATTACCTATTTCCATGGTTCCCTCCGTGAATAATGTGTTTTAGATAATTTCCCCAATATATATCAGTTTATACTTTTTTCCAAGTAGGATTTCGTTTTGTCACCCAGTGACCTAATTTCTGATTCTTTGACTTCTCCAGTTTTGCTGTATTCACGTTATTCTGAGGTAATACTCTATCATTCTAACATCGCCTGCAGATACAATGAAGCTTTGGCTTACCATTTTTTCTATTACTGAAAATATTAGAAAACATGAAAATTAATACTCTGTGTGCAACATGTTCTCCAAAGTGCTGGAGAAGTATTGATTATTAATCGCTTTTCAGGCAATTCTCAGTTTGCCTGTTACTGACAAAATATTTTAAGATATGTTCCTCAAATCAAGGACCCAAGTTGAGAGCTGTAACTGAGCATAGCCCCCAAAACAAGGTAGGGAAAGACATCTTAGTGCTATGGCACCTTAGCAGCAAACCGTTCTTAGTGCTTCTAGACCTGACTGCCAGACCAGTGTCTCCTAAAGGTTAAAACTACTCGAAGGCTGCTCTGACTTATCTCAATGACCTCAAGCAAGTGGAAGCCAGACATTGTGGGGAGATAAAGACACCCACAGCGACATGCCTGCCCGGACACCTGGAGATGAGATAGGGTAGGAGGCACTGCAATCAGCTTGCTGCAGTGCAGAACAGGAAGGGAGGTGTTTAAGGGGCCACATAAGACACATTTGAGGTTGGTTTGGTGCCGAAGTTCTTGTGTCAGACATATTCCACCTGTTGCTCTCCCTCTTTCCATCAGTCTCATGTGCTACTAAAATCTATTTTTAAAATTTTGTCTGACAAAGTTTGCCTGCATTCTCATCATGCTTCCATAGCATAGATCTTACTGTCTGCTTACCTCTTGGTGGGTAACACACAGAATCAGGATTTTGACACACAGAATATTGGATTTAGGCAGTAAAGTGATGTGCATACAGTGTGATGATGGGGGGGGGGGTAGCTGCAGCAGAAGGCAATAGCTGAAGCACAAAGTTTACCAGGAATGCTGTGATTGTAAGGTGGCACCCCCCAAACTGCAGTGCATTGCCACAGTTCTTCTCCTAGTCTGAACCCATATGCCAGTCCAACGTTTCAGGACTGAGGTTGTGGTGCTGCAGCAAAAATGAGTGATGTACAGGCCTCATGCGGGGTGGGGATGGGGACAACTCAGCACTGAAAACACAGGAAACATAAGCTTTGATAGATCTTTCTAATAGCTTTTAAGCATCTGTAACTCCTACTTTATTATTCTTGTAAATATTTTAAAGAGGAACAGAAATCAAACATATGAGACACTTTCTTTGCTTTTAATATCATTACAATTGCTTCCCTCAGATTTCCCAGTATCTTCTCTGCTGTTATTAAGCGTGCACATAGCAATGGAAATAAGCTTGCAACTGGAATGGGCACTTGCCTGCTAAAAAGCGTAGCGTATGTTTACCCTAATATCTTAAAAAGGAAAAAGAACACATGGGAAGCAAGTTGGGAAGGTAAAGCAGATAAGGCTGAAACGGGGCGGAATCCTGTGGTGCTTTTAAACTGCAGCGGACCCAGAGAGCAAGTGGTGGCCGTAGCTTGCTTGGAAGTTTAACACTCGTTGCCCTTGCTTTTACACTTATCAGAGATCTAGGCCGTGGGTCAAACTCTTCTTGTTTTCTTGCAATGAAATCCCTTTGTACTAAAAGGTAGTACAGTGTTCTTTACTGGACTGCATTTCCTGGTGAGTCCGTGTGAAATATCCATGAATATAACAGAAATCACTAATTCACAGTAACTGTATTCATAGTTCCCTATAGTSTCATGTAATTCTTACTGCCATCCTGAGAAGTGGCTTCTCCTGCAATTAGAGTCACTACTTTAACAATTTTAATTCTGTCTAAATCATACTCAGGAACTCCTCTGATGTCTATTTGGCTGAATGGCCTTTTAAAAGGTCACAAGCAGCAAACTCCCACCCCAGAAGCACAGTGTCCTCCCAAGGGGTTTTGGATGTCTCCACATCCAAGTCAATAATTTTTCATGCCATTTTTCCTTTCCTATGGTTTTACCAGATGCTCATGGTTGTTTCTGCTTTTGTCAGGTTTAGCTCAGTTGGTTAGAGTGTGGTGCTGCTAATGCCAAGGTCGTGGGTTCAATCTCTGTTTGGGCTACGCCGAGGGTTGGACTAGATGATCTCCAGAGGTCCCTTCCAACCTTACCATTCTATGATTCTATGATTCTATCGTATCTAGAAGTACACCACCACCCTCCTCAGTGGTGCCGCTGTTAGAACGGTGCTAGCTTTTCTTTCTCTACCCAGCTAGTCATCCCATCATAGAAGGGTTTCAGAYTGGTTAAGCATGATTTCCCCTTTGTGAATCCATGCCAGCTACTCCTCATTGACAATTATAACATACAAGAGTGAGGAAGAGACGGAAGAAGAGCTTGATGAACTATAGCTCTAAGAGCTGCTAGGTACAGAAGACCACAACCTTTATTGATGGGCTCATAGGACTAACTACAAGAGCGCAGGCAGATTGTTGTGAGAGACTGTGGTCCTCAAGGAGCTTCAAAACATGAGGATCACTGACAGCRAATGGGAATTTCTGAGGGAATGAAAGGTGGTAGAGAAAAAGGGAACAGGAGTGACATGGGTTACAGGAATGAGACAGAAGAGGATGCAGGATTTGAATAGCTTGAATGGGAATTATGGGCTGAGACTATGAAATGGAAACAAGTGATCAACGAGAGAAGGAGGCAAAAGAAGACTGGAGGTGGGAGAAAGAGCTACAGAGTGCTGTGCTGGAAAAAGGGATAAGGAGAGGTGAGAAGAGAAAGAATAAGAATGAACATAGAGGTACCCATAAAAAGAAGAAGAGGAGGGGAAGCAGAGATTACAAATAGCAGAGGTTTGTTATCAGAAGTCCAACTGTAAAACACAGAATAACTAGTGAAATACATAAACTTGGCAGGATATAAAAACAAAGCTGAATACAGTAAGGATGAATGTGAGGTGTTGGCCTAGACAGGCTGTACTTCAGCAGGGTGAAAACCAACCTCTTGCTTTCAGACCTCTCAAGTTTCTAAATGAATTAAAGAATAGAGAAATATTCTTTTCATTCAAACCAGATAGGGTACAGCTATTAGTTACCCTTTTTGTGAGAGAGCAACTGAAATGTATTGAGCTCAGCCTAGGGGTAGATGATGAGTGGGTCGAGAGCTTATAGATGGGGATTAAAGGGCAGACTARCACGGGTGACACTGTTGTGGTATTTGCTATGGGCCATCTGTTCAGGAAGAGGAAGTAGATGAGGCCTTGTGAGGTCACATCTGGAGTACTGTGTCCAGTTCTGGGCTCCCWAGTATGAGAGATAYGGAGCTACTGGAGCAAGTCCAGTAGAGGGATAATGATGAGCTAAGATGATGAAGGAACAGGAGCATCTCTCGTATGAGGAAAGGCTGAGAGAGTTGGGACCATTCAGCCTGGAGAAGAGAAGATGGAGTGGAGATCTTACCAATGTGCATAAATATCTGAAGGGAGGGTGTCAAGAAGATGGGGCCAGACTCTTCAGTGGTGCCCAGTGGTAAGATGAGAGGCAATGGGCACAAACTGAAACACAGGAAGGTCCATYTGAACATGAGGAAAAACTTCTTTTCTGTGAGGGTGACTGAGCACTGGAACAAATTGCCCAGAAAGGTTGTGGAGTCTCCAGCCTCGGAGATATTCAAAAGCCATCTGSACACAATCCTGGGCAATGTGCTCTAGATGACCCTACTTGAGCAGYGAATTGGATTAGATGATCTCCAGAGGTCCCATCCAACCTCAATCATTCTGTGATTCTATGATTCAATCACAGCTGCTTTGCAAGCACCCTCTTTTTCTCGTTCTTCTTCTCTATTCAGTTTTAGTTCTCTCTTATCATGCAGTCACTTTATTGCTGTTTAATGATCTGTCCAGCCCTCTAATCTCTGCTTTCTTTCACATATATATTAATGAGCTGTTTTTAAGGATGGGGAACTGGCAAGGATCACCTTGATTACAAAGCCTGGTCCCCTCCAGTAGAGGAAAAGAATGTAAAAAAGGCTACATAGAAAGGTCCAGATTAGCTGATTACATACATACATCTCATCACAAGCTATGGAGCACTTCTAAAATGCCATTCCTAAGATTAGACTTGTAGCACAATGAGCAAAAGCTAGATGTTCTGTGAGAAAAGAACTGCTGAGATGAAAAATATGACCACAGGGAAATTTTGAGGGAAACATTAAGGGCATATCCTGGGATCAGCTGTCTTCAAGTTAAAGAAAATCTGTTATGGCCACACTGGACCTGGGAGAGTATCCTGGGAGAGCTCTAAATTGCAGAGGGTCTTGCAACTCAGACCCCTTTGTCTCTGTCAGGCTTTGTGGACAGCAAGCACTCAGACTGATCTTAGACTGCATATAGACTGCCTCCACCCTTGCAACAGCAATGTCTGAATCCTTGTAAGAGGGACTTCAGGACCGCTGTCCCAGGTACGCTTCATTTGCCTAGCACCGTCATTACAAGGGAATATGAAGTGGCAGGAAGCTGTGGAGGATGCCAGAAGCTCAGCAGGTAGTCATGGTATGCAAGACTTTCAAACACGAGCACTGCCTGAAGTCCCTCCCTTTCCCATGCCGGAAATAATGCTAGAAATAGTCAAATGTATGCCCCAGCAGGTAAGTAATTTTGGTGGCTACTTTCACATCCAGGAAGCCCTAAGGGGTGTTCTTCACTACAGGGTAGATATAGCAATTGTGCTTAGCAATTTGACCTGGAGTGTGCAAGCAAGCCTTGGGTGCAGGGGATCTTCCAGTATCTTTAGGACTGCTAGCTACAAAGGATACAGGGAGTAAGTGTAGAGGTATTTACATTTCTTGTATGCAGGCTTTTCGCCTGAGYTGGAAAGTCAGCAACATTTTTGGCCGAATCTGGAAAATTCTGCTATGTGAATTGACAATGAGGCATTATTATTGATGTGCGGGTGATAGGATCTATCTTTGAAATAAAAAAAAAATAAAATTCACAGGTGTATGCTTCCACTCTTGTATCTCAATTGCAACACCAGTTGCATCGTTCTACTACTGTTCATTGCCATTCTACACAATGACAGAAAATTCAGAGAAAATATATGTAAAACATCCAAATAACAACCCCAGCTCCATGTAGCTTGCTTCTCTGCTTTCCCAGATCTCTGAGTGCTATATTTCCTTGAACTGCAATACCAAAGGCAAAAGGCAATTGTTCTATTTGATTCTCATTGGCAGAATCCCCATCAGCAGATTGGAATTCCTGCATAAATGGCAAAACAGATTCTTGGCAAAGCACAGAGAGATTGATTTAGCAATTGGGAGCTACRAAAGAGGGAAAAAACCTTTCTCTTCAGGGAAGAAAACTGGGAAACAAATCTAAAGTACATTAGAAAACTGTTCTCCACAGGTACCAAAACTAAAATCAGTCAGATGCCCAATCTCCAGTTAAGGACTGAGAGGCAGGTATACTCACAGTAATTAGACTTAAACAAACCAAACAAATTGGAAAGGTCAGGAGTGCATTACCCRAGTGTAAAGAACAGGTCTCTGGCATTAGCATTTAGCTGGCCAGCATGTGAGAATGATGGATTGAGAGTCTGGGGGAAGGGAGATAAGGAAGTGTCCTCGCTGTTGAAGCCCCCATTGAGTTTGATTGGAATATGTGAGCAGGAGACTTG
The DNA here is from genome assembly GCF_003343005.1 of Rhea americana. Taxonomy (NCBI): domain Eukaryota; kingdom Metazoa; phylum Chordata; class Aves; order Rheiformes; family Rheidae; genus Rhea; species Rhea americana. The sequence continues at coordinate 1,793,359 of NW_028187111.1, forward strand.
CAAGGAATATGGAGTTGATAATCAAAAACATGACAGGGGAACAGATGTTGCCTGCTTTAGAGACTCTGCTTGCACATTCAACACAATGGAAAGGGCTCAGATAATAAAATAGAGAGGATCCCATCAAGAAATACAGCGTGTTGACACTTTTATGACCTGAGATGCTTACAAAATACAGAAATGGCGTTTTGTTTGCTTTCCATGCGCAGCTTGATATCACATGCTCAGCTCTCTCTGCTGCCACTTGGAGTCAGGAAGGACGATATATTTTCCTTTCCAGATAAACCTAGTGATTCTAGTCAGGTGCAGAAAGCAAATAAATTACATAAGAAGACTTTTTGTATCTATTAATCAAGAGGCTTGTCATTTTCCAGGCCTTGATCCACATGAAAGAAAGTGAAGAGRGGGAGGGTGGGGGGAGATCTAGGATGTAGAAGGGAGCAGAAGGAAGGTTCTTAATGGAGCTGCTTGGGAAGTTTCTGATTGCATGCAGGTCCACAGCTCAGACAAACCCACTGAAAAACAAATCCCTACCCTCTCCCTTTGGAGCWTTTCTGTGCAAGCCAAGGGGAGACACTCCAAATGGAGGAATGCATGAACTAGAAATATTCCATTATGTTTTTTGGGCAGTAATTCTCACATTTCCTTTTTCTCGTGAATGTTGAGGGGGAAAAACTGCTGCTGAAAAAAGGAGGTTTATTCAACACCTTGCCTTCAAGTATATCCAAACAAGCTAAGTCACAGACTATGGGGTTCTTTTTCAGGAACATGCCTAGGTATTTGTGGAGTATAGCAAGGGAGTTATGAAGCCACACAGCTGGCTACATGAATAGATAAAGGATCAAAAAATTTTCAGTGCAGAATGGCAATAATTCTAGTATCTGGTAGACTCAGTAGTTTGATGAGAAACTGGCTCTATTCCATTCTCTGCAAGAGACTTAACACGTAGTGTTGAAGCAAGACTCAGAATAACCGTATTAAGGCCATCATATTTATTTTCTTCCTTGGATTGCTGTGAATGTAAATTAATGAATGTTTATGGCATTTTTGAGATCTTACCAAAAAAAAAAAGGCATAGAAGGGCATATAATTACTATATAGAAGGACTGAATTATTGCCACAAAGCAATTATGAATCAAAATAATATCCCATATGGAAAACTGTCAGGAAAGTTTTTGAACCAGGAAACATGGTACATGGCCAAAGAATAAATCTAATTCTCTCTGAATCAACTGCCTGAGAAAATCTGCCTCCTTATTGGTAGCTAGGCATGTAGAGATAATATAGGCAAAGAAACTTTCTCTCCAAGGATAGTTACAAAGGCCAACTTTAATTTAGRTAAACTAGTCTCACTAAATTCCCTCTATATTCTGTGACAAGTGAATGGTTTTTCCAAGAGCACTTGGAGCACTAGTGTGTAGGCTCTTCTGAATTGCTCCCCGAAGTGCCTGGACAAGTGTGACTCTCATCCTCCTCATTTCCACACATAAAGAGGCAATGAAACAGTTAATACTAACAGCTGAAGTATTATTGTGACTGGAGTGATGGTTCTAGTTCTGGTGTCCACGCTCATGAGAGGATGTTAGCAATCGGAAAGGGTTCAGAAAATAGTTTTATGACTAATATGAGGTCAGGAAAAACTGCAAAAAGTGAGGAAGGAAGAAAGATTAATTAAGATATTAATTATCCAAGAGATACTTGAGAAGAGATTTGATCCTTATCTACAAATACCTGTATGGGGAAGAGATATCTGATAGAAAAGAGGTCTTTAATTTAGCATGAAAAGAAGTGTAAAAGTGACCAATTTTTATTAGAAAGCATTTCTAATCAAGCACTGAAGTTACTGAGAGACATGAAGGATTTGCCATTATAAAGAGGCTTTAAATCAAGACCGAATAGATTTGCAAAAAAAAAAAAAATGCTATAATTCAAATGCAGGCTACTAAAGTCACTGAAAAAATTCTAAAACCTTTTGTTTTATAACTTTGATCTTAAATTCTTTAGAGGCCTACATTTTTTTGCAGTTCTTCCAATAACCTCTGCAGCTTCTTGGCAGTCTCTATGCAAGGTAATATTATCAACATGAGATGATTCTGTAATTTTTGCTCATACGTCAGCATCTGTTATCAGACAGCCAACTGGGACAATAAAAATGTTGTCTAACAAACATTTCCCTGGCATACCCCTATTGAAAGTAAGTCCATAAGATAACCATTAAGTCTTTCATAATTAATGACAATGTGGTAAAGTTTCTTAACAGGATACCTTAACTCTTCAGACAGGAGATTCATCTCTTCGATTTATACTATGATTTGCTATGTTTATACATTCTGCAGATCCTAATAACTATAACAGAATACCATTGCAAAACTTTCTTCTCATCTGGGTTTTTGCAGTGATTTTTTGTTTGTTTACTTTTAATTAAGAAGAGGTGCACTCACTTTCATTGGATTCCCTATTCTGAACGAGTCTAGTTACTTAGTTAATAAACTTCTCCTTTATCATTCCCTTGTGCTACAGACAGGTTTTTCTAAAGTACTCACTTATTAATACAATGTCAAAGTATTTTAAGCATTAAAGCATGTCCTCCCAATTCCCTCTCAGTTGCAGGTCATACTATTTTATCAAGAGGGAAACCAAAGGGCAGTTAATCACTGCACTGATCTGGTTTTTAATACCCTTAGCAAACAGCTGGGGGGGCAGCACATTGCAGTGGTGCAGGGGCAGCCAGCAGCCAGGCACTCCTAAGAGTCACTTCACTGCTCGAGCCAGCACTGCGTGAATTAGCCAGCGGGATGGTGTTCTGCTTTGTAGGGTATGGCCACACATACTGTGTGTCACCCATACTTAGCCAAAGTGAACGGCCTTTCTCCCAACGCCTTTAACATGGTCTCATGCACACACTATTCCCACTCGTCAGTAAATTGCTGATAGGTCTTCAAGTGCTCTTTCCAAAATGACGACTGGAATGTAATATATCCACTCTGTGGGACTCAATAAGACCTTCAATCTGCAGATCTGTATCTTTTCCAGTAACCCCTGTTTCTCACTTAACTCTGCTTCCATTTTATGTGTAGATTCCTATTTTTCTAAATATTTATAAAATAACTAGAGGTCACTGGTCACTGCATGTTTTGCAGATGTAGCTTAAGAATTCACTTTGTAAAAGAGTGTGAAGAATTTAGAAGTGAGATATGTGATGAGGTTGCACAATGAGTTTTTCAGTACAAATACATGTGAGGTAAAGCTCACTTCTTACAGAAATTTTACAGATTTCTAAATTAACTTTATTAGCCCRTAGTTGTGTTACTGCACCTGAGAACTGGATATTTAATAATGAAAAATCCCACAGGCCATGACCTCAATACTTTCTTCAATGCCAAACCAGAGCTCAGATAAGCAAAGTCTTCTCATTTCAAAGACCAAAAAGCAGTTTAGACAAGTTTGCCCTGATTTCAGAGAGGCAAACTCCTGTCTACGGCAATACCAGTTTGAGCAGAGGGCATTTTGAACAGAGGACAGTTCTGGTTGCAAGAGGCTGCCTACGTTGTTTTATATAATTTAAAATCCCTTAATTAGAAGAAGCTCAGGAGAAAGAGAGCTCCACAAATTATCATTAACAACACTGGCCTTGAACTCAGCTTGGGAGAGACAGGGCAGCCTATACACTTCCTCATCTTCAGTGTGTTCTCGGCAGTGTAAGGAGAGCTGGAAAAAGAATTAAATGACAACATCAGCATAGCATAAACGTGTAAGCACCATCCCACTGCTGAATACAAAATCATAGATCAGTTGAGGTTGGAAGATCATCTAGTCCAATCTCCCTGCTCAAGCAGGGCCAGCTAAAACATGTTGCCCGGGACCATGTCCAGTCAGGTTTTGAGTATCTCTGAGGTTGGAGAGTCAACAACCTCTCTGGGCAACCTGTTTCAGTGTTTAAGTGTCCTCACAGTGAAAAAGTGTTTCCTTATATTCAGAGGGATTTTCTTGTGATTTAACTTGTGTCAGTTGCCTCTCATCCTGTTACTGGGTACAAGAGAGAAGAGAGAAGTCTGGCTCTGTCTTCTTTACACTCTCTCATCAGATATTTATGAACGTTGATAAGATACCTCCTCAGCCTTTTCTTCTCTAGGCTACCAAATATTCACAACAATTTTTCCTTCAAAACCTTAGGCTTTGTTCTCACTGACATAATACCCGTATCTGTGCGCTGTGGGACCAGTCAGAAATACCAGTTCTGTYGAGGTCAGGTGTGGACACACAGTTATATTTCCATTAAATCTGCCAGAGAATATGATGAGGGGTTTATGCAGCTTTTGGCTTATGGGCCAACTGTTTGATCTCAACAGGAAGACAAAAGGCACCTGGCCTGGAATTAAGTCTCCTGGAACAGTATTAATCCATCAACGTTCTTGTAAGAGACCCGAAAACGCAGAATGAGTTTATATTCAATCAGTGTTTTGCACTGTGTGACCAGGGCACTTGGTTCTGCTATCAGGAACCCCAGAGCCAAACTTACCATATGATCCAGCCTCAGTCTGAGTGATCAGTTTGATGCTGAGAAACTGCATCATCAGGTCCTAAACGGACCAACTGCAGCCTGACTCATTGCCAATATGATTCTATGTTATAAAATACCAGAACTTACAAGGACTTAGAGCAAACACAAAGCCTTGGGCCTCTCTTATCTCCTACAGACATGCTGCATGACTTGCCTTGCAAAGTAACTTAATCTCTCAGTGCTTTGCATAGGACACAGTGTTCCTTGCACAGTTATCTGTTTGCTCTCGTCTACCAACCTTTTTGCATGGTACACTGTACCTGCTCAAGGCAGTCTTGATGGAAATACTTTCTGCACTACAGCCTGCCAGAGGAGTAGCTTAATGTGAATAGATCAGTATAGTTTAAACAGTGAGCACTAGCTTTCAAGGCTAATCCCACATCCTGGGGATTCCTTTTGGTTTAGATGATATTGTATCATCACTGTTGATCATCAGTGGTTTGCAACAGAAGATGGCACTGAGAGTGGTTATGCATGATCATCTTCTGTTCCTGTCTCATCTTCTTGTTGGCCATAATGGAACCATCATACGTCTGTAGTGCATGAGTGATGGGCTGGGAGATGCCGGCTCAGCTGTGTGTACTTAAAATGGGTGGAAATTCTGCTGGAAAATTAGGCACAGATGGGAACTCTGTGAGAACCTATGGATAATCAACAGGCATCTGGGCTTTGGGTGCTGCACCCTGCTGAGCCCACACAGTTATTCAAGCTCAGAAACTGATGCAACCACCTGACAGAAGGAAGTTACATCACAGATTATTAACTACAATCCCCTGCACAGCCTCATCTCATCTTTTTCACTTGAGRTTTAGTTGCTAGCACGTTCTCTGAAAGACAATCAAATTATCCAAAACATATATCCCTACACCAGTCCTGACACTCACCTCTGCTATATAGTTAAAAGCTTAATTTAAAATTTTTAAGTACTGGAAAATCCACAATGTTCCTGGGTAAGTTACTTCAATAGTTAACTAACTCCAGGCGTGAACATGCTTCATATCCAGTCTTGACTAGATTTCAAACACTATTTTATGTGCCTTTATCACTGAAATTAAAGAATTGTAACCTCTCATATAACAACTAGTTTGTGCCCTATTGATTTTTAAAACCTAAATGGCATTTGTTGTGGATCAACTCTTACACTAATTTCTTGAAATATTTAGCACCTCCCCTACAGTTAAGAAAGTCTATGCCTTAGTAAAAAAGAACAAGGTTGACAGAAATTTCCACGGAAGATTCATTTTTTCTAGAGAAAAGGTTCATAAATTTAAAATACGATTAGGTTGGTGCAGYACTGGCTGGCAGATGTATCATGAACTGTCTAGAAGTCTTTGTGCAGCTCTCAAGAGAACTGCCAGTCAAAATTGCTGTTGATTCTGAAATTGTCTTCGCTAACATACGCAGACCTAGCACTGAGGAATCTTAAACTTGTTTTTCCTTTGTTAATGYGTGACATATGTTTTGCCATAATTGCAGATAAGTGTAATCTGCCTGTTGCAGCAGAAAACGGATTCATCAATTCCCATTAGATGTAAACCAGTAAACTCTAGAAGAGCACCAGATTCCAAGACAAAGGATGCGCAAAAGACCATGAGATATACAAAGTCTTATGTCTCCAACAGATAGAATTTACACATTTCCTCTCTCCTCATCCAAATGCATATTCCCAGAACATCTTTCTCCTTTCAAGGAAACTAGTCAAATCTGTAACCAGGCTTTCTGCTGGACAACTACCTGGATGGGGGCAAATACCTAGGTGGGGTCAATGCTATCTGAGACCTCTTTCTGATTACAGTGCATGGTCTAACTATGTTTCCAGAAATGCTTAGTTCCTGTTTGTTTCTAGGTTATAAAAACATGTTCTGTTTGATGTTTAGAATACCTTTATAGAAAGACATTCTAACCTTTTAGAGTGACAGTCCATCTCGACAAAAAGATTTCAACTGATGAACAGCCCACTGAAGAAACAGAGAAAGYTACAGCTGGAAAGGACCTCAAGTGTTCATGTAACATTTCATATGAAATTTGGTAACATGGTCTTCCTTACAGTGAGAGAACATCATCCTATTTAGTTCCTATAAGTGAAGGTTAAGTATGATGTGATCCTTACAGGTACTTTCACAGGGAAGAAAGCAATTTCTAGCAGAAGATAGCTCTTCAGTCTAGCAGATAAAAGTAAAATGAAATCCAATGCATGGAAACTGAAAGAACATTTCAGAGTATAAATAAGATAAACGTTTCTGCCATGAAAATAGCCACTTAAAACACTTGCCCAAAGAATTCTTCATCAATTGAAACTTTCAAAACAAAAAAAATGACTGCATTTCTAAAAGTTAATTTAGAGAGAAGGCAGAAGTTCTTGTTCCAACCTGCTGCACCAACCTAATCGTATTTTAAATTTATGAACCTTTTCTCTAGAAAAAATGAATCTTCCGTGGAAATTTCTGTCAACCTTGTTCTTTTTTACTAAGGCATAGACTTTCTTAACTGTAGGGGAGGTGCTAAATATTTCAAGAAATTAGTGTAAGAGTTGATCCACAACAAATGCCATTTAGGTTTTAAAATTGATGGAACCACTGAGTATAATTGTTTAATCTGTCTTATGAAAAATCCTAGACTACAGTATTGTAATGGCCTCTCTGGGCTTTAAGATCTCTGGAAACATCATCATTGCCTGTGTTTACAGCGGCTTAGTCTTTGTTTTACCTCTTCTGTTTTTAATAGGCTGATTTTCAGCTTTTAGCCACATGTGGCTTCTTTATGTCCATTAGTGTCTCTGTGTTGAGCAGTCTCCTTCCTTCTGTGTGCAGGCATCATCAATGGAAAATTTTGCTCTTTTGAAAAAAATACTGAACGTACAGAGAACAAAATATGGTTCCATTTAGCCCTGTGCGATGATGACATTTTCCTCTCACATAGCTTTCTCAGTAAGCGATGTTCCAACATCCTCCCTTGACAGAAGAGAGAAAACAAACTTTCAAGAGAACCTGCCTCTTAGCAGCTGGCAGATTCTCCCCCCTCCCCCCCCCCCCAAAAAAAAAGGGGGGGGGGTTTAAAGCTCACTGTGGCTTCCTTGAGTTACACAAGAATTAGAGGACRTGGGGGCTGCTGAGCTACCAAGGGTGTATACATTGTGATGAAAAAAGGCCTTTCTCATAGCATCTGAGATGTGACAAATGGGCAGAGGGAGGAGGAGCCTCATGCTTGTAAGGTCATTGCTTGAGAGAGACAACTAGCAATACCACCAAGATCAAAATGTGGGCACTGTAAATGAAAATCAGGAAGGACTTCTGTTTTTTTTTTTTGTTTTGTTTTGTTTTGTTTTGTTTTTTGATTTAATCTGAGCTAGAAGCTTTGTTTGCAAGCTCAAGAGAGGCGTAAGCCCCAGTTGTTCAGGGTGTTATTCCCTGTGTTGTGCTCTGCCTTACAGTTATTTTCACTGTTCAGAACCATGCGAAACATAGAATGTGCTCACTCAGATTTGACAGCATTTGGCACATTTGGCTTCACAACCCAGCTGCAAGGTAGCAATAGATGGTGCTCCACAATCTTCCTATTATCAGCATAGGTGCTTTCATAAAAATAAAAACATACTCCTTTCCTCCTCATCTCCTCCATAGTAATCTCTCCACCTAAAGATTCAAATGGTAAACATGCAAGCAAAACAGCTTTTCTGAATGGATGAGAAATGTGACACCTCAGTTTCGTTCCATTTCTGTAGATGTCTGCAGCTTATCTAAAAAGTGTGCAATTACTCAACCAACACCTCTGGGAAGCTGGAGCTAAAGCTGCCTGTGTTGCCTATAATGTAGGAAGTTAATAAAAATATAAATAATGTTGCTAAAATAAAATGTATCTGAATTTGAGAAATAGGAGGTAAGATTACAGATAAAAATATGCTGGAAAGGACAGAAAYGTAGAACTAGCAGGGAACGCAGAGTTCTCAAGAGTATGTCTTTGAATATTGTGTATCTMTACAGGAGATCACAGCACCTGCTAAATTTAATACATATTAAATGTTGTCATATCTTACATATCTGGACAAATGTAGCATACCTTCGTATTTTGCTGGCAGCTTACAACTCACAGATTTCAGTTTATGTTACAAAAAGTATGTAGTCAATTCCCAGTGAAAAGTTGATCTAAAAGGYACCACTGAGGGTTATAAGGAGATTTAACTGTTTTAATATTTTCAATACATGGAATGGGAATCTTAGTTCTTTATGTGAAACATAAGAGTCAAGGTTTTGTTGTAGATATGAGCTAGAAGATACTGAGGGACCACTCATCAGTGAAAAACCACTCACCAGGAAAAAAAAAAGTAAAATAGAGCTATGAAAAATAATGGTGTAAGGAATTAATATATTTGCCCCAAAAATGTCATCTGAGGTTAATCAAAACTATTYACAAATTCATGCTGAATTCAGCAAATCTACAGAGATTTGGGGGAGAGAGAAGAGAAAAAAATTGKTTTTACATTTTCCTCAATGAATGTTTTGATTTTCCCCAAAATATTTTATTTTGAAACTTGCTTACAGRTAATATTTTTAARATTTTCTTTTAAAAAAGGAATTCTTTGCTTTGGTGTTAAAAAAACAAAGTCATTTTGAAACTTTATTTTATTTTGCTGTGGAAAAATATCAATTTATATTGGCCAAAAAATATTTTTGAAGTATTTCAATTTAGAATGCAAGCTGAAAATCAGCTAGTGATAAAGTGCTAATATGATGTTTCAACATTCAACAACCAGCTTTCAGTAACCACAAAAAGGTCAATRTTGAACATACATATCTAGATTTGGTTTAATTTGGTCAGATTCATTTTCTATGTGATACCATTGCTCTACTCTGCCAAGCTCACATGCACAGCATGCTTATTCTCACTTCAGCTATCATCAGAATCCCYTATTTCCTCCAGCCATCATGCCTTCACACAACACACCTCCTTATTTTCTCCAACTCTTGTGCTTTGTAGCAACATACGTACACACTTTTAAAAWTTTTGTTTGTACTTTATGCAATCCTTCTCATGAACAGCTTTCTTGATGCTGCTGAGCTGTTCTGGGATCACCACAGCACATTGTGTCTCTGGAGTTCAGCTGTACAGTGACAACAGGGAACAGAAACACTTCGTCTTGTCTCCCACATTTCCTGTTTTTCCTCTAGAAGATCCATTCACTGAAGACTGAAGAAACAGAAAAAAGTGGCCACATAACTTCTGAAGGGTAGGATGGGGTCTTCTCCCACTGAGAGACTCCTACATTAAATGACAACTGTGACCCAAAGGTTAGTTCAAAGAGAAAATTAGTGGAGCAGTGACAAGGCGGGAGCCTTGACAGTGGGGCAGAGTTATTTATATATGAAGCCAATAGCATATTGGTTTGATGCAGCTGGCCTCCAAATGGATAAGGCCTCCAGCAAAGACAGAGGCAGGACACGGGGAAGGCCAAGATCCAGCAGGAGCATCAGGCACTCCAGGATTCTCATTCCTCTGACCTGAACTTGGCATGGAGAGCTCTGGAGGGGCACAGGCTGCTCTAGCATGTTTGTTCACTTACTGGCCTTAACATGGTGCAATAAGAGAGTTGAACAGAAAGCAGCTTCTCAGCCAGCTCACAGTCCAGCTAAGCTCTTCCCACTGGCCTGTAACCCTCTGTTTATGCAACTGAGAGGTAAGGGGTAATTACACAGGAGGTTGTCCTTTAATACACACAGCGGCTCCAATTGGCTGTCCTTCTCCATTAAGCAAGAAACAGGGAAAGCAAACCAATCAAAGAGGATTGCCCTTTTTATTAATTTTCTCTCTAGGCCCCTAGAAGGACCTGAACCCTAGAGTCTATGGAGAAAAACCATGGTCTTGGCAGATCTGGAATTTTCCAGTCCATATTTTTTTTTGAGTCATGACAAGCCAAAAAAAGTATATATATATAAAAAAATCTGTTTAAAAGAATGCTTCAGTTTCTACATGAATCCAAAAATGCCTCATCTAATTTGTCTCAGATTTTCCAGAAAACTTCTGCTCTGACATGAGATCATATGTATGAAATGTAAGACAGACTGGTTAGTAGTTTTGGCAAAGCTGGAAGAGAAGACAAATTGGATTGTATTTTTAAAAAGTGAATTAGGGCCTCATCCCTGAATTGATTATCACCTATTTAAGCAAGTCTTGACACTCATGATGCTTCTGTCATTAAAAATGATAAAAAGAACAGTAAATGTGTTATTGGGAACAACTTCATCCTGGCAAAGAGATAATAAAGCATGGAGAAGCAAGGAGACAAAAGGAAAACAAGACTGCGCAAGGAGACCACAGAGAATGAAGARTAAGGAGTTACAAACACTTGTGAAGAATCTGTGTGCAAGGAAGAGTTGATAGGGACCTCAAGGGACGACAGGGGATAGTAGAATATTACAGAGTATAGGAGACCATAAAATACAGAAGATGGTGCTTAAAGAGATCTTGACAGAGACTGGGGAGGTGAAGACCTTCTGACAAAAAAGAGGAAAAAAAAAARGAATTGTAATGTTCTGAGATAGAATAGAATAACTAGATTCCTCTCGAATCAGAGAGAAGAGAAAACCAATTCRTATCACTGCTGATAAGACTGACTTTTAAGTGGATTAGTTAATCATTTGAGTGGGCTTGGCACACCCACCTTCCCAATATTTGTGCTGCAGGACAACTTCAGTACACCACTAACCATCTTCCTGTTCATTCCCTCAGTGCTGTCTGCAAGCCTCCCACTGGAGAATCATGAGGAAAACGACCATGGCTTTCCCAAAATGTGCTCCTGAAGACACTGCTAATTAGTAAAAGGGAAACAAAAATTTAATTAGTTAACTCTGTTCTTAAAATACCTTTGAAGCTGCTCACACTGCTTCTAACATGCATAATGGTAACTAGGTTATAGAAAATTGAGTAAAAACATACAGTTATCTTTTCAGCACTCTAAAGATCTAAAGAAATGAAAAACTTCAAAATATAATGCATCATGATAGCTAAAGCACACAGTAATGATCTGCAGCAAAATAATTCTGAACTAGGAACCCCGTAACTCCAGCCTTAAACTCCTTTGAATGCCTTGGGATGATGGCTTTTATTACTTTTTGTCATTATTTCATTTTTCCTTTGCAAGGAAGAAAATCTCTGTTACTCTTGGAAAGACAAGGGAGGGAACCTGAGGTGTCATGCAGCTCACTGCCAGAAACACATATGAACGCAGCCTACTTGGCAAGAAGAAAACGATTGGCCCTGTCTGTCAGCCGCATGTGTTTCCTGGTCTTTATTCTCTGTAGTGTTACCACATGTCACAAAGTAAGTTACAAAGCATTAACTATAATTGCAGGCTTCCCACCCATATAAAAACACAGAAAACAACTCTACAATTAAGTATTTGCAGCAAATTATGGACCCTGAAGATGGCTCATCGCTCCTGAGTTAAAGAACATAATTCATTAAGACTTCTAGGTTTTTGTTAGTTGGCTTTTGCA
>NW_028187111.1:1805449-1817389 GCF_003343005.1 Rhea americana
GAGGAGATTTGGTTTATTTTTTCCCTAATTGTTTTGTCTTTTGAGGGGAGAGCCAGGAATATGGGCATTTAGATGATGTCATGTGCTAGACAGCACTCCAGAGCCATATGGAGAACACAAAATGGAAGTTTTTTACCCAGACGCTGGTAAACCTGTGGAGACATCCTGTGTGACTGAAACCAGACAGAAATATCCCAGAGATGCAACAGGCATAATCCCCATCCTTCAAAAGGTTCAGATGGACCACTGGCACAAACTGGGTGATTGATCCATGAGCAGACTTTTTATCCTTCTGAACCAAATACAGAAGTGGAATTAAGGGTTTAACATTACAGCCATTCAGGGATCTTTCTTAGGTATCATGTGCTGATTCCAGCAAACACCAATCTTTCCATAGAAAATTTTGATTCTACCAGAAGAATCAATTTTCTATAGAGAAAAGCATGAAAAACTAGTTCACTTTAGATTAATCTGGGGGGGGAGTAAATAAATAAATTTCAATTTGACATAACATCTCAAATTTCAAAGCAGTTGAGACACAAACACTTATACAAATTGTTTTTACTCATGCCTAACAGGAACTCTATTTTAGCTCACTTTTCTTCTAAGGGCTGGCATCCAGTGAAAGATTATATTCTCTAAAAGAGTCACCAAAGCAGGCAATCAGATCATGTAATCCTCTTCACATACTTCTCAGCCCCATCCTAAAGTGTGTTCAGCTTCCAGTTTCCATTATTCCCTACTGATGCTTTTCCTCACTCTTCTAATTCCCAGCTTGCTCAGAGCCATTTGTTCTCATGCCAGGGATGTCACTCAGCTTACATTGCTCTCCCTTACCCCAGCCACTTGGCCCCAAAATAGATATAGAGAACATTAGTATCTTACTCCCAGTCTTCTCTTGCATGAGTTAAACTAGACAAATTGTCGTAGTCTCTATAAATAAGACAGGCATCCTATCCCCAATCACTCCAGCAGGTGTTCTCTGCACTTTTACTTCCAGTTTATCTTTCCTGAGTGCAAACTGCGTTCTCACTAAACTCTTATCCAATTATAGTAAATTCAACCTCTGTTAGAAATAYTTTGATACAACGTAGGATCACATTTCTTTTCCCCGTGGTGTTATCACACTGGCAACTCACAAACATTTTGCAACTTACTAAAAAAACCTCCAGTTCTCTTCTCCTTGTTCTGAAGCAAACAACATCGTCCTCCTCTTTCTGTACGTTAACWTTGAAGGCCATCTGCTTTTTCCTGTGTGAATCCTGACTCTTTCTGCATCAGTGATGTCCCCAACTCTGCTTCATCATCAAAAGATGTCAGCACTTTCTTACTTTTTGTACATTACTGGAACCATTGTAAGATCTATTTCAATACACCACTCATAGTGCTCTTTTTTCTGGGGAAGTTTGTCCTGGCAATCACAATACTGGGTATGTTATGGAAAGATGGTGCCCAGCCAGAGATCCTTGCTCTGAAGAAAGAACAAGAACTAGGACTACAGGTACATAATGCAATATAGAAACCTATTTTAATAATGAAATATGGTTCAAAATAATCTGAGGAAAACATACATAATTCAGAGATGTTGAAATGGTTTGTTTTAGGTGAAAATGTCAAAAAAAATAGAACTTTTGCTCTGCAGAAAAGTAGATTCCCCAAACTTTTCATACGCTAAGTTTTAGGTTATGTTAAAAAAATCCTAGATATTTGTTTCCACTCATTATTAAAATTCAAAGTGAAAGTCACTTTGGGATTAGCCACATGAGACTCAGAGAGAATCAACAGTGAGACTGTGTTCATATGCTTTTACTTTGACACAGGTGGCRGTTTGCGTAGTTATCATTTAATAAGCAAAAACAAAGGGGAACATGTACTCTAGGCCAGATTGCAAGGTTGCAATCATTCTGTTTGTGCTTGGACTTGTGTCCCTACTCTGTCAAAGTAGTCTAACTGTTAAACTTGCTGGAGCAAACCGAGAGAGGACAAACATCTGCACCTGTGGTTTAGACGAGGTTCAGGCTGACTGATCAAAATAGTCTTCTACACTCTTTGTGTGCAATTTCAGATGTAGCAGAATCCATGATATCAGTCTCCTGATTTGAAACCAAAGTTAATGTGCAAGGGTTTGAGTACCAAATCTGTGAGAGCCAGATTTGATGATCTGGTTCTGGTCCATAGATAGATGTGAAGTTATCCAAAACATTTCCCTCCTTTCCACCCATTTTTCTTGCTGAAGCATGTAAAACTCATGGAATTAAGCTATCTTCACATTTGTCTACATGGCAAATAGTGTGGCATTCCCCACTATTGTTAATCTGGTTACTTCGATCTGTAGGAATCAGCCATTGTTTCATCTTAAATTTATAATAATAAAATGAAAGCAAGGATATGAAACCACAGACTCATCGGAGAAAAATTCCATAAATATATTTTGTCACTTTAAAGAATTTCAGTGTTTTTAATCAAACATTTCCAAACTGACTTTGCACAAGAATCATATTGTTCAAAGTGCATCAGATAGACTTTTGCAAAACAAAGCAAAATGTCTTTCAAAGAGTAGATTGGCTTCCTTTATTTTAATTTCCTATGTTTTGCTTTTTTTTTTTTTTTTTTTTTTTGAGGAGGCTGTCAAAGTGACAATGCTGTATAAATTATAGACATGATCTATTACAAAGAACAATATTTATAACATGCCTTTAAAGGTATGTAATATTAAGAACATAAATGCAATTAAACTAAAGAGGAGAGGAAGTTCTGTATTCTGCAGAGCATGCTGTCTCATCCCTTAAACGATGCAGCATGATGGAAACCAATAAATGTCTCTGCAGAGGTGACTAGTTTCTCATATGATGTATTGACATGGGAGGGGTTGATCTCAAAGATGAAACTTTTTCAAAATCTATTTTTCAAATCCATTTGGGGAAAACAATGACATTTTCATTTGCTTTGTAAGAAAAGTATGTGTTATCCTCCCCATATGTTCTCAGAAGAGTGCTGGCGAAAGAGGGCATTTGGAAGTTATTTTCTAGTTTGTGCTAAATTATTTCACTTGTTTCAAAAATAAAAAGTCATTTTTATATGGATATGGGTATACTTTATATAGAGGTAGACAACTTTTCAGAAATAAGAATCCAAGATTACAGTGACATTAGGGATTTATTCAGGAGATCAGCTGCAACATAAGTCTGTTTTCCACAGCCAGTGTAGGGATGGGTAATTTCACATTCACAAGAGATACCAGTTTTATTTATGTGCTTTTTGTATGGCAACTTAAAAGCTTCTCTCTCAGTAGTTCCCATCTGCCATGTTTTGCTCTGTGTAGTTGTGTGTTTGTGACTGGTATGTGTCCAAAATCTGCCAAATATTCAAGACGTGACCATAGGATATCAGGTATCAGATGCATTTGCTCTTTTTAAAATGTTTTCAGTATAGAGTCCAGTATGGTGCCCCAAAAGTTCCTGTTGATAACACTACCCGCAGGATATTGTTGTCTTCTAAGCTCCAAACTTGTCTTAAAGTTCCAAACGCAGGGAAGATGGGCGGAGGAGCTGACATAACACAGCCACATAACCATAACTGCATTGCAGTGTCAGAAACACACACAGCATSAGAAACGGCCTGCTCTGAAGAGCAAGTGGGACTTGATCTAGGAGTCCCATCGTGCACCAAGAACCTGTGCAACAAGCAGCATTCTTGACAGATGAGRTATGCAGTGGGTTTGGGAAAGGAGAACCACGTCAGAGTCCACAGTCTCTCCACGATAAAGCCAACACTACCTGGATAATACACCATCACTCAAGATAAGACTAGCTATATTGGTTCTACCAGATTTTATACACTACAAACTATTTTTCAGAGATTCCAAAAATACTTAGGGACCAAACTCATTTACACTGAAAGTATTCATTTGACATATACATGCTTTCTGGGGACACGTTGGGTTTTTACTGGAAAAAAAACCCCGAATTCCCTGTGAAAATGTCCAAGTCGAATAAAATTCACATTTTCCAACCAACTTTAGCAAATAAACAGAAAGACAGAGGAAAGCTAAGAATCAGACATCCAGCCACAGCAATTTGAAAGCATTTTTATGCTATTATCTTGCACAAATCCACTTTGCAGAGAAACAGCTTTATAGATCATTCTCTTCTGTATTAGATAGCAAGGACCCTGAAGGAAGCTAGACTGATCTGGAAGACCAAACAGAAGGATCATGAAGATCCTGTATATTCCGGTCTGTTTAACAAAGGGGAGAGTACTGCTTATCACAAATTCAGTGATGAGAGATCAGCTTCTCCCACATGATAAAATCTGATCCTTCTTTCCATCAAGAAAGAATCAGATCTTATTTCCTCAAATCTGACCATATGCCACTCTACTGAAGTTCTTCACCAGGCTCAGGCAGCCACCAATTGCTACATTTGTATTTCTCCTGTACAGAATTACCAAAATCAGACAGACTGAAGCTGAAACAATAACTTTAGAAATGTAAGAATTTCTAAAGAGAATTTTGACAGGAGAGTTAAATTAAGGATTTTAGTGTCAAACAAGCCTCACATGATTTCCTCTCAGAAGTGGATAAAAGTAATTCAAAATAGAGAACTAACTGCAGCAGGTTAATTTTATGAAAATCTTCTTGTGGCTATTCACAATTGGAATTTGAATTTCAAATTGGAGTTTGATTTTGAATAGGATCTCACGAATTCTGTCCTTACTTCCCTCTCCAGTAAGGACTATGCCACATTTAGAATTGGGATCAGGATTTTTTTAAGGGTATGATTACTTATCTAAGCAAGAAATCTTGGGGGGGGGGAGGTGTTATTCTGACCATGTAGGCTTCAGGGACACAACAGTTTGCAAAGTGAAGACTGAGCCATGTAGCTACCCGATTGTACCCTCTTTTCAGACAGGTGGGTGTCAGGATAACATTTGATGCTCTTCCAGAATTCTGAGTACAAGCCAGCACCAACAAACTGTAGGCAGAGAAAGAAAAGCTGCATTTTACAGATCTGAGCTTATCCAGTCACGCTGTGGAGGTTTCAAGTAACTATGCAGCAGCAGATGCATCAGATGACTTGGTCTGTTGTCTTAGCCCTGCCTCATTAAGTCTGTATTAGGAAAGAGAAGGGTGTACACAATATTTTTAACCTTTCCATTTAAAAGCCTAGAACATAGAATGAAAAAAAAAATTGGACAAGTGTCAAGAGCTAAAAAATCCTGGCCCCAAAGGGCTTAAGCCCAGAAATGACACTCTAAAATTTTAGGCTTAGGTTTTTAGAGGAGTATGTGATCAACTTAGAGAAAAGGAGATTATTTTTGAGGTAAAGTAAGAATTCTCTCTTTTGATGTTTTTTTTTGGTTGAAGCTCAGTTTGGCTGGAAGCATTTTCTATCTGACTGCAAATAGAGCTAGCTATGTCACAACTCTGAGAACAGTCTCATGGACTCATTTTGTGACGACTCTAGTAAAATGTAAGTTCTTCTTTGACTTCACAGATACAAATGAAGCCAATATCTTGCACTAGATTTTTTTTTTCTTCCTTTTGTTCTTCAGGACAAATGAAGAGTTCCAAAGAATTAGCTGAACTAGAAGCATACATGCTAGAAAACTAGATGTAACACATGTGTGAAATAGTTACAGAACTGTAGATCAYTATATTCTGTAATACCGTTCAGAAATTTTCAAAACAAGAGTCAGGCAGAAATAATTTTAATAGAACATTTCATTTTCTCTGTTGCTCTCCTCTTGTTTAAAGAAATAGGGATATTTGCATAAAAGACTCATTTGGCCACTRCTGTTTTTTAAGTTTTACCTGTGCTGCCTGTTTAGTTCTCACAGGAAATCACAGATTTCTTCCGAGCAGTGAATTGTGATGTGATAGTCTTAGACTGGATTCATGACACACTGTCAAAGATCAAAACTAAGAGGCTATTTTCTTACAAGTACTCTAAGAGGTAAAAATAGGAGCCAGAGGGAGATGATAGAAGTTAGTCCAGGTTATGGGCTAAGTTCAGCAATCCTGCTAAACGTGCATCTGTTAGAGTTGCAGTAAGCACAGACCAAACAGRCCAGGGGCTAGTTGTGCCAAATAAGGAGGAAATAACAGACCACCCCACAAAGCTTATGCTACAAATGCCACCGACGTCACTGAAATGTCTGTCATTGTTCAGATAAAAAGGACTGTCTCTACCCACAGAAGAATTTTTCTCCTAAGAATCTTATAACCTGCCTAAGTTAGTAAGTTACTTAAGCATAAACCTTATGGCAGTTACCAGACTAATCCCTTTCATCTTACTGGGCTACTCATATACTCTAAGCCACACACTTATTCATGGTCCAAAATGGAGTCTAGAACATCACATTTTCACACTCACATCTGATCTCTTCTCCAGAACAGCGTAAGTGCCGTCTGCACAATGAAATCATTGCTCTGTAACTAGGCTGTGTTTGACTAACACATATGCAATCTTAAATAAAACATCATAAAAGATATTTCATAAAAGAACCTGGCTGTGGGAGCAGTTCTACACTTGGGTAAATCAGGTGCCACTGTCTATTTCACAGAACAAACATTCAAGTAAATCAAAGTTAAGATTGTAAATGTGTTTTAAAATGGAACTGAGCTCCAAAACTCATATGAAACTCTTCTCTAGTCTTGCAGCRGAGGGACAGCAAAACAAGAATAAGATCTTATTCCTTTTCTATGGCAGSTCTTCCTAGCACTGTACCTAATATTTTCCGTTAGGTCATTTTCAAGTGCTGAGTCTATTTAGAGATGGTTCGCAGATGACCTCCTTCTCCTAGCAATGCATGCTGGAGTTTGCTGTTTATTGTCTACAGGGCAGGCACAGTACCAGCAGCGGTAGCATGGGTTTCCCAACATATTCACCGTGTATATCAATGAAAAAAGGATTTTGCTCACACAGTATGAAATTACATTTGAGAGCTCATTGCTACAGAAAACTGACAAGGTTCAAAATCCRACAATAATTTTTTAAAAAAGACTGGATATTTACATGGCTCTCAAGAACATCTGCAGTTGTCACAGGGAATAGCAACAAACATTTTGTACTTGGGGACTTAAGCTGCTTTCTAACTCTTGGAGTTCTGAATGGCACTAAACAGCAAGGTCAAATTAACCAYTTCCCTTCTGTCACCCATCATATCGCAGGCTTCTTAAGTTGTCTTCTGAAGGGCTTTGTTCCAGATCATGTGTGAGTCTGGACACTGGACTGGATGGACAACAGTCTAACAAGTCCATCAATTCCCACTTTTCTATACCACAGATGGATGAAGAAAGGAGTTCAACTGATCAGTGTTTTTCCTTCTTTGCCYCTCTCCTCTGAGATTTGGTAACATTTGACACTTACCTTAGTACCCTTCATCCACAAAGCTCAAAGTACTCTACACCGTATATGTCACAACATTACCACCAGCTTAGAAATGAACATCAAGAGCTGAAGTGACTTTTGTTCAAAGTCACATAGCAGGTGAGCATAGGAATTAAGAACAAAACCCCAACCTGCTTCTAGACTCTCTTTCACCATAACTTCCTAACCACACTGGTATTTTCTAGTAAGTTGTACATACCAGGACTCTGCCCAATGTAGGTTGGCATCCAGACTGCTGCTTTCTTCTAATCAGACTCTGTCTTCTTGCATTGGGACTGTGGCAGGCTCTGCTTTGAAATGGCATGCTTGAAAATGGTTGACACCTGTAGTCCTCTGGCTCTCAGGAAAATTTGTTAACCTTGAAGAAAAGTCTTGGAGAGGAGGGACTTTCAAGTTTTACAAGATGGTGAAGTTCTCTTCAGTTTCTTTAGAAAGCATTAGCAAAGGTCAGATTAACAAGTCAACACTGAAACTAGATATGAGCAAGACTCCCAAAATTGATGCAGAAAAGAGAAGAGGTGGGTGGGGACTGGGTGTGGGGGAGAAGGGCCCACAACACAACATTGGCTCTGATCCTTTCCCCCTTGTTGGACCTGGGGCACACTTGATAAGGTGAAGGGAAATTGTAAAATTAGACCTGGCAACCTACACAGAGAGGCCCAGTGCAAGGCCCTTGGCCTGAGGCAAGCTGAGAAAGTTGAGGAATTGTGGGGGAAAGGGGACTTGGCAGGCTAACTTCCTGTGGCTGYATCCAAGGCTAATTAGTTTTCAGTGTTCAGTGTGTGTTTGAATGGAAACGAGCCAGCACTGAGAGGCACGGGGTGAGGAAATCAAAAACACATGGGCCGAGAAAGAAAGAAAAAAAAATGTCCTTTTTAGCTACATTTTCTTTTTCAGGAGGGGATCTCATCATTTTGTTTCATGAGCACTAAATCACCCCGGCTCCCCTGTCTATCACGTCTCACATCTGCTTCAGAACTCATTAAACATCAAAAGGCCTGCCCTATCAGTTCTGCTTAGTTAGAAGCCTGAGTTACTAGAATTCTAACCAGGGAAGATTTTGTATGTTTTTAATAATAGCTTAAGGAACTTCTTAGCACCCCATAAATTACTTAATGCAACAAACTCTTCCTGTGGACCAGCAAATGTTTTACAGAGAAGCTGAATGCTGCCTTAACATGGTTGTGGTCAGTCCGGAGTTACATAGCAACCTGCCTAAATGAACTTTTAATGCACACTTCAGTTTTGGAATTGTTTTCTCATGTATCCTCTCTGGTTGCCAGCCCACTCTTATTTTTATTGCCGCTCTAATTTTATATAACTACATTATAACTCATATTTCCGTAGCATTTCGATCCACAAGAATGCCAAAGCAATTTTAAAACAGCAATCATAGTGCTATAGCACCAATGAAATGTACCTACTTCTGTCATACCTTTCCCCCTAATTTAAGTACACGTGTACAGTGCCCTCCAATACTGCATATGCCAGACAAACAGTTCATGAAAATAATTTATGTACAGGAAACACAATGAACAGAGTAAAGGCTCCAGTGGGTGTTTGTTATTAAATGTACCACTAGAGCTCTTTAAAATTAACTTAGCGTAGACCAAGCGTGATTTTTGAGCGCTCGTTATTCAATCAAAAGTGAGTCAGTTTTCATCAGAACATTTACAGACTTTTGTCCTTAGTGAGGAAGATTTCTCTGCCTAATTTGAAGTTTCTGCCTGCAGCTGTTTTATCACTAGAACACTTCCGGTTCTTTTTAGTTCTTTTTATAGAATCAGACAGCATAAGCTTTATTTTTTTTATTTTTTTTTTTTTTTTGCGTTTTTCCACATGCTCTAGAATGGCTAAATCACTTTTGCTCACTCTTTTTAAAAAATTTGAACAGCGGTCAGACTTCAAAATTGGAGTCCCATAGGTGAAAATGTCAGATGACAATCAGCAAACCAAAGAGAGRTTTGGAATTGAAATTCTGCAATGCTAGCTTCAGTTATCACTCCCGTTAGAATAATATTTACAAAAGTTGACAGCTAGTTATAACTATTCTTCCTCCTATCTGCAGATCAAGGCATATCTACTCTTCAGACAAACTCAGGATCAGAAGCATCCTTGACTTCTCCAGGTTGTATTGCATCTTGGTAGAGTCTTAAAACTCAGAATCTCTTCCCTCTCAGTTCTGGGGGTCAGGGAGTAACATCTACAGTTTACAAAAATAGGAGACAAAGAACTAGAAAAAGAACTACAAAAGAATGGTAGTCAAAAACAGTAAAAACACCTTTTATATAAATGTTTCTTTTGAATTTCATCTACCAGGAACAACATTCTTGGCTAAAAGATATAAAAGAGTATCTCTTCCAAAATACTATAAAACAACAAAAAAATTCTCAAAGTTCAGAATGTTAGCATAAATAAAGGGAAAGAAAAAATAAACAGTATGACCCTCMAGCTCTGTTGAACTAAACTCTTCATGGAGCTTGAGCAGAGATATGTGTTAGCACAGCCATTATCAGGCCCTGTGCCTCCATAAATAAAAATAAGTCAAGGACAAGTCACTAACGCTTTCCTAACATTGTTCTTGCTTGTCCACAGGTATTGGCTATTGCTTATCAAGAGAGATTTCTCTTCCCAAATGGCATGTCCAGTTCCTTGCAATTAAGTGGAGGATAGTCCTGCAGAGTATTGGGGTCTTCTAAACCTGCAGCAGGTACAGGACTGCCTGTAAGGACACACACCTTACGTTCACTTCTCTTTTAGCCAATGGATTTGCAGTGTCTGTCTGACTAGATCAGATTTAAGGAGTTAGGCTAAATTTTTAGGTTATTCATGGCCTATGAATAACCTGAGTCAAAGAACACGGCCCCAACTCAGTGGAGACCCTGTTCAGTGTATTTGTACCTCTGGGAACTGTCCATAACCCTTCATCTTATCAAGCAATGTAATTAAGACATTAGCTTATATGAGCTAATGAAATGCAATTAATGAAATGCAATTAGCCACAGCATTATCATCCTTTATACTGTATGCTTAGGGAATGAAGCACCAAGTTAACAACCCTCCTTGTACAATGCAATGTTAATGCTCGCTGCCAAACATGATTTGGGGATGAAATTTAGGTCCTGAGAGCTCATATATGTTTGGGCACAGAGGCGTTCAATGACATCTGACTCCAAAATTATTTACTGCACAAAAACTTAAATGATAGAAAGGAGTCCAGTTTATTACTAGGTCTAAACAGAGACTGTGCACATCAGGAAACAATGACAACTTGAAGGTAATGGTGTTTAGACTGAATAACAACCCAGACAGCTCACTGTCTTTGGGAACCCTTGACAGACTATAAACATTCCAAAATCACTGACAGTCTATGAATAACACTAAAATCAAAGGTACCTGGAAGGTATCATTAGCAAGGTAAGTCTATCAAAGAGATGGGCCATGTAATCTGATCTGAAGACAACCAGGCTCTGGTTGCCCTTAGCTGATATTGTCTGATAAGGTGTTAAAAAGCTGAAATCTTCCTCCTGTAAATGTGTTTTTCCCTCTGCATTCAAGATCTGTATCCTGTACCTGTTCAAATTAAGCACCCCTATGGAGGAAAAGACAGGTTCTGAGTGAAAGAAGTTCTAAGGAGTGTGTGCTTTCTCACTCTTTGATTTCCCTCTTCATGTGGAACTCACATGGCTTTGGGATGATATTTACTCTTAACTTAGAGTCAAAGAACATATTTGTGTTCTGGTTTTCATTAAATACAWTGAGTTTAACAAAAGAGGCCATTTTTCATCAAAAATTGTTTTCAAGTGAAAAATATCTACCAGCTCTACTCCTGACTCTAAACAGTTCCTAGACTAAGAGCATATTACTGTGACTTTCATACAGTGTGACTCAAGAAATGAAAAAAATGTTTCCAAGAAGTTACCATAAATGTTTGAAAATGCTGAAGTGTATCACAGCGAACAGTCCAGCTGGTAGCCTGCATGCCATTTCAGACTGCCACAGCTGTCTCAGATGCATTTACCAACATCCATCTTCTTCCCTTTTCTGATGATCAGTTCTACATTCGCTTTTACGCAGCCTCCTACTCCTTCCCTTATTTTCTATCACTTTAAAATAATTGTCAATAGCATAATATAAGCTGAAGTCTCTTTATCCTTCTGCTTTCCCAGTCCTGCTGCATTTAAAAATGTCCTAGAACAAGGGCAAGCGGCCAGGCTTGAAGGAGGAAATTAATCAGAGTAACCTGAGAGACAATAAAGTCATAAATTGAAGGTACTTAATGCATTGAGACTAAAGCACCACATAGGGCATGAGTGCTTGCTCTATGTTAACGCTTTAAGGGGTGAAGTATGTCTTAGTTGGGTTCTAAAAACTTTCATAAGACATTCTTCATATGTGCTCAAATTCTTTGCGGCTTCATCAAAGCAAAATCTAGCCTCTGCTCAAACAGGCAATTTTCTTTTCTTTTCTTTTCTTTTCTTTTCTTTTCTTTTCTTTTCTTTTCTTTTCTTTTCTTTTCTTTTCTTTTCTTTTCTTTTCTTTTCTTTTC